>NC_080377.1:62240953-62568964 GCF_014773155.1 Arachis stenosperma | reverse complement strand
TAGATCTAAAATATTATTTTTGATGTGTCGTAAAAGCATAGAGTATGTTACTTATTTTTTAAATAGTAATTTGTTTAATTAACATATAGGACCTAACTTTTGTTATATTATTGAGTAGTTGTAAAGATTAGGTTTATTGGTTCAAATGACTTGGCCATTGTATTTTTTTGATTAAAATGTATATTATCGGTTAATGTTAGGTATATATATGTATACCTTGAATTTTATAACAAAGAAATATCACAAGGTTGAACATTCAATAATATATGCTTATTCATCAGATAATTAATTACTATGTTACAAACTACTCATAAGACTAATTATATATTACTAAAGTAAGTTAATGAAAATATATCCAAGAATCTTAATGAGTTTTAGATGTGTGCAGGAACCAATTTAAAAGATGGGATATTGTTTTGGATGTGTTGTAAGTCAATTTAGTTGTCGTTTGGAAAAAATATTACCTGTTATAACCAAGTGTAATTTATGCACAATGAATGAACAATTAACAAAAAGATAAATATAGTAAAATAAAAAAGGCTAATTGAGTTTCCTAACAACATGAAAAATAAGGAGATAAAATCCTAGATTAAAGAGCAAAATATGTCTATTTTAATAGCTAATTATATGTAAGCAGTGTTATATTTTCCTGTTTCCTCTATTGGCCCTTCTACATGTTGTCTCTTCTGCTCTTCTTATTAGCTCAACAGTGTTTGGTATAGTCCAAGGATTTCTCAACTCTTTTCTTTTATTTCTTTGAGGCATTTGACGTAAAGAGGCATGGGCAACAGCCTCTATGGATTTAGATAACATTTCCCAGATCAAGCATGATGTCTAGTAGGTATTTTCTTCTCATTCTAACCATGTCTTCCTCTATGCATTAATTTCCAATGTCACCAAACAACAATATCATAAAAAATATTAGAAATATTGTTCTAATTAGATGTATGACCTACCGTTGTCCAAATTGGCACAACATAATCATCCATGTCAAGAGTTTCTAGATCTCATGAGTCTATGAATAATGATAAAAACTCTGTAATTATAACTATCAATCAAGAGAAAAGCAAATATGCTTCAATATAATTTCATGTTACTAGCCAATAAAATAATACATCACATTGAAACGTACGTGTTTGGTTGAATCAAAACCTCCACATAAAGGGAATTTCTTATGCTCTCGTCCTAGATTTTGTACCATGAAAAAGTGAGGTGGGCCAACTCGTCAATAAGCTTGGCCTGTATATAAGAGAACACACCAAAATTATTCAGACACAATTGGTAATTGGTCTCAATTGGACATGCCTAAAATTTGTATTAACCGTGTTTATACTTACCGCATATTCATCCACTTTCATCTTATGATCACTAAGAGTGGGTCTAAATAGGGAGTTAAGAGTAAAGAATGTCGAACTTTTTGGATAAAAAGCATACAACCACCAGTGATTTTCCAGGTAGATGGGTACAAAGAACTGCATCATGGTTAGGTCATATTTTTCAATACTCTTACAAAGATAAAAAAGGATGCACAAACGGATTTCGTTCCCCCAGCATTGTGCTAATCCCACATACTTCGAGTTGTATTTGTTCTCAAATTTTTCAACATTCATCGGTGTCATAACCCGTCCCTATACACATTTAGTCCGGATTAGTTTATTACTAAGTGTATCGGTGTAAACACAAGTAAAAAGTAAATTGATAGGTGTTCATCCTACCAGTGTCATTGGGTTAACACAGTAGAATTCTTCTTAAAACCCTCTTGGCTGGGAGCTCATTAAAGATGGCACACATGCACTCTATCACCAGCACATGTATAAAAGCATAAAGGGAAAAAAAAGATAACAAAAGTAGGTTAAAATCCTATGTACATAACTATTCTTTGTTAGATTTTTTACCCGACCGTCGACCCATTCCCTCCTTTTTAATGTCTTTAGACCTCTTTATGTTAGTTCCAACGTATAGTGTGTGAGGTACCACATGATAACTTCATCTAACGGATTTTTGTCATTTATTACCCCATCTGTATACCTTCTCTTTTGCATCGTCATCAAAATCGGGTGGGATTGTAACTGGAGCAGGCGTTGGCGGAGTGTTATTGACAGATGTAGATTTCGAGGAAAGCCTATTGTAACACCCTACCACACAGAGATTTACACCTAGGATGTAAAACAGAGGTGGCAAGGGGCTACGACTTCTAAAAGTAAAAAAAATTATATACATAATACAGTGAAAAAGATTTATAACTAGGAGCCTTTGAAGAAAGGTTAAAATAAAAAATGGTAAAATGAAAAGCAGAAAACTCACGCTATGTAAATGAAAAACGGAAAGACAAGAGAAGCTAATATAGATATAATCGAAAGAGAGCTCCAAGGTACAAATATCAAAATTCAGGACTCGGCTCGCGAAAACAAACCGGCTTGAGCACATAAGTATATAACATATATATATATATATATATATATATATATATATATATATATATATATATATATATATATAAGAGAATCCAAAATAAGCCCAAGATACAGAGTTACAGAACCTATTTCTCAAAAATAACCTCTAAGAAGAAGTTAATACATCAGTACATAAGTAGTGGAGATAAAAGCATCTACATATATACATATATTCAAGTAAAGTCCCAAAGACAAGGATCTCCGTTATCAGAAGCTTTCAGTATGCCTCAGCGAGGTGCCTCACGTCCTACATCTGAAAACTACAAATATGTATGGGATGAGAACCGGAGGTTTTCAACATGGTAACATTGCCCACATAATTAACATATAAGATCTCGGGAAAGCCGAAGGCAATCCTAGAACTTCCGACAATAGATTCAAACTTAAAACTAACATTTTAAACCATAAACAGAGTGAGGTATCTAAGGATTCCTGGTTCTATCTAACTTCCTAACTTAACCCCTAAGCTCTTCATCTCTTTCTCCAATTCTCCGAAACACCAATGCACAGACAGACAAAGCAGACAAGGTAAGCACAAGTAGATATTCAAACATAGAAAATATAGCAAATAAGCAAAGATATTCAAGTTAGTAAACCTAAGTAGTGCAAACCAAACAAGGTACATAAATGCATATCATGCATGCCTTTCCTACTGGCCATGAGCTCATGTGTTGTTACTTTGCCAGAGCCCGATACATTCGGTAGCTAACTCGGATATCATTCTCTTGAAAACCGGTGGGTGGTACACCACTATGAACCTCACCATTGCGAGTGGTATACCACCGCGAACCTCGCAAGATCTTCAATTTGAAAAACAACACACACATGTGGGTGGTAAACCACCGCAAACCCCACATAACATTCTCTTTTAAAAACATGTAGGTGGTACACTACCATGAACCTCACATACATTCTCTTTCTTTTAAAAACATGTGGGCTGTACACCACCACGAACCCCACATACGCCTCAACAATGGGCATGTGGTAAACCACGACGAACCTTGCCAGGTCAAGCTCAAAAAAATTTCATATTTAAACATTTTTCTTAATATTTCACCAACCTTTTATCATCAAGTACTAAAATAGTACATTCTCAAAAACATTTGATAATAATATAGGAATATTTTTTTTTAGATCCATACCTAAGGTAACCAAAATAACACCGGCAGCCTAATTTCAATTTTGTTTTTAAAATACCAAATGAATTCGAAATTGTACAAACTTTATTTTCAGGCAACTGTCTCGGATTAAGCTTTCTAATAAATGAAAAATCATAATTTTCTGATCAATCTGGCCACAGAAATAGAAGAAAAACCGTGCCTGTTCTGCAGTACTTAAAAACCAGAAAAACAGCAGTAGTGTGTAATATTCAATATTCCATATAAAATTCAAATTAATTCCAACCACCTTCAAAATTAATATGTTTAAAATTAACTTATCCAAGTTTCTTTCTCAATTAGTTCCAGGTTAATATCATTTTTAATGAAGAAGTTACATAATTTGAAAGTTAGATAGAAATAATTCAAAATCTATTTTAAAAATCAAGTAGCTTAGTATCTTTCAACTTGTATAACTTTTACTAAAAAATTTCAATTAGGCTAAAGTTTGGTTTGAAAATTCTTAACTTATCTAGCAACAAGTGTGTCTTGGTTACAACCCAATTGCTATTCAATTCTAAAAGTTACAAGCTTTGGAATTTGATGTATAACTTGCTGAAAGCTGATTCTTTCCGGCTTTGATCACAAGTTTTCCAAAATTCACAACTCCAAATCCTTAACTCCTAAAATTCTGAAATTTTAGAGCAATAAACCAAGTTAATCAAATTTTAAAACAAAATTAGTTTCACTTCAAAACTCAGCTCGTAAGAGTCGCAGAAAGACAAACAAGTTGCTGCCCTGTTTGAACTTCTATGCTGCAGGACAGATTTATCAACTTAAATTTAAAAATTCACCATAAATTATACATTTAACAAAAATGCCTCAAATTTTCAAGTCCAATTCCCTATGTTCCCAAGCTTCATCCAGACTTGGTCCCACACAATTCTGATCATCATAAAATTAATTATAACTTTTTAAATTTTCTAACTTCGTTTAAAAGTAATGCAGAAAATCAAATTTAATAATTCAACTTTGAAAAATCATAACTAATTCTCTAGTTAATACGAAACCTTTAAAATTGAATATTGATAACTATATTTGTTATAGTTTGCTTAGCTTTAAGTCTCATATAATTCCAATCACTATTAAGATGCCGGTTCACTTTCAAGGTTGCCGTTTCATTTCAAAACTTCAGATTTTCAACAAGTAGTTTAGTATTTCAAAATTCAACCCCTTTAATACTTCTCAAAATCAATTCCAAATCAAATATCAACCAAATTCATCGCCATCACAATACATCAATAACCAGCTGGTGCACGAAATTGTGATCATCAATGGCGCCATCAACATGGTACGCTCATTGCAATCTCAACTCTCTATCACAACTCCGCACAACTAACCAGCAAGTGCACTGGGTCGTCCAAGTAATAAACCTTATGCGAGTAAGGGTCGATCCCACGGAGATTGTTGGTATGAAGCAAGCTATGGTCACCTTGTAAATCTTAGTCAGGCAGACTCAAATGGGTATGGGTGATATATGAATAAAACATAAAGATAAAGATAAAGGTACTTATGTAATTCATTGGTAGGAATTTCAGATAAGCGTATGAAGATACTTGGTCCCTTCCGTCTCTCTGCTTTCCTACTGTCTTCATCCAATCCTTCTTACTCCTTTCCATGGCAAGCTTATGCAAGGGTTTCACCGTTGTCAGTGGCTACCTCCCATCCTCTAAGTAGAAATGTTCAACGCACCCTGTCACGGCACGACTATCCATCTGTCGGTTCTCGATCAGGCCGGAATAGAATCCAGTGATTCTTTTGCGTCTGTCACTAACGCCCCGCCTTCAGGAGTTTGAAGCACGTCACAGTCATTCAATCATTGAATCCTACTCAGAATACCACAGACAAGGTTAGACCTTCCGGATTCTCTTGAATGCCGCCATCAGTTCTAGTCTATACCACGAAGACTCTGATATCACGGAATGGCTGGCTCGTTTGTCAGGCGAGCGCTCGGTTGTCAGGCGATCAACCATGCATCGTGTATCAGGAATCCAAGAGATATTCACCCAATCTAAGGTAGAACGGAGGTGGTTGTCAGTCATACGTTCATAGGTGAGAATGATGATGAGTGTCACGGATCATCACATTCATCAAGTTGAAGAACAAGTGATATCTTGGAACAAGAACAAGCGGAATTGAATAGAAGAACAATAGTAATTGCATTAATACTCGAGGTACAGCAGAGCTCCACACCTTAATCTATGGTGTGTAGAAACTCCACCGTTGAAAATACATAAGAACAAGGTCTAGGCATGGCCGTGAGGCCAGCCTCCCAAAGAGGGTTCAATCATTAAAACATGATCAAAAGATCCTAAGATTGAAAGATGAAAATACAATAGTAAAAGGTCCTACTTATAGAAAACTAGTAGCCTAAGGTTTACAAGGATGAGTAAATGACATAGAAATCCACTTCCGGGCCCACTTGGTGTGTGCTTGGGCTGAGCAATGAAGCATTTTCGTGTAGAGACTCTTCTTGGAGTTAAACGCCAGCTTTTATGCCAGTTTGGGCGTTTAACTCCCATTTTGGTGTCAGTTCCGGCGTTTAACGCTGGAAATTCTGAAGGTGACTTTGAACGCCGGTTTGGGCCATCAAATCTTGGGCAAAGTATGGACTATCATATATTGCTGGAAAGCCCAGGATGTCTACTTTCCAACGCCGTTGAGAGCGCGCCAATTGGGCTTCTGTAGCTCCAGAAAATCCACTTCGAGTGCAGGGAGGTCAGAATCCAACAGCATCTGCAGTCCTTTTCAGTCTCTGAATCAGATTTTTGCTCAGGTCCCTCAATTTCAGCCAGAAAATACCTGAAATCACAGAAAAACACACAAACTCATAGTAAAGTCCAGAAAAGTGAATTTTAACTAAAAACTAATAAAAATATACTAAAAACTAACTAGATCATACTAAAAACATACTAAAAACAATGCCAAAAAGCGTACAAATTATCCGCTCATCACAACACCAAACTTAAATTGTTGCTTTGTCCTCAAGCAACTGAAAATCAAATAGGATAAAAAAGAAGAGAATATACAATGAATTCCAAAAACATCTATGAAGATCAGTATTAATTAGATGAGCGGGGCTTTTAACTTTTTGCCTCTGAATAGTTTTGGCATCTCACTCTATCCTTTGAAATTCAGAATGATTGGCTTCTTTAGGAACTCAGAATCCAGATAGTGTCATTGATTCTCCTAGTTAGGTATGATGATTCTTGAACATAGCTACTTATTGAGTCTTGGCTGTGGCCCAAAGCACTCTGTCTTCCGGTATTACCACCGGATACATACATGCGACAGACACATAATTGGGTGAACCTTTTCAGATTGTGACTCAGCTTTGCTAGAGTCCCCAACTAGAGGTGTCCAGGGTTCTTAAGCACACTCTTTTTGCCTTGGATCACAACTTTATTTCTCTTTTTTTCGTTTTCTCTTTCTCTTTTTTTTTCGTTTTTTTTTGTATTCACTGCTTTTTCTTGCTTCAAGAATCATTTTTAATGATTTTTCAGATCCTCAGTAACATGTCTCCTTTTTCATCATTCTTTCAAGAGCCAACATTCATGAACCACAAATTCAAAAGACATATGCACTGTTTAAGCATACATTCAGAAAACAAAAATATTGCCACCACATCAAAATAATCAAACTGTTATAAAATTCAAAATTCATGCAATTCTTTCTTTTTTCAATTAAGAACATTTTTTTATTCAAGAGAGGTGATGGATTCATAGGACATTCATAACTTTAAGGCATAGACACTAAGACACTAATGATCACAAGACACAAACATAGATAAACATAAGCACTAAAATTCGAAAAACAGGAAAATAAAGAACAAGGAGATTAAAGAACGGGTCCACCTTAGTGATGGCGGCTTGTTCTTCCTCTTGAAGGTCTTATGGAGTGCTTGAGCTCCTCAATGTCTCTTCCTTGTCTTTGTTGCTCCTCTCTCATGATTCTTTGATCTTCTCTAATTTCATGGAGAAGAATGGAATGTTCTTGGTGCTCCACCCTTAGTTGTCCCATGTTGGAACTCAATTCTCCTAGGGAGGTATTTAGTTGCTCCCAATAGTTTTGTGGAGGAAAGTGCATCCCTTGAGGTATCTCAGGGATTTCATGATGAGTGGGATCTCTTGTTTGCTCCATCCTTTTCTTAGTGATGGGCTTGAGGTCATGCCTTCTCAGTTGAACCGGCTTCCCTCTTGAATCTCTCTTTCATTGAACGCCCTTTTCATAAATGTCTATGAAGACTTGGTCCAACCTTTGATCAAAGTTGACCCTTCTTCATGGCCACAACTTCATAGAAGTGGTCTTGATGCACCCTTGAGATGAATCTCTCCATTTCTCATGACTCGGAGGAGGAGGCTTTTGCCTTCCCTTTTCTCTTTCTAGAGGTTTCTCCGGCCTTGGATGCCATAAATGGTTATGGAAAAATGAAAACCAACGCTTTTACCACACCAAACTTAAAAGGTTTGCTCGTCCTCGAGCAAAAGAAGAAAGAATAGAGGAGAAGAAGAAGAAATGAGGAAGAAGGGAATGGCTTTGTGTTCGGCCAAACAGGGGGAGAAGTGGTGTTTAGGTTGTGTGAAAATGAAGGGGTGAAGAAGGATTTATATAGGAGAGGGGGGCTCATGGTTCGGTCATGTATGGGTGGGTTTGGGAGGGAAAGTGGTTTGAATTTGAAGGGTGAGGTAGGTGGGGTTTTGTGAAGGATGGATGTGAGTGGTGAAGAGAAGATGGGATTTGATAGGTGAAGGGTTTTTGGGGAAGAGGTATTGAGGTGATTGGTGAATGGGTGAAGAAGAGAGAGTGGTGGGGTTGGTGGGGATCCTGTGGGGTCCACAGATCCTGAGGTGTCAAGGAAAAGTCATCCCTGCACCAAATGGCATGCAAAAATGCGTTTTGAGCCAATTCTGGCGTTAAACGCCGGGCTGGTGCCCATTTCTGGCGTTTAACGCCAGGTTCTTGCCCTTTCCTGGCGTTTAACGCCAGTCTGGTGCCCCTTTCTGGCGTTAAACGCCCAGAATGGTGCCAGACTGGGCGTTAAACGCCCATCTGCTAGCCTTACTAGCGTTTAAACGCCAGTAGGTTCTTCCTCCAGGGTGTGCTGTTTTTCTTCCTGTTTTTCATTCTGTTTTTGCTTTTTCAATTGATTTTGTGACTTCTCATGATCATCAACCTACAGAAAACATAAAATAACAAAGGAAAATAGATAAAATATAACATTGGGTCGCCTCCCAACAAGCGCTTCTTTAATGTCAGTAGCTTGACAGTGGGCTCTCATGGAGCCTCACAGATGCTCAGAGCAATGTTGGAACCTCCCAACACCAAACTTAGAGTTTGAATGTGGGGGTTCAACACCAAACTTAGAGTTTGGTTGTGGCCTCCCAACACCAAACTTAGAGTTTGACTGTGGGGGCTTTGTTTGACTCTGATTTGAGAGAAGCTCTTCATGCTTCCTCTCCATGGTGACAGAGGGATATCCTTGAGCCTTAAACACAAAGGATTCTTCATTCACTTGAATGATCAATTCTCCTCTATCAACATCAATCACAGCCTTTGCTGTGGCTAGGAAGGGTCTGCCAAGGATGATGGATTCATCCATGCACTTCCCAGTCTCTAGGACTATGAAATCAGCAGGGATGTAATGGTCTTCAATCTTCACCAAAACATCCTCTACAAGTCCATAAGCTTGTTTTCTTGAATTGTCTGCCATCTCTAGTGAGATTCTTGCAGCTTGCACCTCAAAGATCCCTAGCTTCTCCATTACAGAGAGAGGTATGAGGTTTACACTTGACCCTAAGTCACACAGAGCCTTCTTGAAGGTCATGGTGCCTATGGCACAAGGTATTGAAAACTTCCCAGGATCTTGTCTCTTTTGAGGTAATTTCTGCTTAGACAAGTCATCCAATTCTTTGGTGAGCAAAGGGGGTTCATCCTCCCAAGTCTCATTTCCAAATAACTTGTCATTTAGCTTCATGATTGCTCCAAGGTATTTAGCAACTTGCTCTTCAGTGACATACTCATCCTCTTCAGAGGAAGAATACTCATCAGAGCTCATGAAAGGCAGAAGTAAGTCCAATGGAATCTCTATGGTCTCATTTTGAGCCTCAGATTCCCATGGTTCCTCATTGGGGAACTCAGTGGAGGTCAGTGGACGCCCATTGAGGTCTTCCTCAGTGGCGTTCACTTCCTTTCCTTCCTCTCCACATTCGGCCATGTTGATGGCCTAGCACTCTCCTTTTGGATTTTCTTCTGTATTGCTTGGGAGAGTACTAGGAGGGAGTTCAGTAACATTCTTGCTCAACTGTCCCACTTGTGCCTCCAAATTCCTAATGGAGGACCTTGTTTCAGTCATGAAACTTTGAGTGGTTTTGATTAGATCAGAGACCATAGTTGCTAAGTCAGAGGGGTTCTGCTTAGAATTCTCTGTCTGTTGCTGAGAAGATGATGGAAAAGGCTTGCCATTGCTAAACCTGTTTCTTCCACCATTATTGTTGTTGAAACCTTGTTGAGGTCTCTGTTGATCCTTCCATGAGAAATTTGGATGATTTCTCCATGAAGAATTATAAGTGTTTTCATAGGGTTCTCCCAGGTAATTCACCTCTTCCATTGAAGGGTTTTCAGGATCATAAGCTTCTTCTTCAGATGAAGCATCCTTAGTACTGCCAGGTGCATTTTGCATTCCAGACAGACTTTGAGAAATCAAATTGACTTGCTGAGTCAATATTTTGTTCTGAGCCAGAATGGCATTCAGAGTATCAATCTCAAGAACTCCTTTCTTCTGATTTGCCCCATTGTTCATAGGATTCCTTTCAGAAGTGTACATGAATTGGTTATTTGCAACCATTTCAATTAGTTCTTGAGCTTCTGTAGGCGTCTTCTTCAGATGAAGAGATCCTCCAGCAGAGCTATCCAAAGACATCTTGGATAGTTCAGAGAGACCATCATAGAAAATACCTATGATGCTCCATTCAGAAAGCATGTCAGAAGGACATTTTCTAATAAATTGTTTGTATCTTTCCCAAGCTTCATAGAGGGATTCTCCATCCTTCTGTCTGAAGGTTTGGACTTCCACTCTAAGCTTACTCAATTTTTGAGGTGGAAAGAACTTTGCCAAGAAGGCATTGACTAGCTTTTCCCATGAGTCCAGGCTTTCTTTAGGTTGTGAGTCCAACCATGTCCTAGCTCTGTCTCTTACAGCAAAAGGGAATAGCATAAGTCTGTAGACCTCAGGGTCAACCCCATTAGTCTTGACAGTGTCACAGATTTGCAAGAATTCAGCTAAGAACTGATGAGGATCTTCCAATGGAAGTCCATGGAACTTGCAATTCTGTTGCATTAGAGAAACTAATTGAGGCTTAAGCTCAAAGTTGTTTGCTCCAATGGCAAGGATAGAGATGCTTCTCCCATAGAAGTCGGGAGTAGGTGCAGTAAAGTCACCCAGCACCTTCCTTGCATTGTTTGCATTGTTGTTGTTTTCGGCTGCCATGTCTTCTTCTTTGAAGATTTCTGTTAGGTCCTCTACAGAGAGTTGTGCCTTAGCTTCTCTTAGCTTTCGCTTCAAGGTCCTTTCAGGTTCAGGGTCAGCTTCAACAAGAATGCTTTTGTCTTTGTTCCTGCTCATATAAAAGAGAAAAGAACAAGAAAATATGGAATCCTCTATGTCACAGTATAGAGATTCCTTGAGGTGTCAGAGAAGAAGAAAATTAGAAGGAAGGGGTAGAAGAATTCGAACTTAATCAGATAGAGTTCGAATTGTGCATTGAGAAGGAGTGGTACTCCATAAATAGAAGGATGTGAGAAGAGAGGAAGAAATTTTCGAAAATTAAGTGAGAGATTTTGAAAACATTTTGAAAAATTGATTGATAATTTTCGAAAACTAAAAGTGGGAAAGAAATCAAGTGATTTTTGAAAAAGATTTTGAAAAAAATATGATTGAAAACTATTTTTGAAAAAGATGTGATTAAAAAGATTTGATTGAAAAGTTATGGTTTTTAAAAAGATATGATTGAAAAGATATGATTTGAAAACGATTTTAAAAAGATTTGATTTTAAAAATTAATGACTTGCCTAACAAGAAAAGATATGATTCAAACATTAAACCTTTCTCAACAGAAAAGGCAACATACTTGAATTGTTCAATCAAATCATTAATTGTTAGCAAGTATCTTTGAAAAAGGAAAGAAATTGATTTTAAAAAAGATTTGATTTTGAAAAACTTTGAAAACTTGAAAAGAATCTGAATTAAAAACAGAATCTTCCCTCTTGTGCCATCCTGGCGTTAAACGCCCAGAATGGTGCACATTCTGGCGTTTAACGCCCAATGCACTACCTTTTTGGGCGTTAAACGCCCAACCAGGCACCCTGGCTGGCGTTTAAACGCCAATCTGTCCTTCTTCACTGGGCGTTTTGAACGCCCAGCTTTTTCTGTGTAATTCCTCTGCTGCCTGTTCTGAATCCTCAGTTCCCTGTACTATTGACTTGAAAATAGAACCAAGATCAAATAAACAATGCATGCAAGACACCAAACTTAAAATTAGACACTAGACTCAAACAAGAAACATAAAATATTTTTGGTTTTTATGATTTTGAAAATTTTTTTTGGATTTTTCGAAAATTATATGGAAATAGAAAATAAAGGGTTCAGAATTCTTAATTTGGATTCCAGGAATCATTGCAATGCTAGTCTAAGACTCCGGTCCAGGAATTAGACATGGCTTCACAGCCAGCCAAGCTTTCAAAGAAAGTTTCGGTCCAAAACACTAGACATGACCAATGGCCAGCCAAGCCTTAGCAGATCATTGCTCCAATAGCCAGATTGATAGAGATCAACAAGCTCTTGTGATGATCAGTTGAAACCTCGGTCCAATAAGATTAGACATGGCTTCTCAGCCAGCCAGATTTCAACAGATCATCATGAAACTCTAGAATTCATTCTTAAGAATTCTGAAAAATACCTAATCTAAGCAACAAGATGAACCGTCAGTTGTCCATACTCGAAACAATCCCCGGCAACGGCGCCTAAAACTTGGTGCACGAAATTGTGATCATCAATGGCGCCATCAACATGGTACGCTCATTGCAATCTCAACTCTCTATCACAACTCTGCACAACTAACCAGTAAGTGCACTGGGTCGTCCAAGTAATAAACCTTACGCGAGTAAGGGTCGATCCCACGGAGATTGTTGGTATGAAGCAAGCTATGGTCACCTTGTAAATCTTAGTCAGGCAGACTCAAATGGGTATGGGTGATATATGAATAAAACATAAAGATAAAGATAGAGGTACTTATGTAATTCATTGGTAGGAATTTCAGATAAGCGTATGAAGATGCTTGGTCCCTTCCGTCTCTCTGCTTTCCTACTGTCTTCATCCAATCCTTCTTACTCCTTTCCATGGCAAGCTTATGCAAGGGTTTCACCGTTGTCAGTGGCTACCTCCTGGTGGACGAAATTGTGATCACTGTTCTGTTCAAGTTGTTTGTCTTTGTACGGATTTATTCAATAATTGTCCTTATTTGAAGTCACAACTCCGTTCAACTAACCAGCAAGTGTACTGGGTCGTCCAAGTAATAACCTTACGTGAGTAAGGGTCGAATCCACAGAGATTGTTGGTATGAAGCAAGCTATGGTCACCTTGTAGATCTCAGTCAGGAGGATTAAAGGTTTATGGGTTTGAAAGTAAAAAAATAAAATAAGAAATAATAAAAGGGATAGAATACTTATGTAGATTCATTGGTAGGAATTTCAGATAAGCGGAATGAAGGTGCTGTAGAGCTCACGGACGCCTGCTCTCCTATTCCTTCTACCCAGTCCTTCTTACTCCTTTCCATGGCAAGCTTTGTTTAGGGGTTCACCATCAACTGTGGCTACTTTCATCCTCTCGGGGAAATATCCTATGCGGCTGTCACTCGCACAGCTAACCAGTCTGGAGGCATCACCCATGGTTGATGGCTACATCCCATCCTCGCAGTGAAAGCTAATGCTCACGCACTCTGTCACAGTACGGCCAATCACCGGTTGGTTCCCTCCCCTACTGGAATAGAATCCCTCTTTTGCGTCTGTCACTGACGCCCAGCAGGTTGCAAGTTTGAAGCACGTCACAGTCATTCATTACCGGAATCCTACTCGGAATACCACAGACAAGGTGAGACTTTCCGGATTCCCAGGATCCTACTCGGAACACCACAGACAAGGTTGGACTTTTCAGATCCTCATAAATGCCGCCATCCATCTAGCTTATACCACGAAGATTCTGTTGGGGAATCTAAGAGATACACACTCAAGCTTCTTTGCATGTAGAACGGAAGTGGTTGTCAATCACGCGCGCTCATAAGTGAGAATAATAATGAGGGTTATCTAACTCATCACATTCATCATGTTTCTTGGGTACGAATGAATATCTTGGAATAAGAATAAAAGAGGAATTGAATAAAAGAAAATAGAACTTCATTAATCTTTGAGGTACAGCAGAGCTCCACACCCTTAATCTATGGTGTGCAGAAACTCCACCGTTGAAAATACATAAGTAAAGGGTTCAGGCATGGCCGAATGGCCAGCCCCCTAAAACGTGATCAATGATCTCCTAAGAGAAGAATAAAACAAAACTGAGACCAAAGATGTCTAATACATAGATAAGTGTCCTATATATACTAGACTAGCTACTACGGTTTACATGAGTAAGTAATTGTGCATAAATCCACTTCCGGGGCCCACTTGGTGTGTGCTTGGGCTGAGCTTGATCAATCCACGTGTAGAGGCATTTCTTGGCGTCAAACTTCAGGTTATGACGTGTTTTGGGCGTTTAACTCCGAATCATGACGTTTTTCTGGCGTTTTACTCCAGACAGCAGCATGAACTTGGCGTTAACGCCAAGTTACGTCGTCATTCTTCGAATAAAGCATGGACTATTATATATTGCTGGAAAGCCCTGGATGTCTACTTTCCAACGCCGTTGAGAGCGCGCTATTTGGAGTTCTGTAGCTCCAGAAAATCCATTTTGAGTGCAGGGAGGTCAGAATCCAACAGCATCAGCAGTCCTTTTGTCAGCCTTTTTCAGAGTTTTGCTCAAATCCCTCAATTTCAGTCAGAATTTACCTGAAATCACAGAAAAACACACAAACTCATAGTAAAGTCCAGAAATGTGAATTTAACATAAAAACTAAGGAAAACATCCCTAAAAGTAGCTTGAACTTACTAAAAACTATGTAAAAACTATGCCAAAAAGCGTATAAATTATCCGCTCATCACAACACCAAACTTAAATTGTTGCTTGTCCCCAAGCAACTGAAAATCAAATAGGATAAAAAGAAGAGAATATACTATAAAGTCCAAAATATCAATGATTATTAATTTAATTACATGAGCGGGACTTGTAGCTTTTTGCTTCTGAACAGTTTTGGCATCTCACTTTTTCCTTTGAAGTTCAGAGTGATTGGCTTCTCTAGGAACTTAGAATTTCAGATAGTGTTATTGACTTTCCTAGTTAAGCATGTTGATTCTTGAACACAGCTACTTATGAGTCTTGGCTGTGGCCCTAAGCACTTTGTTTTCCAGTATTACCACCGGATACATAAATGCCACAGACACATAACTGGGTGAACCTTTTCAGATTGTGACTTAGCTTTGCTAAAGTCCCCAGTTAGTGGTGTCCAGAGCTCTTAAGCACACTCTTTTGCTTTGGATCACGACTTTAACCACTCAGTCTCAGCTTTCACTTGGACCTTCATGACACAAGCACATGGTTAGGGACAGCTTGATTTAGCCGCTTAGGCCTGGATTTAATTTCCTTAGGCCCTCCTATCCATTGATGCTCAAAGCCTTGGATCCTTTTTACCCTTGCCTTTTGGTTTTAAGGGCTATTGGCTTTTTCTACTGCTCCTTCTTTTTCTATATACTCTTTTTAGCTCCAAAAAAAATTTTTTTTTTTCGAATGCTTCTTCTTTTTCACTGCTTTTTCTTGCTTCAAGAATCAATTTCATGGTTTTTCAGATCATCAATAACATTTCTCTTTGTTCATCATTCTTTTCAAGAGCCAACAATTTTAACATTCATAAACAACAAGATCAAAAGACATATGCACTGTTCAAGCATTCATTCAGAAAACAAAAATTTTTGCCACCACATCAATATAATTAAACTAAATTCAAGGATAAATTCGAAATTCATGTACTTCTTGTTCTTTTGAATTAAACATTTTCTTTAAGAGAGGTGAAGGATTAATGGAATTTATTCATAGCTTTAAGGCATGGTTACATACTAATGATCATGAAATAAAGACACAAAACATAGATAAACACAATATTAAAAACCGAAAAGCAGAAAGAAATAAAGAACAAGGAATGAATCCACCTGAGTGAAGGTGGCGCCTTCTTGAAGGTCCAATGGTGCTTTTTGAGCTCCTTTATGTCTCTTCCTTGCCTTTGTTGCTCCTCCCTCATTGCTCTTTGATCTTCTCTTATTTCTTGGAGAATGATGGAGTGCTCATGATGTTCCACCCTTAGTTGCTTCCAATATTTGTGTGGAGGACAATTTATCCCCTGAGGTATCTCAGGGATCTCTTGATTTGCAGCCACATGTTCTACCCAACTGAGCTATTCCGCTTATGAGTCTTTCCATCTCCCATGACTCAGAGGTGGAAGCTTTTGTCTTCCCTTTGAGGTTTCTCTGGCTTTAGGTGCCATTAATGGTAATGGAAAAGCAAAAAAAGCTATGCTTTTACCACACCAAACTTAAATATTGCTCGCCCTCGAGCAAGAAAAGAAAGAAGAGAAGAAGAAGAAGAAGAAGAAAATGGAGGAGAGTGAGGGGAGATGGGTTCGGCTATATGGGTGGGATTGGGTGGGAAGGAGAAGTTGAATTGTGAAGGTGAGTGGGGTTTATGGGAAAGAGTGATTGGTGAATGAAGAAGGGATGATTGGGAAGAGGAGTTGATGTGATTGGTGAAGGTTTTTGGGAAGTGTGATATTGAGAATGAGATTTGGATTAAGAGAGTGTGATTAGGATTAAAAGGGAAGGTGGGAATATGGTAGGTGGGGATCCTGTGGGGTCCACAGATCCTGAGGGGGAATCCTGTGGGGTCCACAGGTCCTGAGGTGAAAAGAAATACCATTCCTTCTCCCTATAGGCGTGTAAATTGCCTTCATGCATCATTCTGGCGTTCAAACGCCCATTGATGCACGTTCTGGGCGTTAAACGCCCATGTAATGCATGTTTCTGGCGTTTAACGCCAGTTTCACGCTTGTTTCTGGCGTTCAACGCCAGTTTCATGCTTGTTTCTGGCGTTCAGCGCCAGATTGTCCTCTGTGTGCACATCCTGGCGTTTAACGCCAGGTTGTTGCTTGTTTTGGGCGTTCAGTGCCAGAATGGTGCTCTGTTCTGGCGTTGAACGCCGGCCAGATGCACCTTCTGGGCGTTGAACGCCAGCCCGTGCATCCTCCAGGGTGAAAATTTTTTTTTCTTCTGTTTTTGATTCTGTTTTTAATTTTTTTGATTTTTTCGTGACTCCTCATGATCATGTACCTAATTCAACACAAAAATAACACCAAAACAAAATCAAATAAAATTAGATAAATAAAATTGGGTTGCCTCCCAACAAGCGCTTCTTTAATGTCAATAGCTTGACAGTGGCTCTCATGGAGCCACAAGGTGATCAGGTCAACTTAAGTGTGGTATTCCCAACACCAAACTTAGAGTTTGGATATGGGGTTTGGACACCAAACTTAGAGTTTGGTTGTGGCTTCACAACACCAAACTTAGAGTTTGAACTGTGTGGCTCTTGACTCTGACTGAGAGAAGTTCTTCATGCTTACTCTCTTTTGTCACAGAGGATGACCATGTGCCTGAAACACAAGGTAGTCCCCATTCACTTGAAGGACTAACTCACCTCTGTTGACATCTATCACAGCTCCTGCTGTGGCTAGGAAAGGTCTTCTAGGATGATGCATTCATCATCTTCCTTCCTAGTCTAGGATTATGAAATCAGTAGGGATGTAAAGGCCTTCAACCTTTACTAGAACGTCCTCCACTATTCCATAAGCTTGTCTTATAGACTTGTCTGCCAATTGTAATGAGAACAAGGCAGGTTGTACCTCAATGATTCCCAGCTTCTCCATGACAGAGAGTGGCATTAGATTTATCCCTGACCCAAGATCACATAGAGCTTTCTCAAAGCTCATGGTGCCAATGGTGCAAGGTATTAAGAACTTGCCAGGATCTTGTTTCTTTTGAGGTAGAGTCCTCTGGATCCAAGTATCTAGTTCACTAATGAGCAAGGGAGGTTCACTTTCCCAGGTCTCATTACCAAACAGCTTGGCATTCAGCTTCATGATAGCTCCTAAGTATAGAGCAACTTGCTCTCCAGTCACATCTTCATTCTCTTCAGAGGATGAATATTCTTCAGAGCTCATGAATGGCAGGAGGAGATTTAAAGGAATCTCTATGGTCTCTAGATGACCCTCAGATTCCTCAGGATCCTTAATAGGAAACTCCTTCGTGTTTGAGGAACGTCCCAGGAGGTCTTCCTCACTAGGATTTTCGTCCTCCTCCTCCTTAGTGCATTCGGCCACTTTGACTAAATCAATGGCCTTGCACTCTCCTTTTGGATTCTCTTCTGTATTGCCTGGGAGAGTACTGGGAGGAGTTTCAATAACCTTCTTACTCAGCTGGCCCACTTGTGCCTCCAAATTTCTAATGGAGGATCTTGTTTCATTCATGAAACTGAAAGTGGCTTTTGACAGATCAGAGATTATATTGGCTAAATTAGAAGTGTTTTGTTCAGAGTTCTCTGTTTGTTGCTGAGAAGATGATGGATATGGCTTACTATTATTCAGCCTGTTGCGTCCACCAATTGTTAAAACCTTGTTGAGGTTTTTGTTGATCCTTCCATGAGAAATTTGCCTTTCTTCTGAGGTATGCCATTGTTGACCGAATTCCTCTCAGAAGTGTACATGAACTGGTTATTTGCAACCATGTCAATGAGTTCTTGAGCCTCTTCAGGCGTTTTCTTCAGGTGAATAGATCCACCTGTAGACTGGCCAATGACATTTTCGAAAATTCAGAGAGACCATAATAGAATATATCTAGTATGGTCCATTCTGAAAACATGTCAGATGGACATCTTTGGTCAGCTGCTGTATCTTTCCCAAGCTTCATAGAGGATTCACCATCTTTTGTTTGAAGGTTTGAACATCCACTCTCAGCCAATGACATTTTCGAAAATTCAGAGAGACCATAATAGAATATATCTAGTATGGTCCATTCTGAAAACATGTCAGATGGACATCTTTTGGTCAGCTGCTTGTATCTTTCCCAAGCTTCATAGAGGGATTCACCATCTTTTTGTTTGAAGGTTTGATGTCTCTTATCCAAAGGGTGAGTCCAGCTATCCTTGGGTTGTGAATCCAACCATACTCTAGCTCTGTCTCTTACAGCAAAAGGGAAAAGCAAGAGTCTGTAGACTTCAGGATTAACTCCATTTGTCTTTACAGTGTCACAGATCTGCAAGAACTCAGTTAAAAACTGGTAAGGATCTTCAGATGGAAGTCCATAAAACTTGCAGTTTTGTTGCATTAAAGCAACTAGTTGAGGCTTAAGCTCAAAGTTATTGGCTCCAATGGCAGGAATGGAGATGCTTCTTCCATCAAACTTGGACGTTGGCTTTGTGAAGTCACCAAGCATTCTCCTTGCATTATTATTATTATTTTCTTCTGCCATCTCCTTCTCTTGTTCGAAAATTTCTAGAAGGTCTTTTCTGGATTGTTGTAATTTAGCTTCTCTTAATTTTCTTTATTTATTCTTTTTACTTTAATAATCCAAGGTAATGGCTCCCAAGATTTGGTGCACAGAACCTGGTCCAAAATCAACTTCACAGTTTGTTTCAACAAGAGTGCCTTTATCCCTGTTCCTGCTCATATGAAAGAGAAGAAAACAAGAAAAGGAAGAGGAATCCTCTATGTCACATTATAGAGATTCCTTTATGTTAGTAGAAAAAGAAAGGGGTAGGAGAGTGAAGAATGGATTCAGATTTATGGATGAAGGGAGGTGAAGAGAAGTGTTAGTAATTAAATAATTAAATAGAAGAAGAAAAGAGAAGAAAGAATTCGAAAATAATTTTTGAAAAAGGGGTTAGTGTTTTCGAAAAATAAAAATAAATTGTAATTAAAATTAAAACATGAAACAATTAATTAATTAAAAAGAATTTTTGAAAAAGAGGGAGATATTTTCGAAAATAGAAGAGGGAGAAGTAGTTAGGTGGTTTTGAAAAAGATAAGAAACAAACAACAAGTTAGTTAGTTAATTGGAAAAGATTTGAAATCAAAATTGAAAAAGATAAGAAGATAAGAAGTTAGATAAGATATTTTGAAATCAAATTTTGAAAAAGATAAAATTTTTGAAAAAGATAAGATAAAAAGATACAAAGATTTTTAAGAAAAAGATATTTTGAAAAAGATTTAATTTTTAAAATAACTTAACTAACAAGAAACTACAAGATAAGATTCTAGAACTTAAAGATTGAACCTTTCTTAACAAGAAAGTAACAAACTTCAAATTTTTGAACCAATCACATTAGTTGTTAGCTAATTTTCGAAAATTACATATAAAGATAAGAAAAATATTTTGAAAATAATTTGAAAAATATATTTTTTTTTTTGAAATTTTCGAAAATAATAAAAAAAATTGAAAAAGATATGATTTTGAAAAAGATTTTTGAAAAGATAAGATTTTTAAAATTGAAATTTTGACTTGACTAGTAAGAAATAACTAATTTTGAAAATTTTTGACCAAGTCAACCCAAAATTTTGAAATTTTGGAGGGAAATAAGGAAAAGATATTTTTTTGATTTTTGAATTTTTAATTATGAAAGAGAAAAACAACAAAAATATTCAATGCATGAAATTTTTAGATCAAAACAATGAATGCATGCAAGAATGCTATGAATGTCAAGATGAACATCAAGAACACTTTGAAGATCATGATGAACATCAAGAACATAATTTTGAAAAATTTTTGATGCAAAGAAAACATGCAAGACACCAAACTTAGAAATCTTTAATGCATGGAAAATATGAATGCAAAAATGCACATGAAAAACAAGAAAAGACACAAAACAAGAAATCATCAAGATCAAACAAGAAGACTTGTCAAGAACAACTTGAAGATCATGAAGAACACTATGAATGCATGGGATTTTCGAAAAATGCAAGAAAAATTTTTAAAAGCATGCAATTGACACCAAACTTAAAATTTGACTCAAAACTCAAACAAGAAACATAAAATATTTTTTATTTTTATGATTTTCTAATTTTTTTGGATTTTTATTATTATTTTTCGAAAATAAAGTTTAAAAACACGAAAAATCAAAGAAAAATTTTGAAAAAGATTTTTGAAAAGAAAATTACCTAATCTGAGCAACAAGATGAACCGTCAGTTGTCCATACTCGAACAATCCTCGGCAACGGCGCCAAAAACTTGGTGGACGAAATTGTGATCACTGTTCTGTTCAAGTTGTTTGTCTTTGTATGGATTTATTCAATAATTGTCCTTATTTGAAGTCACAACTCCGTTCAACTAACCAGCAAGTGTACTGGGTCGTCCAAGTAATAACCTTACGTGAGTAAGGGTCGAATCCACAGAGATTGTTGGTATGAAGCAAGCTATGGTCACCTTGTAGATCTCAGTCAGGAGGATTAAAGGTTTATGGGTTTGAAAGTAAAAAAATAAAATAAGAAATAATAAAAGGGATAGAATACTTATGTAGATTCATTGGTAGGAATTCAGATAAGCGGAATGGAGGTGCTGTAGAGCTCACGGACGCCTGCTCTCCTATTCCTTCTACCCAGTCCTTCTTACTCCTTTCCATGGCAAGCTTTGTTTAGGGGTTCACCATCAACTGTGGCTACTTTCATCCTCTCGGGGAAATATCCTATGCGGCTGTCACTCGCACAGCTAACCAGTCTGGAGGCATCACCCATGGTTGATGGCTACATCCCATCCTCGCAGTGAAAGCTAATGCTCACGCACTCTGTCACAGTACGGCCAATCACCGGTTGGTTCCCTCCCCTACTGGAATAGAATCCCTCTTTTGCGTCTGTCACTGACGCCCAGCAGGTTGCAAGTTTGAAGCACGTCACAGTCATTCATTACCGGAATCCTACTCGGAATACCACAGACAAGGTGAGACTTTCCGGATTCCCAGGATCCTACTCGGAACACCACAGACAAGGTTGGACTTTCCGGATCCTCATAAATGCCGCCATCCATCTAGCTTATACCACGAAGATTCTGTTGGGGAATCTAAGAGATACACACTCAAGCTTCTTTGCATGTAGAACGGAAGTGGTTGTCAATCACGCGCGCTCATAAGTGAGAATAATAATGAGGGTTATCTAACTCATCACATTCATCATGTTTCTTGGGTACGAATGAATATCTTGGAATAAGAATAAAAGAGGAATTGAATAAAAGAAAATAGAACTTCATTAATCTTTGAGGTACAGCAGAGCTCCACACCCTTAATCTATGGTGTGCAGAAACTCCACCGTTGAAAATACATAAGCAAAGGGTTCAGGCATGGCCGAATGGCCAGCCCCCTAAAACGTGATCAATGATCTCCTAAGATGAAGAATAAAACAAAACTGAGACCAAAGATGTCTAATACAATAGATAAGTGTCCTATATATACTAGACTAGCTACTAGGGTTTACATGAGTAAGTAATTGATGCATAAATCCACTTCCGGGGCCCACTTGGTGTGTGCTTGGGCTGAGCTTGATCAATCCACGTGTAGAGGCATTTCTTGGCGTCAAACTTCAGGTTATGACGTGTTTTGGGCGTTTAACTCCGAATCATGACGTTTTTCTGGCGTTTTACTCCAGACAGCAGCATGAACTTGGCGTTTAACGCCAAGTTACGTCGTCATTCTTCGAATAAAGCATGGACTATTATATATTGCTGGAAAGCCCTGGATGTCTACTTTCCAACGCCGTTGAGAGCGCGCTATTTGGAGTTCTGTAGCTCCAGAAAATCTATTTTGAGTGCAGGGAGGTCAGAATCCAACAGCATCAGCAGTCCTTTTGTCAGCCTTTTTCAGAGTTTTGCTCAAATCCCTCAATTTCAGTCAGAATTTACCTGAAATCACAGAAAAACACACAAACTCATAGTAAAGTCTAGAAATGTGAATTTAACATAAAAACTAAGGAAAACATCCCTAAAAGTAGCTTGAACTTACTAAAAACTATGTAAAAACTATGCCAAAAAGCGTATAAATTATCCGCTCATCACCTCCCATCCTCTAAGTGGAAATGTTCAACGCACCCTGTCACGGCACGACTATCCATCTGTCGGTTCTCGATCAGGCCGGAATAGAATCCAGTGATTCTTTTGCGTCTGTCACTAACGCCCCGCCTTCAGGAGTTTGAAGCACGTCACAGTCATTCAATCATTGAATCCTACTCAGAATACCACAGACAAGGTTAGACCTTCCGGATTCTCTTGAATGCCGCCATCAGTTCTAGCCTATACCACGAAGACTCTGATCTCACGGAATGGCTGGCTCGTTTGTCAGGCGAGCGCTCGGTTGTCAGGCGATCAACCATGCATCGTGTATCAGGAATCCAAGAGATATTCACCCAATCTAAGGTAGAACGGAGGTGGTTGTCAGTCATACGTTCATAGGTGAGAATGATGATGAGTATCACGGATCATCACATTCATCAAGTTGAAGAACAAGTGATATCTTGGAACAAGAACAAGCGGAATTGAATAGAAGAACAATAGTAATTGCATTAATACTCGAGGTACAGCAGAGCTCCACACCTTAATCTATGGTGTGTAGAAACTCCACCGTTGAAAATACATAAGAACAAGGTCTAGGCATGGCCGTGAGGCCAGCCTCCCAAAGAGGGTTCAAACATAAAAACATGATCAAAAGATCCTAAGATTGAAAGATGAAAATACAATAGTAAAAGGTCCTACTTATAGAAAACTAGTAGCCTAAGGTTTACAAGGATGAGTAAATGACATAGAAATCCACTTCCGGGCCCACTTGGTGTGTGCTTGGGCTGAGCAATGAAGCATTTTCGTGTAGAGACTCTTCTTGGAGTTAAAAGCCAGCTTTTATGCCAGTTTGGGCGTTTAACTCCCATTTTGGTGCCAGTTCCGGCGTTTAACGCTGGAAATTCTGAAGGTGACTTTGAACGCCGGTTTGGGCCATCAAATCTTGGGCAAAGTATGGACTATCATATATTGCTGGAAAGCCCAGGATGTCTACTTTCCAACGCCGTTGAGAGCGCGCCAATTGGGCTTCTGTAGCTCCAGAAAATCCACTTCGAGTGCAGGGAGGTCAGAATCCAACAGCATCTGCAGTCCTTTTCAGTCTCTGAATCAGATTTTTGCTCAGGTCCCTCAATTTCAGCCAGAAAATACCTGAAATCACAGAAAAACACACAAACTCATAGTAAAGTCCAGAAAAGTGAATTTTAACTAAAAACTAATAAAAATATACTAAAAACTAACTAGATCATACTAAAAACATACTAAAAACAATGCCAAAAAGCGTACAAATTATCCGCTCATCACCAGCTCAATGACAACAATCTAATATAATCATCAAAATTCAGAAATTCTCAACAATTGGTCATCAAACAATTCCCAATCCACATAATCAATCAATATCACTAATCAACAATTCAACTCTTGTCTTACGGTCAATTAACATACGTTTTCACGATGCATTATATTTTAATTACGAGAAACTGAAACCATACCTTGGCCGATTCTCCGATAACCCCGGAACACCTCTCTTATATACCACAGCCCATGCTTTGAAATTCCATCACCTCTTCAAGCAAAACCCAGCCTCCAAGGCTTGATCACAAGCTTCCTAAATTCTCAAATTGACTCCAGTCAATAACCAATTTTAATCTAACAACACATTTATCATCACAATCAATATAAAGCTCACTAACTCAACATTTCAAAAGGGTTTGTGGGTGCTTACCTGACCCATAGCTCTAATGAGCTAAACTCGACAATACCCGTAAGTTAATTCGAACCTAAACACCGAAATTAAACAAAATTCAATATAGATTCTCATTGAATTTTGAAATTTAGGAAGGAGAGTTCTGAAATTGAGAAGTGGGTTTCATACCTAATAAAGGGCTGGGCTTTGTAGAGCTCAACGCTGCGGTCGCGTGGCTGCAAACGGTGCGGCAATCAGAACTCCGAATTGAAAGTTACGATGAATTGAAAATTGAAAAGGGGTTAGGTTTTGGTGGATTCTTCAATCTTCTTCTCAGCGCTAGAAATGGAGCAATGAATGGTAAATTGGCTGAAGTGAAGTGTTATATATGTTGGGCCTTATGTCCGGTCCAACCGATTTGGTCCATTCGGCCTAATCTTCGGCCAAATTCTTTAAAATTGGTGTCAAAATTTTTATTTTAATTAGCTCTATCCTATTAAATTATAAAAATCTATTTTCTAATTTTTTTATTAATAGTTAATTTATTAGCTAATTAGTTACTAATTTTGCAGATTTTACATCCTATCCATCTAATTTAGAATTTTGTCCCCAAAATTCAACTACGTACTACCAAGCGCGGTTAGTCATCTCTCATCCTAGTTCAAATTCTCCGGTATGCTTCTCTTCTCCGACTTGATTTTCATGTTGCCTTTACTAATGAGACCTCCTATCTTTGAAGTTTCTTAATGTTGACATTGTCAATCCTAATTGGAGTCATTCAAAATTCTAGATCTTCTTGAACTGAACTGGTTAAGGTTCTCAGACATAAGTTGCATGGAGAAATACATTTCTAGGGCTACAAGGTAAGGAATCCGTTGCGCAGGTTCAAAAGTACGGTAATAAAAACACTTGAGATACTACTAGTTCAGTTTGTTTTAATACCTCAAACGGCCCAACATACTTCGGGTTAAACTCCTTTATGTTGATTGCTCATCCGTTATCAGTTGTCGAAGTAGTTTTCAAGAATACACAGCTTCTCCTCCTTTTGACTCTCTAGGTTCCCTCTCTGGTCGGCGGAATTTCTCTGACGGCTTTGCATAATTTGAACTCTTAACTCAAATTTCATTTAGTCCTTCTTTGTTGTTTCGACTATCAATCCAATGTCTAAAACACTTAATTTCTCTGGGTCCACATTAATACAAAAGCAATTAGCACCCTGCCTCAAACTCCTGATATTTGGTATATAAGTCCTCTCTTTAACCCTCTACATTCTTCCTCTATCCTTCTTGCTCTTTCCTTTACTCCTTTGGTCAACGGACTTCAACATTCTTGGTAGTTCCTTATCCTCTTACTGTGCTTTCCAAACCCTCTTGGCCTTACAATTTCTTGAAACTCATAATCGATCCAATCTAATACCTCCTGTTATTACCTCAACGCTCCACTTTAGACTACCAATCACTTAACATTTACTTCTCCTTATTCGTCCTTCATACAGCATTTGGAGACTTTCTGCTGAGAGTGTCCATCACCACACAACAATGTTTCCTCTACGTGCCCCCAGAGTCCTTCGACAATACTTTGCAGTGTTTTCGAATGATTCACTAGGTTCAACTATCATGAATGTTAGCTTTAAGGTTGATCTTCTTCTTGAGGTTCGATGGCTTTCTTTTGCATTCAGGTGTCTATGTACACGGATATCCCAGCATGTCGACTTAATCCCGGGCAATACAGTAGGTAAGAACTAAGGCTCCAAACTCCACTTGATGTCGCATACTTACACTCCTCATCTCCTGCATCCCGAATTCTTGCTTTAAGGAACTAGCGTCATGATTATTATATCAAGGAATTTGTACGAGGTATTAACTAAGTTTGAGTTGATTTCGAAAAGGATTTTAAGCTTAAAAGTGTTCAAACAACACAAGGGTATTTGCTAAAAGCAGAAGGACATGTTGTAGGGTGATTAAACACAGTAAGGTTATGAAGGAGTATATTATACTTTAAATAAATTTTCAAAATTCATGGATCATTTGTTCATATCGTAACAAGGTCAAGCTTACCGCGGAAAGGATAGATTCATGTGCGTTAGGAGTGGAGCTCAGAGATTGATCATACCATCATTTAGGAATAAATCCAAGATAAAACCTTGGTACAACTTCTAAAAGAAGGAATGGGTTGAGTCACGAAGATTTATTGACACAAAGCATGTGATAAAAATTGATTCGAACATTTGAAATAATCCCGTGATACATGGTACGTTGGTAGCCCATACAAATCATCCAGTGGCAAGGAAGAAAAGATATTTAAATTTAGCCGTTATAAGTTAAGAAATTAGTATATGCGCATTCAAGTCATCGGTAAAGCCTGGCACTTTTAACTCAAAGTTCTCATCTCCGTCATAAACTAAAACTAATTGCGGCATCCCAAGATCATAATCAGCAATTAAATTTAGATTAGCGATTTCGTGATTACCTCCGCCTGCCGACTACACCCAATCAGCGTCCTGAGTTCTCCGGTGGGGACAGTCCCTGGAGATATGACCTGGCATCCCGAATCGGTAATATAGTCCTAAACCCTTTTGGCAAGGCCCATTCGGGTGGAAACTTCCGCACCTTTGGTACCTCATATCCTCTGAGTAATTAGTAACTTGCTTCCCTCTATCATTCTTCCGGTGGCTACCACTCTCCTTAAACTCTTGGCCCCTCAGTGCAAAGTGTCTGTCCTGATCTCTCCTAACAAAGGCTTGATGGTCATTCTTATCCAAGGCTACCTTTCTCACATAATCCTCAGCAACTTGGCTCTTGTTTACCAATTCAGAGAAAGTTCGAATCTCTATAGGTCCAACTGAGCTTAGAATGTCACTCTGGAGTCCTCCTTCATATTTGATACATTTCTATTCCTCAAAGTCTCCCGGAGCACCCTGACAGATTCGGGAAAACCGACATAGTTCTTCAAATTTATTTGTGTACTCCGCAACAGACATTTGACCCTGTTTTAACTGCAGCAACTCAAGCTCCTTAGCGTTTCTAGTAGAATTAGGAAAGTATTTCTGTAGAACTCAGTCTGAAACACACCTCAAGATATCACAGTGCCGTTTAGTTTTAGAACATGTCGTGTTTCCTGCCACCAATATTGGGCTTCATCTTGTAATTGGTAGGTCGCAAACTCCACCAATTGTTCCTTGCGAACCTGCTGTGCTTGCAAGGCCCGCTCCATTGCTTGGAGCCAATTATCAGCTTCAGTAGGGTTTGTGATCCCTCTGAAGGTCGGAGGATGTACCTTCAAAAAAGTAGCTAAGGTCATCGGCCCATCATTTCCATTTCCGCCATTTCCATTATTAGCTTGATTTCCTAAAGCAGCAGTTGTGGCCTGCATAGCTGCAGCCATGTTCTCCAGGGTAGCCATGAAGTTTGCGGGGTTGTTCGTATTTGTCTCGTGTTCCTTAATTTTATTCCTACTTCCCCCTTGCCCGCGACCGCGTCCACGAGTCGCCATCGGGTCTTGTTCACACCAAATAAGTGATATCAAGGTGATCAGTCTCAATATCGCGAGTTTAATGCTTCAAAGTTCCAAATGCAAACTCATGAACCTTATGCCATGTTTATCAATTAGATATCCTAAATAGCACGAAACACAACTCAAAGTATACTCAGAAGCATAGTCAGTCCGTCCCTCATGCTCTATAGAAACGAACTGCTCTGATACCATAATGTAACACCGTACCACACAGAGGTTTACACTTAGGATGTAAAATAGCAGTGGCGAGGCGCTACGACTTCTAAAAGTAAAAAAAAAATTATATACATAATATAGTGAACAAGATTTATAACTAGGAGCCTTTGAAGAAAGGTTAAAATTGAAAATGGTAAAATGAAAAGCACAACACTCAGGCTACGTAAATGAAAAATGGAAAGATAAGAGAAGCTAATATAGATATACCCAAAAGAGAGCTCCAAGGTACAAATATCAAAACTCAGGACTCGACTCGCGAAGACAAACTGGCTTGAGCACATAAGTACATAACATATATATAAGAGAACCCAAAATAAGCCCAAGATACAGAGTTACAGAACCTATTTCTCCAAAATAACCTCTAAGAGGAAGTTAATACATCAGTACATAAGTAGTGGAGATAAAAGTATCTACATATATAAATATATTCAAGTAAAGTCCCAAAGACAAGGATCTCCGCTATTAAAAGCTTTCAGTATGCCTCAGCGAGGTGCCTCACGTCCTGTATCTGAAAATCACAAAATATGTATGGGATGAGAACTGGAAGTTCTCAACATAGTAACGGTGCCCACATAATTAACATATAAGGTCCCGGAAAAGTCGAAGGCAATCCTAGAACTTCCGACAATAGATTCAAACTTAAAACTAACATTTTAAACCATAAACAAAGTGAGGTATCTAAGGATTCCTAGTTCTATCTAACTTCCTAACTTAACCCCTAACCTCTTCATCTCTTTCTCCAATCCTCTGAAACACCGATGCACAGACAGACAAAGCAGACAAGGCAAGCAAAAGTAGATATTCAAACATGGAAAATATAGCAAATACGCATAGATATTCAAGTAAGCAAACCCAAGTAGTGCAAAGCAAACAAAGTACATAAATGCATATGATGCATGCCTTTCCTATTAGCCATGAGCTCACGTGTCAGTTACTTTGCCAGAGCCCGACACATCCGATAGCTAACCCGGATATCGTCCTCTTGAAAACCGGTGGGCGGTACACCACCATAAACCCCTCCATTGCAAGCGGTACACCACTACGAACCTCGTAAGATCTTCAATGGGAAAAACAACACACACATGTGGGTGGTAAACCACCACGAACCCCACACAACATTCTCTTTTAAAAACATGTGGGTAGTACACTACTACGAACCCCACATATATTCTCTTTCTTTTAAAAACATGTGGGCAGTACACCACCACGAACCCCATATACGTCTCGACAATGGGCAAGCGGTAAACCACCACGAACCTTGCCAGGTCAAGCTCAAAACAATTTCATATTCAAACATCTTTCTCAACATTTCACCAACCTTTTATCAGCAAGTACTACAACAGTACATTCTCAAAAACATTTGATAATAATATAGAAATCTTTTCTTAAGATCTATAACTAAGGTAGTTACCAAAATAACACCGGCAACCTAATTTCAGTTCTATTTTTAAAATACCAAATTAATTCGGAATTGTACAAACTTTATGTCCCTGCAACCATCTTGAATTAAGCTTTCTAATAAACAAAAAATCATAATTTTTTGATCAATCTAGCCTCAAGAATAGAAGGAAAACCGTGCCTACTCTGCCGTGCTTAAAAACCAGAAAAACAACAGCAATGTGTAATATTCAATATTCCATATAAAATTTAAATTAATTCTAACCACCTTCAAAATTAATATGGTTAAACTTAAACTTATCCAAGTTTCTTTCTCAATTAGTTCCAGGTCAATATCATTTTTAATGAAGAAGTTACATAATTTGAAAGTTAGATAGAAATAATTCAAAATCTGTTTTAGAAATCAAGTAGTTTAGTATCTTTCAACTTGTATAACTTTTACTACAAAACTTCAATTAGGCTAAAGTTTGGTTTGAAAATTCTTAACTTATCTAGCAACAAGTGTGTCTTGGTTACAACCCAATTGCTATTCAATTCTAAAAGTTACAAGCTTTGGAAGTTGATGCATAACTTGCTAAAAACTGATTATTTCTATATTTGATCACCCGTTTTCAAAAATTCACAACTCCCAATCGTTAAGTCCTAAAATTCTGAAATTTGAGATCAATAAACCAAGTTAATCAAATTTTAAAACAAAATTAGTTTCACTCCAAAACTCAGCTCGTAAGAGTTGCAGCAAGACAAACAAGTTTCTGCCTTGTTTGAACTTCTATGCTGCAGGACAGATTTATCAACTTAACTTTAAAAATTCTTCATAAATTGTACATTTAACGAAAATGCCTCAAATTTTCCATTCCAATTTCCTATGTTCCCAAGCTTAATTCAGACTTAGTCCCACGTAATTCTGATCATCACAGAATTAGTTATAACTTTTTAAATTTTATAATTTCGTTTAAAAGTAATGCAGAAAATCAAATTTCATAAGTCAACTTTGAAAAATCATAACTAATTCTCTAGTTAATACGAAATATTTAAAATTGAATATTAATAACTATACTTGTTGTAGTTCGCTTAGCTTTAAGTCTCATATAATTCCAATCACTATTAAGATACCGGTTCACTTTCAAGGTTGCCGTTCCATTTCAAAACTTCAGATTTTCAACAAGTAGTTTAATATTTCAAAATTCAACCCCTTTAATACATCTCAAAATAAATTCCAAATCAAATACCAACCAAATTCATCGCCATCACAATACATCAATAACCAGCTCAACGACAACAATCCAATATGATCATCAAAATTTAGAAATTCTCAACAATTGGTCATCAAACAATTCCCAATCCACATAATCAATCAATATCACTAATCAACAATTCAACTCTTATCTTACGGTCAACTAACCTACATTTTCATGACGCATTTTATTTAATTACGAGAAACCAAAACCATACCTTGGCCGATTTTCTGATAACCCCGGAACACCTCTCTTATATACCACAGCCCATGCTTTGAAATTCCATCACCTCTTCAAGCAAAACCCAGCCTCCAAGGCTTGATCACAAGCTTCCCAAATTCTCAAATCGACTCCATTCAACAACCAATTTTAATCTAACAACATATTTATCATCACAATCAATATAAAGCTCACTAACTCAACATTTCAAAAGGCTTTATGGGTGCTTACGTGACCCATAGCTCAAATGAGCTAAACTCGACAATACCCGCAAGTTAATTCAAACCTAAACACCGATATTAAACAAAATTCAACATAGATTCTCATTGAATTTTGAAATTTGGGAAGGAGAATTCTGAAACTGAGAAGTGGGTTTCATACCTAATAAAGGACTGAGCTTTGTAGAGCTTGACGCTGCGGTCTCATAGCTACAAACGGTGCGACGATCGAAGCTCCGAATTGAAAGTTACGATGAATTGAAAATCTAGAAGGGGTTAGGTTTTGGTGGCTTCTTCAATCTTCTTCTTAGCACTGGAAATAGAGCAATGAATGGTAAATTGGCTGAAGTGAAGTGTTATATATGTTGGGTCTTGTGCCTGCTTTGGGTCCGGTCTAACCGATTTGGCCCGTTCGATCCAATTTTGGGCCAAATTCTTTAAAATTGGTGTCAAAATTCTTATTTTAATTAGCTCTCTCCCATTAGATTATAAAAATACATTTTCTAATTTTTTTATTAATAATTAATTTATTAGCTAATTATTTACTAATTTTGCGGGTTTTACTCCTATTGCACTCTTCAGCATCATCTTAGGGTATTCCATGATCAACCTTGTCGCTTGCCATATTATTCACACTTTCATGGGTTTCAGAATACAGAACTATATCTAAACACTTTGGTGTCCTGTGTAACACCCTAACTTTTAGCACCTCATGATCGTATTAAAAGTTTGGGCGTCACCTACCTCTACTCCTTTAATTTCATACTAAGAAAACAATAAACAATGATGGAAAAATAAATTCTAACAATTCAACTCGTGAACATAATCTTCTATGCTCATGTAGCTCCGCACTAAGCCTTCGCACCTGTAGCTGAAAGTGGTGGAAATAGGGCGTAAGAACTGGGGAGTTCTTAGTAAGGTCGGGGTGTATACTTATATTCATTTTATTTTATTCCTTAGTCAACAGCAACCCACCACAGAACACAGACAAACTTCAATAAAGCATGACAAGTAATTCACATAGATGTCAATTAACCAAAAAAAACACACAGACACGTTCATAGAATTTCACAACATAGAGATATGCGCAAACAAGTATGAAGCATGTCTAGTCCTATACAGGCCATGAGTTCATGTGTCGGTTTGTTGTACGATTTCAGACACTGATCCTAAGTGTTTCGTATCGTCGTCCCTATCTCAGCCAACATCCCCTCCATGAGCGTTACGCCTCGCCCTCCTCATGGGAGAACCATCCTTTCAGTCTCCAGTGAGCGCTATGCATCGCCGTCCCCATTGAACCGTCCCTATAGTATCAAGTGAGCGTTACGCATCGCCGTCCTCACTTGACACTTGGCACTAAGGCCCAAACAGCACTCAATTTCTTTTCAATCTTTGCTCTCTATTTTACTGCGGTAGAGATCCCTTTAATTAATACTTTCTTTTCTATCTGCTCTACTGTGGCAGACGTTCATTATAAACTTTTTAGTCACTGCTCTCTGTTCTTCTGTGAAAGAAGTCCTTTTACTTAATACGTCCTCTTTTTTTCTTTTTCCTTTCTTTTCTTTCTCAACTTTCTCTTTTATTTTCTCTCTTATTTTCTTTCTCTCTTCTTTTCGTCAATCTTTTAATTTTTTTATCATAATTCAACTTCACATTCTTCCCTTATCTTTTCCTAATGTCTTATGAAAAAGAATCATAAAATTCTTAAATTAACTATGTCCTTTAAAGCTTTTAAGAGTTTTTCTATTTGCTTTTCTCTAACTTAAATATTTTTAATAAAATGATAACAATAATAATGATAAGATAATTTAAATGGTAAATAAATAATATATATAGCTTTTCTTAAAACTTAGTTTACAAAACCTTATTTTTAAATTTTTATTAATTACTTTCTAAATCACGAACATTTTAATATTCTATTTTTAACTTTAATATTTTATAAAATTATATTTAACTCCTCACTTATTTTCATATTTATAAAAATAACCCTGAATTTTTATAAAATACTTATTTTATCATTAAATTTTACTTATTACCAAAAATACCCAAAAACTTATATAATTATAAATTTAACTTGATCTTTTATAAAATTACATTTTTCACTCTAAAAAAATTAAAAGATCTTGGCTATTCTCTTTGTTTCTCATAAAAATTTCACTTGATATATAACTCCGTTTTCAAATTTTTTCGGTTATCAATTTCTTTGTAATTTTTAGTATAATCTCTCGGCCATTAAATCTCGCCAAAGTTATCCAATTATGCACACAATAACAGCCTCAAAATCACTAAAATACCCTAACTGGTTGTTCATACATAGCCGACCCAAAATCTCAAGCAAACAACAATAATTCAATAATAATTCAAAACTTAATCAGTCTCAAATAATAATCAATCAAACCAACACTCACTCATCAAATTCACATTTAATTATTACAAAATTACCAAAACCCTACCTCTGTATGAAATCAAAAGAACGAAAACTCTAGAGAAGTTTTTTGAATGAGTTGTTGAAGAAAAAAACGTCAGAAATCGTCTGTGCCTTCTAGAATTCCAATTGGCCGAATTCAAGGAGAAGGGGAGCTACGTCACTGTCAACTTCTACTGAACAAAAGTGACGCCAACGTGTAGGGGAAGAGGATACGAATAATTTTATCGGATTAAATTTTTTATTGGAGTTATGGAGTTCAAGAAATCGAACGCCGAAAGTTCGATATTCATGAAGAACACATTCACTTTCTCCCTTGGCCTTCTTTCTTTCTTTTTCCCAAATATTCGGCTAAATGAAGTGAATGATAATTAAATAGTGGCAATGATGATTGTGTGTCAAAGAGGGGGTATGTGTCGCGTATTAGGGATGCTGAGTCAGCGATTCAAATTATAAATATCTTAAATGGATAATTGTGAAAGCTGGATATAGTAAAACACAAGTAATAATATATACAAGTTACTAATATAAATGACAGCAGTAACATAATGATAAAAGATATACGATGAAGCATTAACAAAGCTAAGTTCACCGGAGAGTACCGATATTTACTCATATCGACGGATATTGAGCTCGATAATAATATTATTAACTAAACTCTATTTTTAAATTAAAAATATCAATTACTTACATTAAAATATACATATAATTTTCATTACTTATAAATTACTAGAATTATAGTTTTAATTATATAAAATATTTCATTATATATATATATGAATCTGAATGAATTCAAATAGTTATAAAATTAATTAATTATTTATAATAAAATAATTTTTAAAATAAGAAACTTCAATTTATAAAATAAATTATAACTTATTTATATTTATATTTTTAAAAATGTGGGTCGTTACATCCTGCACATCCCAAATAAAAAATAAACAGTCAATCTAAAGAAATTCACATTGCAACAACTTCAATACTAATGTACATATTGTATACCTAAATTGAAACAACAATAATTAATACATGTACTTACCTTATACCCGATGATGCATTGACAACATGGTGCTCTTCATTGCTTACGGAACTAGGTGTGCCATAATCAGCAACAACTTTTTCTTGGAGCTCATGACTACACACACTAAGTACTTTATCTCAATATAATATAACAGAAACGGACTTATTTAAATACATCTAAAATTATAAAATGGCACACAAGTAATTGCTGAAACACATCCAAATTGATACAAATAACATTTATTCATTGTAATACTAGTATACATATCGTATTGGTAAATTATAACAATAATAATTAGTAAATGTACTTACTTTTCAATACTAGCATTGACAACATGGTGTTCTTCGTTTCTCATAGGACACTAGGTGCTTCACAATCAGCAACAACTTCTTCTTAAAGCTCATGACTACACACACTAAGTCCTTTAGCTTAATATAATATAATAGAAACGAACTTACTTAAACACATCTAAAATTACATAATGGTACATAAGTAATTGCTGAAACACATCCAAAATAATACAAATAAAATTTATTCATTCCAATACTAGTGCACGTATCATATAGGTAAATTGTAACATCAATAATTAGTAAATGAACTTACTTTTCAATACTAGCATCGACATCTTCTTCTTCGAGCTCATGACTACACACACCAAGTCATTCAACAAAATATATTATAATGAATAATTGTTCTTATATAAATCTAGCCACAAAAAGAATGAATATAAAAATAATTCTACAATAAATATCATTCAAACATGCCTGTCTTGACTGTTTTTGGTGCCATTTAACACTCGATCTTGAGACAATGGAACATTCATTTTCTGATGATGTTGAGTCTGAGTTTTCTCTATAACACCGTTCTTTATCGCTAGTGTTAGTCTCGGTTAAAATTTTTTCTTCATCTGACTCGGCAACAATTTTTTTGGACTTTTTCTTGTTCACTCCTTAGTCCAAGGTCTAACTTGTGCACCCTATCCCTAATCAGGTATTCTCTTTTGTGGTTCATCGACTTTGCCCTTTTCTCTCTCGAATTTTCTTAACTCATCAATCTTCTGAATTAGTCCCTGTTAACACTATTTATTAATTCTCAAGCGTAGGTCCATAGTAAAAAAATTAAATACATGTACATATGTATCTATACTGATTCACGAACTTGTTCTTCCTTTTCTACTTCTCTAAGCTCAGCAACAATCCATTCCTTAGTCCATAGTTCAAGTAAAGTATCTGCCACAAAATGCATGAGAAAATTAGCACTACCATTCAAGCGAATCTAGGTATAACAAGTGATGTGACTCAACTTACCAAGAGAGCAAATATGCATCCATCGATAATCTTTATGCCATCTTCCGTATATTTTCTTAAGCTCTCCTTAACACAATCATAGATGTGTCTATTCCAAAAAAATTGCATTAGATTACGCACATCTATCACGCCCGGGATGAATGATATGGTAATATACTTATTACTGGCAGCAAACAAAAAGGACTTCAAAACAAACATTATCAGGTAGCACCAGAACTCCTCCATTTTCTAATTTTGTTGTAACCGAACATCTAATAACCTGGTTCTTAACTTCTTTTTGGGTCCTGCCTTCAAAGGTGTCTATGAGTTGACGATGCTTGATGACATGTCACCATGTCATATTTTTCTATACTTTTTCATACAAGAAATTGATTATTAGTGCTTAAATATTGCATTCTTTTGTGCTCAAATGGTATATTTTCTTGATCTTTTGATTTTATAAAGTTTGTAGGAAATAAAAAGAAAAAGAAGCAAAAGAGCATAAAATAAGCTAAAAAGAAGAAAAGAAGAATTTTGAGCACGCTTGGGAACCCTAGGTCACGCTTTTAAAAATGTGGCCCATGACCATGAAGCCATGGCATGCATTAATGCCTTATGCATTCATTATCATGAGCATGCATGCACTTAATTATCAATGCCTTATGCATGCATTTAATTAATGATGCCATCATGAACCATGCAATATCAATGCAATGGCATTATTAATGAATGAAATGCAATTGGCAAATCATGAATGCTACGGCCAATGAGAGCAATGCATGAAAACTTTAATCACTAATGCAATTAGCAAATGAACAAATAAAGCTTCAAGTTAATTGGCATTATTGATTGATAAGGCGTTAAATGCATGCATGATTGATTAAGAAGTACCCTGGGAAGAGCTCACGTTTACGCCAACGTTTGCCTCAAACGTGAGGTCAAACGTTGGCTGATGAATTGATGCCTGGGAGGACTCAATGTTTGCGCCAACGTTTGCCTCAAACGTGAGGTCAAATGTTGGCCAAAGAATGCCTTGGAGGAGATCACGTTTGAGCTCACGTTTGACCTCAAATGTGAACCTAAACGTGAGTGACAACAAATGGCCTTCTACATAATGCCACACACGAAGACGTTTGAGTCAACGTTTGCCTCAAACATTGACTCAAACGTGAATGCTTCTGAGTCCAAATTACAAGCGGATTTCTTCTCAAGACCTAGGCATTCAGATCCATCTTCAACCCAATTTCACTCCAAAGCAAGCAAAGCCCACATGACTCAAAGGCACACAGAGGAGCTAGATTAGGAATTTTATTTTGTAAATATTATTTTCATTTTTCATTTTCATTTTAAAAGCCTATATAAAGGCATTAGTTTCAATTTCACTAGAAAGGCTGGCTCTGTTAGAGCATTAGGAGTAGGGTAGAATATAGAATTCTCTTTGAAACACTTTTACTTTTTCTGTAATTGTCAATTTGGTTTATGAAGTTTGAGTTTCTGAATCTTCTCTTCTGCAATTTCCTTTTGCTGCAAGTTTACAATTCAATTTACATTGAGCTTGATTTTGATCTTTGGTTCCCATTGCTTTCTGTTCTCATTGCTTCCATTTTACATTTCTTGCAATTTAACTCTTCTACAATTGTTCTGCATTTTATATTTTTGTTCATGATCTGATTTACTCTTCCTACAAGTTTAAATTTCTTGCAATTGCTCTAAGCTTTGATCTACTGCCTTCTTTACTTTCTAGCACCCAGCCCCCTTTACATTCACTGCAATTTACATTTCTTGTCATTTAAGATTTTGCCAATTTACTTTCCTTACTCTTTATGTTTTTGTCATTTACTTTCTACAATTTACATTCTGTTGGTCACGTTTCACACAATTCACTCAATGTTAGCTTGACTAAACTAATCACCCACTAAAGTTGCTTGATCCATCAATCCCTGTGGGATCGACCTCACTCTAAGTGAGTTATTACTACTTGATGCGACCCGGTATACTTGCCGGTTAGATTTATGTGTTTGGAAATTCGTTTTTCCACAAAAACACCATCAATGCTTCTTTGGATCTAATTTTGGGAAGCTATCACTTGTAAAATAGAAGCATGGGATTGAGAGAAATATTACTACATCCAAAAAACACTAACTAGCAATAGGCTAACTAAGCACCGTAAAAGAAAACATATATGCACCTTACATTATATATATTTTACGTATTACCTTTTGTAGGGCCAATGCTTGACCTATCAATTGTGAATTAATTGGTATGTCTCCAGTCTCAACTTCCATATGCATTCGATCCTTGTCATATGACCACGCTTGGGCAACTATCAAATCTTGGTTTATCGACCACATTAGGATGTGCCTCAAGCATCCAAAACACATTTTCTCAACCTCTTAGTATTTAATCGGATCTGTCTTTTAGATGCTCCATCATATCGCAATGGCAATTGGAGAGCAGCGGGTATCAAGTGTTTTCTAAAAAATTGAGACACTAGTTAGTTTATGTTAAATTGTGTATGTCACTTGCTAACCTTGAAAATTCTTAAAGTGAGAAACAAACTACCTTTTTAGGACTCTCTGGTTTCTTTGGCCTTCCAACTTTCTTTTTGACATTGTTATCATTAGTTTCATCAAGTTTGTCAATGGAAACTTTACTAGCTGCTAATTTTTCTTTTTTGGACCAGCCGAAGTTCTTTTTTAATTGGCATTGTGATTCTAGACTGCACATTGGATACAAGACAAAAATCTATAATCAAATATATATCCAAAATTATTAAAAAAAATTCCTAAAAATTTTATTAACACATCTAAAAGTCATGAAAAAAGACAAAGTTTAGTGTTCACATCATAAGGTTAAACAAAAAATTTTGACTGGAAACATTTGTAGAATTGAGGAACCAATATAAACACATCCCGAATGATAATAATCAACACTAATTATTTAATCAACACATCCAAAACTCATATACCTATGATAGATTACAAATCCAAATTTATAAGATTACATCTCTAAAATTATACGTTTACACAATCCAAATCACAAGTTTTGCACAACAAATAACTAATAATCAGCAAAAATTCCAAAAAAAAGCCAACAAACTCTCAACACAAGTATGGAAATAGAACAACCAGACAGCACTAAAAGTCACATAATATTTCCTACAAATAATAGTAAATTCATATAAATATTCAATTTTGTGTAAAACAGTGTCATCTAACATTTCATTTAAAAGAAAAAAGCAAGAATATCATTATGCTGTTGCTGAAATTAATTCGTTTAGTGGCATCACTTCAGCCTAGTCTTTTACACTTGAGTAACTTGATAAAATACCATCAAAACCATTGGAAGACATAGAAACAAATTAAGTATTTAATGTCAAGTAGTAAATATGCTCAAGACACATCTAAAATAACAAATAACAGGTATAATAGCTTCAAATTTATACAAATACATAAACACATATACAATTAATCAGACATGAAAATTAAATCCCTCATATATAACAACTAACAAGCTGCTTTTTAGATCTTTACTGCACTGTATTTCTATTTTCTCTTTCCTGGCCCTTGTTATATTTGTCTTCATATATCTTCGATGATCAATTGCAAAATATATACCCTTCTCTTTATTACAAACTATGCATGTAGGTAGCTAGTAGCAGCCAAGTAGGACTTTAATTGATCAAACAAAATTTTGGAGTAAAAACAAACAGGTGAAAATGACAAGGATGAAAATGATTAAACTAATGTATATATATGAGGAATAATATTACAATACAATGAATAATTGCAAAAGCTCTGCATATATATTTTTTACCCAAAGATCACTCATATTTGTAATAAACAATGAATTAAACTATTTGCCAAGTTTAATTCCTCAACTTTGTGATTTATGAAATAATTTTAAAGTTTATTACAACCCTTGCAGTGGCCGTAGTTGCATTTATCACAGTGTTGACAATTTGAGGCTTGTGATTTATTAAGTTGCTCTTCTACCTAAACCATTCTCCAATGCAAATTAGGATGTTGTACATGACATGCAAAATCAATATGACTGAATAACTAAACAGATACATACGGTTAACTATGAATCGCTTTCTCTTAAACACATCTAAAATACCTGAGGTACACTTCCAGCGCAGAAGGATTGGCGACGCTGGTGAGGACGAACATGATTAGGAGTAGGACGAAGCGATTGAGGAATGAGCGGCGAGGACGAAGACAATGCCAAGGATGAGCGAGGCGGACGACGATGGCACAGAGGAACAGCAAAGCGGACGACATCAGCACAAAGAAACAGCGAAGCGGATAAACAGCGTTGGGGATGACACGGTGGCGCGAGGAGTGGCGACGACGGGGAGGAAGGTGGCACGGACGAAGAATCCCACGGTCAGAGTGTAACTCTCAGAGGATGACAGCTGTACTAGGACCTTTATGATCTATTTTAGGGGTTTCAGATGTGTGGGTTAATAATTAAGACCCTTAAGATTTATATTTGGATTTTAAAATTAAAATCTTCAATTTTATTGAATTTAATTTTTGGATGTGAATTTAAATGATAATCTGTTAATAATTAAAAATGCTAAAATTGAAACGGAAATTTTAAATTTTAAATTTCAGTTTTATTTAGTTTGTATTTTGGATGTGTATTTAATTTTAAAAAAATACTAAATCTATTTAGATATGTTTGTTTTAATTTTTTTTAAATTATTGCAATAAAAAGCTGAATAAAAGACCACTTTTAAAGGATACCTAGTCGTACTATTAAGATTAGTTACTCAAATTCAAATCTCTTCTCCAAACCACTTGTTAACTGTTCAAACTAAATATATTATGAAGTTTTACCTTTGTAATTGTCTAATTGACTACCTTAAATAATAGACATAAAAAATTATTTTTTTTAAATTAGTATTATTCCAATATTAAGAAGATTTTATATTGATGGTCTTATTCATGTTCAACATTCCAAAATAAATAAAAATTAAATAAAATAAATATGAAAAATTTTATAAAAAATTAATAATTATTAAAAAATAAAATATATGACAAAAAAAATAATAAATTAAAACTTACATGATTCAAGATATAAAAGATAGAAAAAAAAGTAATGTAAATATTGACACAATGAAAATACTAAGTGTTAATTAGTTACAGGACTATGAAAACTGTTCTTTTTTAAACATAAAATTAATAGCATTTGGTAGAATAAAGATAAAGAGAAAGTACTATTTATACTAAGTGAAATAAAAAAGTTGACAATGTGGGTGAAAGTTATGTGTAAATTAAAAAAGTAACTGCATTAGGAATGAAGGAAAGTTAATTGATAATTATATTTTTTTTACCAGTTTATAAAATGACAATTATATCAAATACTATTTATTGACAAGGTTAAGATGGAAAGAGAGAAATTAGCCACCAAACTTTCCGTATTTTCTTTATATATTGTTATAGATACCAGGAGTAAAAGTAAAATAAATAGTTAAAAGTAAGGTAAAGAGAACAATTAAAAGGAGTAGAAGAAGATTGAAAAACTAATGTGTGGATTGTGGAGTAGATAAAAAATGTATTGCAAAAAAACTTTAATATAAACAATGAATATAAAAGATATATATACATAAAAAAGAATATAAAAGATTAAAGAAAAAAATCAAGATGCGTACTATTTAAAAATTCTCAAACAAAAATTATGAAGAAAAACTTATTAATCAATTTCTACGAAAATATTGCAAAAAATTTGAAATATTAGTAAACAGAAATATAATACTCTTAAGAACTATTAATCAAAATACATAAATAATAAGTAATATAAAACAATATCATAGAAAACTTTTGATAAAATAAAGATAAAACAAAACAAAAATAAAGAAATTACAAAACTTGTACCCAAACCACAAAGAGTAAGAGAGAGGGAGAACATACAAAAAGCATATTCAGATTTTATATATCAATTTAGTCCCTAAATTTTCAATAGCACTTTAATTATATCCCTGACTTAAAAAAATACCAAATAAGTCCTCAACGATACAGAACATGATTCTCCATTAGTCCTTTAAGGAACTGACATTAGTGAGATGATGTAAGCTGTTAACTGCCATGCTGGCTGCCAATTGAGTAAGAATAAAATGACGTCATTTACAAGAGTTAGAGTATTATAATTCAAAACGACGTTGTTTGACTTCCTCCTTCTTAAATTAAATAATTGAAATGGTCCCCCTCCCATTATTCTAAGTTTCCACAAAAAAACTCAAAGAAGTTCTTCTCTTCTGTGTCGTTCCTTCGTCTCCCACAAGGAAGCAAGTGCTAGATGTCGTCGATACTCTTCTATTGCATGTCGTTTATTTATTTAGTGAGTCGTTTCATCAACAAAGCATCACCGACGGACATTGTTGACGCGACAGGCAAGAGTTTTTATTTGTCATTGTTTCTTGCTTGTGCTATGTTGATGGAATAGGGGGTGGACGAGTAATATAGAGTGAGCTTGATGTCATTGTCCATATATTTGCTTTTTACTGCAATATTTGTATCAAATGCAGTTTGTTAGGGTTTAGAGTTACTCTGTCATTGTCCATATATTTGCTTTTTACTGTAACATTTGTATCAAATGCAATTTGTTAGGGTTTAGGTTACTCTTTTGAGGAATGTTATGAGTACAACTTTGCTTGAAATTTTATTAACATTAGATTGGTGTAGTTTTGAGTGTATCATGATTATTTAATCAGTGAAATTTTGGGAATATAAAATGATGTTTCCTTTCAAAGGTTAGCAGAAGATTGAGGAACTAGGAGTTAAAGTAAAGGAGAGCCAAGTTTGGTTAGGTTCAGACTTGTGTCAAGAGACATCATGAAAAAAAAGTTCCGCTGGTTAAGGTTGCTTGGAGTCAAACTGGGGTGAAAGAGCACATGTAGGAGCTCGATTCTAATATGAAGAAGGAGTATCCTCAGTATTGAGACGAGGTGATTTTCTGGTTCACATAAGGGAATAGCTAGGTTCTTGGTGGCTAATAATCAGAGTAACGTGGGTTGGAGTGTTCAATTTGAATTAGGTTCAAGGAATTGGAAGAGGTGATATTAGCACAGAGTTATTATTTGAATTCAGTAAGAGTGAGGACACATTGTGTAAGTTGCAAATCTAAGGTTATGAGTGGAAGATGTGGCTGAAGATGTAATTTTAAATCAGATTCAAATCATGAGTGATTTTAAGACTGATATTCACAAATCACAACAAGAGAATGAATAGATGCGAAAAATGCTACAAGTGATTGAGCATAAGAAGCAAAGAAAGATCACCCGAGATAGAGAAGGAATTTGGAGGTATTAGGAGAGAAATTGCATACCAAATGTGAAAAACTTATGAAACGAGATATTGTCTGAAGCTCACAAGAGCGGCTTCTTAATTCATCCTGATAATAACAAAAATGCATCATGACTTGAGAACGATATTGAGGTAACAAAATTTTGAGGGCAGGATGTAAGAACTGAAAATTTATTAGCTGTTTAATTAGAATAAAATAATAATTTAATTGTCCAAAATAGGTTGAAAAATTTAGAAATATTAATTTGAAAATTTAAACGTGAGATTTGGATTCAATATATTTTTCCAAGTGAAAAATGTAATTTTTTGCAGAAAAATATGTAAAAACGCGTATCGGTAATTTACCTGGCAGTACCGGCTTAAGTCTGTCTGTACTGCGTATGAAAAAATAAAAACTGCAGAAATACTTAGAGAAGTTAAAACTATTTGGTATAGAAAACCAGACACTTATTTTAAAGGTTTTGACCCGAGGTTAGACCAAACAAACAAAAACATAAACCGGGCCCAAGTTGGGCCCAAGCCCAATATATATAAGCTCATTAAGAGGCAATTCAGCCTCATCTCACTAAGAGATGGTGAAGCACACTGGATTGAGAGAAGAGAAGAGAAACCTAACATTTCAATATTCATCATCTTCTTCTTTTGATCATATCTTGAGATTCGGAGCTCCGATTGACGTGCTGTTTACGGCTACGCGAAGATCTTATTGAGCTCTTCGATTCTAACTGAACAAAGTGGTAAAAAATTTGAAACCCATACTCCAGTTATCTGCCCTAACATAATTTCGAGTTTTGGTTTTGGAAAATTGAGATTCTTCATGATTTTTTGTTTAGGTATAATCTAGCATTGGGTTATTATTGGAATTTGTCCCAAATATCATTGGGCAAGGTAAGGATTCTCTAGTTTTTGAAATTTATGAACCCTAGTATTGATTTTGGGTATATTTTATGGAATTTGATTGAATTGATATTGTTTGGAGCTTGAATTTGGCATTGGAGTGCTTGGGTTTGAGCGTTGGTGGCCGGAGCTTGTTGAAATTGGGTGGAGGCTTGAGAAGTTTGTGAAAAAGAAGGTTTTGTGGTGTTTTGAGTTTGGGAGAAAATTAGGCAAGGTATGATTTCGGTTTCTTGTAGATAATATGCAATGTTGTGTGAAACTTAGGCTAGTAGCCTTTAAGATAGGTTTGAATTGTATATTTGGTTGATTTGAATGTTTGTGATATGTGGGTAATTGGATAAAGATTTAGATATGAGTTATATGAATGAGTATGTTGTGATGCTATGGAATGAATGATAATTATTGGTTTTAAATGATGTTTGATATTGAGACTTATTATTGATGAGAAAGATTGGGCCGGAGGCCGTGATAGGGTAAGTTCAAGAAATGAAATATTTGGATATGGTAGACTGGTAGAGTGTGATTTGATGATAATATTGGAATTGGTGGTTGAGATGTGAAATGTTATTGGATTTTGTAAATTGAAATGGTATGCAGTGAGTGATTATGTTTGGATTGAAATGGAAATTGAATAATTTAGGTGTTGGGATGATTGAGAAGTAATTGAGAAGAATTTGATACTCTGTAGTCTGTAGGAGTATTTGGTATTGAATTGGGTGTGGCTGGTTTAGATTGAAAAGAGAGTTTTGAAAACTATAGTTCTTTGTAATTTTTGGTAAAAACCTATTTTTGACGAACTTCAATGAGCCATAACTTGGTTTTCAGACCCTCGATTTTTGTGAAACTTGTCTTAAATGAAAGTTGGGTTCGTGTAGTTTATAACGCTCGAAGAACGGATGAAAAATGATTTCTAACGAAAATCGTTATGCGCATTTGATGATTTGTGTAAAAAAATGAATTTTCTGTACATAGCAGCTTTTTGGAAAAATCCACATTCATGCGTACACAGAGGCCATGCGTACGCGAGAAAAGGGCTCTGTCCAGTACTCATGCATACGCGGAGGGAATGCACACTCAAGAATGGAAATTTTTGAACACTTGCGTACACGACAAGTGACACGCGACGTGAGCTCCCCCTTTCTATTCAACATGTCTGCGTACGTGGAAGGTGGCTCATGTACGCGAGTTTGGCAATTTCGAAACTCATGCGTACACGGAAGGCATGCGTACGCATGACTACTCTATTTTACAAAAGATTGGATTTTTCAGTTTTTAACTATTTCTCTAGCTTTCTAAACCTCTAAAACACTTATTTAGAATCCCCTAGCTAGTATTTAGACTTTGAGACGAGCGAGAGTATACTGATTGAATTAAAAGGGTATTTTCTTTTATGAGACCTAATGAATTGATATGAGAGATGATGGTGAATGGTTATGATTATGATATGAATGAAGTGAAATATGATTGATGATGAGATTGAAGTGATATAATGGTATGAAGGGAATGAACTTAAATTGAAATTGAGGATTGTAGAAGTCTGGCCTATCAGCCTATAAGCGGTTAATTAGAAAAGTGATTTCATGAGATTGAATGGAATGTGCATAGCGATGATTATGAGTATGATGATGACTTCTTGCCTGGCAAGGATGGTGGTATAATCCCACTTGTTCAGTGCGTAAACTATTATGCGGGGATGGTGGTTTTATCCTGCCCGCAGGAAGTGTTGGATAGTTAGTTAGGCCTAGCATACTTAATGTTTTATGGTTAGTATAACTCTAGGCTTGGATTTTTCTAGCTATTGAAGTGTTGGATTGCCTTTTGACTTCTCAGAACCTTATATCTTATCTATTGGGCACTGTTACCATACTGAGAATCACCGCCGGTTCTCATACCATATGTTGTCGTTTTTTTAGATGCAAGCCGCAACCCACCTCGGTGAGTTTTGTGGATGATGATAGAGCGAAGGATGGCTCGATGTTTTACTTTTGTTTTACTATTGTAGTTGAACCCTCACTTTTGTATACTGTTGCCTTTGAGGATTTTTACTTTGAAAATTTTGAGAGACATGATGTAGCCATTTTATTATCAAAAGCTCTATTGTATTTTTGAAACTAGTAGGCCTAAACTCTGCGGGTAGTGACTAGTTTTCTTTACTATTGTGTGTGTGTGTGTGTGTGTGTATAACTTGTTTAACTATTACCTTGTATATCTTGGAGCTTGTACAAGGTTTTATGTATGTTGTTCTTATCCGTGCCAACGCGCTTTTGCTATCGTGTGTGAACGGTTTTCCTTTTGTATTACTGAGTTATTATTTGATCTTTTATTTCTTTCATCGGGCTTCTAGTCTTAATACTCCTTGATTATATATTATGTTATGAGCTTTAAACCTGTCGTGATGCTTTATTGCCTTTGCTTTACGACTATAGGGTAAAGTTTAGCATGATAGGGTGTTGCATAGGTATAGGCTGGCGACTGAGTCCGTGAGACTGTCAATTTCTAGGCATTAATCATTGAATCTGTCCAGGGTACTTTTTTGTCGGCTTGCCGTTACGCTGAGTCACCCCTAGAAGGTTTATGGGGTGCTTGGCTATAGCAATCTGAGTGGGGAACTGGGCTAGAAATTTTTGGGAGATGTTTGAGAAGAACATGATGGACCCTTGAGGGAGCGAGTTGAACCATTTGATCACTAGGCCTATAAGGGTTATCGGGAAGCCCTGACATTATACTATGTCAGGAATTCCCTCTAGGTTCATCCGTGTCTCAAAGGCAGTCAAATGCTCCTGGGATCCTTAGTCTTGTTATAGCGCATGTCTGTTAGATTGTCAAAGTATTTTTGCAGGCTAACTCGGAGGACTTTCTTGTCGAAAGGGGTTGCCCTTAGGATAACGGGTTTGTTGTGCTGCCTTCTTTTTTCTAGGGGGATCTGTTGTTCTCCTGTGGTGTGGATATCGTTGACTTTGAGACCTTACTTCTTCCTAATAGGAGCGTTGGTCGTGCCCATCTCGGCGCTCGCTGGCTTGCCGTTCTAGCGACCTAGAGCAATGTCTTTCCTGAGGTTGTGTCCTCGACTGTGGCTCAGAACTAGGTATCAATTGGTAGTAATCTCGAGTAGCAACCTCTCTTTCCAAGTTCTGCAACCTGTGCTGCAACTCTTGAATGATTCAGGCGTTGTTGGTTCCTATCCCACCGAAAGGGCGAGAACCAAACTCGGGGTGCGAGTACCGGCTGTTCCATGGTTAATGATTGGGTGTCACCGCCGTGTGAACCACGCTCAGTTTGTTGCTGGGTTGTTCTTGGGAGGGGGGTTATACTCCCTATTCTCTTCGAGTGGGTGTTGTTTATCCATCGGTATGGAGGCCACTAAGCTCTTTTGCGGTGGATCCCCACAGATGGTGTTAATGTTCGAGAGTAACCTTAAATGATAGGATCCACAATCCGGCTGGGTCGGTGAGCTTTACGGTTTTCAGTCTGATCAAATGAATGGTGGGGGTGACCTATAAAGATACTCCGACACTCAAGTTAGAATGGATCTAAGAGGTAGAGTTTTAAGTGTGTGTGTGTGTGTAATGTACTTGAGGGAGCTCGTAGCTCCCCTTTATATAATTTTTGGCTCTCTTATCTTATTTTTTGGTTGGCTAAAATAGGAAAGATATTTGAATTTGAATATTGGTTAGCGATTTATAGCTATCCAGTAGGTTTGGGTTCTTGGGCCGAAGGAGAACAGATTGGGCTCGATGGTTGAATTGTCGTTGGGTCGTAGAGGTCGGGATCCGAGTCCGTAACAATAACCCTTCCGTCACGCCAACTTATAACATCCAGACATTACCGACTAACGATTTCAGCACAACTGATATTCTAGCCCTCAAAACAAATTAAATCGTTGGAGGCTGTTGTAGAAAACAGCCCCAACGCAGACATCCGACAACAGCGCCCTCTGACAGGTTTGCCACCCACCCTGTTTTTCCACCGTCATTGGATTTGGGTTTAGACAAATGATGAGTAATCAACCCACACACTCATACCCTTCAGTCACTGCCGAACAACACTTGGACCTTCTCAGAGACAATTGCCCAAATATGAGTGCCCCTACATGAACGAGATCTTTGAAGCCGCTCAGTTTCAGTTTCCCACTCATACCTAAGCGTGGACAATTACTTTTATTTCGTTGTTGCATTGTCTATTGCTATCATTTTCTAGCCTCATTGGAGACATAATCATCATTCAATCACTCAAGTCACGATAGTATTTTAAAGAAATCTGTTGACGACTAGCATACTGAAATACCAGGACAAGAGCCTGCCTCACCGGAAATGCTTCCTAATCTTTAAATGTTCATGGACAACTTTATGAATATAGAGAAATATTAGGTGTTTTTTGTTCTTTATTTTTTACTTTATATTTAAATTAATATTTGTTAGTTCCTTTTTTTTTTTACACTAAAGGTGTTCACCTCTTAGTATTTTCTATAATATTAAGTGTTGTCGGAGTATATGAAAATTTTTGCTCTATTCCATTCATATTGTTATACACATTAATAAGGTTGAGAGGAGGGAAGTTGTTTCAAAGAATATAAATTTTTAAACAACAAATAACCCTCATTTTTAATGTATCACAAGATATATAAAAATAAAACAAAACAAATATCTTCTTTTATTCTTGAAACACCTAAAAATTTCTGATATTCAACATATAATAATTATGGAGAATCTTTCCTTCTATTGGATTATTTGAAAGCGGTATGACCATGATGATATTGTTCAATTTCTTGTTTTTCTCGTGTCACTCACAAACTTTATAAATTGATCTGATATTCTCACAAGAATTGTTTTTACATCTTTGTGCACTCAGTAGGTGTAAGTGGCACCTTTTGCTGAACCACTTATATGAAGGAAACAAAAAATACATTCTACCCGACTTTATTATAAATTACACTCTCCCCATTCCATCAGCATCAAAAGCAAGCCTCTCTTTCAACATTTTAACTCCCATGTACCTGCACCAAGACCAAATTCAAAGGAAGGGAGAACATGGTTATGTTGACGATAACATATATCACCAATAATAATTTGGATTAGAATTCTATTGTTTAATTTATCATTTTTATTTCTCCAATAATATTGATTAGGTTATTTTTTAAAAGAGTAAAAGGTCAAAATATAAATGAATATGCCTTTGCTTGCGACCTATTTTTTTTTAAAAGAATAATATAGAATGTATTATAGTTTTTAATTTAAATCGATATATTATAATCATAACTATTTACATAATATAGGAAAAATAACACGATGAGGGATGACTTGTACTCTTTTAAATTAAATTTGCTATTTTTATAAATACTATTAAAATAAAAAATTTAAATTTAAATTAAGGTAGATAAGACGTATATTTATATAGAAATACATGATGGTGGACAATTTTTTTTCGTATATAATTGACATTTTTGCTTTTAAATTCACAAGGTAATTTATTATCAAAATGTGTAGATAAATAAGGGAATAATATACCATTTTAGTATTACTTTTATTTTTTGATGTATGGGTTAAAATATAAAATAAAATAAAACAAATATGAGTAATTGTGTCATGGATGATGATTTACCTGCCAAGCATCATGACGGTGGCCTGAGGATTAGTTCCAGGAGAATAGTTAAAAGTTGAACCATCAATAACCCTTAATGCATCGACACCAAGAACCTTATAGTCGCTATCAACAACCCTGCCAACCTGGCAGCCACCATGGTAATGCCAAATGGTCATGACGGTGTCCCGGCAGAACTGCTCCAACGACAGCGAAGAGTTCGAATGGCGAGGCAGGAGGTTGACGGGGGAGTTGGCGGTCATGTTGAGGAGCACGGGGACCGGCATGTTGACGTAGCGAAAGGGGGCGAAGGGCTTCGAGTCGATGACCTTCTCGATGGTTCTTAATCCTTGAACGCAGCGCTGCAGGTCGCGCGGTTCTTTGAAGTAGTTGAAGGTAACCGAAGGGTTGTCGTTGGGGTTTAGGGTTCTCAACTCCATGTGGCCTGTTGAGATTGGACCCATGATTTTTTCCAGGATGAATCCTCCCCTGAATGCTGCGTGGTCTAGTGTGTCCATCATTTCTATTGCTTTTTTTAGTGCTTCGGGGCTTCTTTGCTTTGGAGGCACCGTGGAAAATTGACCAATCTGCATTTTACACCATCTTTTAGTTATATCTAATTGATTTAAAATGAAAAAAATAATAAAATGAAAAAATAAAAGTCAATTAATCTTGAATTAAAGTAGTAAAATTCACGTATAATAAAATTTATAAATTCAATCATAATTAACTTTTTATTTTATCATTTTATATGCATTTAGATGCTATTAAATTGTAAGAAAAAAATTATTTTAAAAAATATTTTAACATAATAAAAAGAGAAAAAAAAAGTTGCACGAATGAACAATATAGTGTTTTTAATTACCTTGGAGGAGAACATTCCGAAATCTCTGGGTGAGGTGCCGCCAGCAAAGTTTTCTCCGCTGGCAGCTTCAATGTAGGTGCCGAATTTGGTGATGCCGACGACCTCAATGAGGGATACCTCAACGGGCACCGGAGAAGGGATGAAGACGGCATTCATCGGGTTATCGGACATTCCTTGTCCTACCAATGGCTGGTCCAACGTTACATTTATGTTGTGGGCCCGAAGTTGCCTTTCAGGCCCAATTCCACTTAGCATAAGAAGCTGTGGGCTTCCAAGTGCACCGGCTGATACAATTATCTCGTTCCTGGGCCCTCTCCTAAGGAATGCCCTGTGTTTGCGCCCCAATGCGTCTCTGAACACTACTCCTTGGGCCTTCGGCCTTGACCCACCTGGTTATTGGTTTTATTTCTCAAATCACTCAGATCGAATGAAAAGAATTTTCCTAAACTAACAAAAAAAAAAAAAAAAACAAATATATAGGATAAACTATAAAAAATGTATCCAAATTATTTTGGCGCTAACAAAAATACTATCGAATTATGTTATCAGCAAAATATCTTTAAATTATTTAAAAACGTGACAAAAATACCTATATTTTTTTATTAATGTAAAACTTTTTAATTCACTAGAATGTATTTTTGTCTTATTTTTAAATTATTTGAGAGTATTTTTGTCAATAACAAAACTAGAAGCATTTTTGTCAACCACAAAATATTATTGAGCATATTTTTTGTGGTTTATCCAAATATATATTATTAAAAAATATTTTAAAGATCAAATTTTGATTTTATTTTTTTAAACATAATTAGAAAACTAAGATATTTTAATTTTTAAATGTTTGTAATTTTATACTAAGTGAAATTTTGTTAAATGACCAATTTTTAAAAAGATTGAAAAAAGAGGTTTAAGGATCAAATTTTGTTCTGTTTTTTTTTGTATAATTTTTAAATAGTTATTCAAATATTTTTACAAAATTTAAATTACTTGTTGAATAGAAAAGTCATTTGCCATTTGTGTTTATTATTTTTGTCATATCTTAACATTTTTTAAACATATATTTGAAATCTATATGTTTCGAAATTATTTTTATCGATAATATAAATTTTGTGTACTATTTTAGTAATTTTTCAAAAGAAAATTCCAAGGGCATAAAAGATGGGAAAAAATAGTAGGGAGGAATGATCATTGTATTGAGTTTTTCAAAACTGTTGAACAGCTAACTTTTGTTAGAAATGCAGTTTTTATATCCCCATACTAACATGATGATATATATATGGGATCTTAAAAGAAAAAAGATTATTGATTGGATGGATTCTTTATTTGAACGCACCTTTAGTACGAAACAAGATCCTATGAACGCTAGCATGCAAGAGGACAGTGATTCGTGAAGGGTTTGCATACTGCAAAAGATCAGCAGAAGTGTGCCTGTATCCATTTTGGTCAAAAATGGTGCCACCAACCTTAGTCCCATAAATATGGTCGTAAGTGAAGCCATTGTTGGGGACCACACCTACCTCCAACAGTCCATCCCTCACCGCTGATTGCCATTGCTGAACCTTTGGCTCAAATGCTACCTTTTTCTCAACCCATCTGTATGCTTCATTCACTGCCCTTCCATCCCATCCCGCTTCCCTATCAATACCAAAATCATAACAATGTGTTCAACTTACTCTTTTAGGTTCAATTAATTTGTATAGTTAAAAAACAATATTATATGCACATACCATAAATTAGTTACTATATATTTTTGTATGAAATTATTAATATATCTCTTATTTAGTTTATTTTTAGTATGTATTTTATATTTTAATATGTATTTTGTATTTAACTTACAAATTCTATAAATTGACCTAATTTTATGTTTTGATGGTATATATTTTTGTTTTTAAATTTTATAAAATGTTGTAATAAATGAATGTTTCTAGTGAAATTTAATTATCATTACATCTATTTATTTCTTGAATTGAGTAAATTATATTATTACATTAGGTGTATATTAAAAATTAGCCACTAAATCAATTATTTGTATAGAATATATATTAGAATAAAAAATATATATTAAAAATAAATTAAATATTATATATATTTATAAATAAATATATAATAATTGATTTTTAATGTGTAAATAATAGACTTTGAAATTATAATGTCCATCCTTAGGCAGAAATTGTTGAATTATGTTAATATGCAAATAAAAGTTCTTTGAACTTTTATTGTCTAATTACATTAGAAACCAAATAAAAGTTTAAATAACATTTTTCTATATAATACTCCTAAATTGTTTTAAATTTGTCCATTGTTTACCTTATATAGTTGGGTCCAGCACGAGTATAGAAGCCGGCATTCAAACAACTTCCGCCACCAAGAACGCGAGCTCTTGAATTGATGACGCCATCTTCGGAGATGAAGCGCTGAGCGGGAGAGGTGGGGGAAGTGTCGGAGAGGGCGGCGCCAAAGGCGGCCAAGTTGGTGATGTTCGGGTTGCCATAGGGCGATCCGCCTCGTTCTAGAAGCAACACTCTGTAATTTTGAGACAATGTCGCTGCCAAGGGGCATCCGGCGGTGCCTCCGCCGATTACAATGTAATCATAGTATGAGATGTTTGATGCTGTTGTTGCACTTCGCATAAATGTATAGTTTGGAACTGTATATATGTGAACCACACAAACAAAAGGATAGTAATTAAAACTCTGATCTCTTTCGTTTTCCTCCTTCAGTCTTAATTTTAAATAGATGTGATTATTGAAATACCAAAATACAATACCCTCTCATCTAAGATGAATGAATTTTGTTTGGAACAATAAATATATAGTATGCACATCATACTTTTTGCTGTCTTCAAACACCCACCTAATTTATCTAAAATGTAGCCCAAAATTAAGTTCAATATTTTCTTCGTGCTTAACAAAATCATGACGCTGATTTTTTCTATAAAAATATTAGTGGAAAATAATAGATCAAGAGACATCACATATTATATTAGTTTCGGAGGTGCATGAATGGATGTATACTATATATTCCTTCATATCATCCTGATTCATTAGCTTGTTTGGAATAACTACGTAGTTTGTTCTGAAAGGTTTTCTCTTAATTAATTATACTATATATTCCTATATATCATCCTGATTCACTAGCTTGTCATATTCTTTGCAAGAGAAATTCTTATTTAGAGTGAATTCAATTATTCCTGCTCATTCTTAGTTTGCTCCCGTTTTTCTCTCTTAGTTTTTTTAAATCTAATGGACAAAATCACTTCATAAAATATATAAAAATGCAATTTCGCTATGTTACCAACAAGGATTTTACCAATTTTTGCCAACTCTTATTTATAGCTGTATTTAATGAAAGTGTCTTTGTAGATGTGTCTAATAAAAATGTCTTTTTAATGACTGTGTTTAATAAAAGCATTTTTATAGATATATTTTATAAATGTGTCTTCTTATATATGTGTTTAAAATATAATAATTAATTATTATTAATAATAAATTGACAGATAATATATTGATATAGTATACTTTTCTGTAAAAATGTTTCTCTTTGCACTCCTTCGATGGATAGAAAAGAAAAAGATATTATTTATTTATTTATTTTAATTTGGTTGTACCATTACTTTGTGAAACTCCTTAAGGTTCGCCCAAAAATGTGGTTGAAATAGTAGACAGTGAGGATCACATTAATTAAGAGATAGTAGACGTTAAATTCTGGTGAGCTAACAATGAGAAATGACATTTATTTAAATATGTAACTAACTATATTATATTATTACTTGCTGAAAATTTCTATACTGTATCAAATTCATTAATTCTAATTATAAGTATTGGTAAATAATTTTGAATATGTGAAGAAGCTCAATATTTTTCGAATTTTTATAAATTGACTTACAAGGCACATGACAAGTGACAACACAAGGAACTAATTTTATTTCAGTCTTAAATGGGTAGATAACAGTCTCGATCACCAGTAAATATTAGTAACATTATTTTGGACTGCCTCCTGTTTTACCTTCAAAATCGCATTTATACTAAGCTACTCACATACCAATAAAGTCTGAAAGATGCTATCCAGGCCCATTATTATTTATTTATTTATTACAAAAAAATGAGATGTTATTACAAGTTTACAACCTCCCAAAAAATGAGAAAGAAAATAATGAAAGTAATAAGTCTCACTACTAATAATTCGTTCAAGAAGACTATAGAACAGTTATATATTATTATATTAACAAGAAAACACTAAATTATTTATGCAAAATACATGAAATATTTCTAATTATAATTATGTCAAATTAAATTATGCAAGATACAATAAAGAAGTTTCAATATTCCATCCATCCACTTCATTAAGATGGCAGTATATTTGGTCATGTACTTCAGCTGAGCAAAATTAAATAATTAATTAACTAATTACGTTAATTCATAGTGTAGTCATATTAACATAAAGCAGTAGTATTGAGATAAAATTGCATTTGCATGTATATGTTTTCCAGTCTTCACAAGCAATCCGTGATTCCACCGCCGATAGTAACAATATCAACTCCCCCGTCAGCTTTTACTTAATAGTTTAAGTTTTTAGAAGATGTAATTTATAACAATATTAATCGACTTTTGTTTAATAGTTTAAATTTTGAAAAAATGTAGTTTTTGATAATATTTGTATTTTGTATGAATTTTTTTAATCTAACAAGTTAAAAACTAATTTATTACGGATTATAGTTTTATTTAAGAGTTGGTCATTAATTAATAGGTTACTACATATATAAAACAATATTCGAATTCTCGACATTTGTTAGACGAATAACTTAACTAACCTAAGTTGATTTTTAAAATATACTTAATATGTGTTTTTATAACAAGAGGTTGTTCTTTATTTATAATATTAAAAAGAAAATAGTAGTAGTTATGGATGTATACTGAACACACATAGTATAGTCTAATCAATTATGGATCATAATAGAAAGAAGTTCAGAGTAAGTACATTACCTTTTTGGGAAGAACAATGCTGAGGAGAAAGGAAGAAGAGAGCAAGAGTAGTAGGAAGAAGAATAAGCCTCAACCACCAAACATCCATTGCAGAAAGTAAAGCTGAACCTACTTCAGTTCAAAGTAATGAATAATCAAGTTTGCTGACCCTGAAACATGTTTTCTTTGCAAATTATATATACTGTATATATAAATAAAATAAAATAAAATAAAAATTGTAAAGCAATAATCCCCAACGATCTCGGCGGCTATAAGTTCTCGTAGTGTAAAGATGGCCTTAATATGTTTAATTTTGTCGTCAAATAATAATAACTAGTAACGGAATAGTAAAAGCATAAATAGCATGTGGTTAACATATATGTGTGGGACCATGCATGGCATCAACACAAAGATTCAAGAAAATGCAGACTCTGTGACATGTACACTCCCCGAAGTAATCGTTTTTAGGGTCAATGGAGTGAGCAAAATAGAAGGAAAGAATTAAGAGCTAAATATATGGCTAGAGATAGAGAGAGAGTATTGTTGGTATTTATTTATTTATTTATTGGTTCCCATGTGAGCTTTTTGACATGCAGGTTGTAACATTTTGGAACTTATAGCTAAACTGTTGCGGTTTTCGAACAATTTCTTTGTCTATTTTCATTTGTAACAGGGTGTTAGCATATTCTGATATGGTTAATTGGCTCGATATTCTTTTTTATCAATTTTTTAATCCGATTCCTTTAATAAATTAAGTTTCTAAGTTTAGAAGTTAAAGTGTGTTAATCCTACCTATTTCAACCTTTTAATTATGTTTCATTTTTGTTAGATATATAACTTAAGTTTTAGAAAAAAATTTGACTAAACCACTAAAAGTAACCATAAAAGATTGATTCGCTGATAAAAGTAACCATGGAAGATCAAAACTCCTCAAATACTCACAATTGATTTGCTCTGTTTGTCAAAAATAGCCAAATCTAATGTAGCCTTAGCAGCGTGGCATACGTAGACTATTTACGTTGACAATTACACGTGTTGGTAGGCATATGTGTACTCAATATCATTTAAGGTCAATTTGAACTCTAATTCTTCGTTCTTCTTAGTTGAACCCAATTTTTGCAGGTAACCCGAGTACAGGCATCCAAGGTAACTACAAGTGAAGAACCCTAATTCCTGAATTAATTTATGTTCATAGAATTTGAGCAATGTCAAGAAGAGAGGTAACTACAAGCGAAGGAAGCAGATTTTCAGGAGCTTCACATTCGAAGATGAAGAAGAAAAAAATTATGGATGAAAAATATCACTGTGGTGAGTATGTTGTCTTGTTGGAATCTTTGACGGTTACTAATTCTGGAAGATGGTTCATTCGTTGTTCCTTTTCGTTGCCCCTCTATATCTCTGATATTTTGATTTTTTTGCTTTTGTAGAGTCAAGATTGCCATTATTTTGTTTGGGTTGATGAAATTGATGGGGAATGGCAAAGTTTGGCAAGGTGTTTGATTAGAAGACTCAATGAGCATGAATATGGTGTTGCTAATCAAGATGCGACAATTTCTCGAACAGACCACAGGGAGAGAAATGTTAACATGGCCACGAAGGTTGAGAAGAAGATTGAGAGTGAAATCAAAGCTATGAGAGTATGGCTTGTGTCCGTGTCTTTAGGATTGTTTTTGCAATTTACACTTTTTTGTTTCTAATGGTCATGTATAAGTGATTGGTAAGTTTGAGTCCTAAATTTATGCAGAGGTTTAGAACTAGTTTCGGTACAGGGTTGTTTTATATCAATGAAGAACAATGTAATTCATGTTTGAATGGGATGATATATTCGCTATTTATTGCATTTTTATTCTATTACTATTCTCAATAATTGTTATTCTTTTCTAACATTGTTTAAGCATTCTGACCTGAGAAATTAGTTAATCATAATAACATCAATATCAGAATATAATATGTATTAGCATAATTATAAGAACTCATAAGCATTCATAAGGTTCTAAAAAGGTACATCAATAACTGTTTAAGTAGTGTATGTAGCATACGAACATGACATGATAATCCAAAATAAAAATAGTAAACATAACTGATTCTTAGTATAAAGTATTGAGGTAAATCACCCAAATCTTCTTGCAAAAGTTGAAGGAACCATTTCCAGTTGTCTTTGGTTTCCAAATCCACAATAGCATATGCGATGGGGTAAATATGATTATTTGCATCTTGACTAACAGCCGTAAACAGTTGTCCACCATAGTATCTTCTCAAGAAGGTCCCATCCAAGTTAATAAACGGTCTGCGTCCAGCAAGGAAGCCCTTTCTACACGTATCTAGGAAAATATATATTCTTCTGAACAACACAGTTGAATCTGACATTAGTGTGGTGCATATATTCATAGTGGATCCTGGGTTGGTATTCAAAATTTCCATGGCATATTCTCAGAGTCTTGCATATTATGCTCTCTCACTACCTTCAATTCTTTCTTTTGCCTTTGTGATCGATTTATAAATTTTTCTTTCACTCAACAAAACATCATACTCTTTCTTAAAGTAATCCTCAACCTCTTGAACAGTCATCATTGGCTGCACCCTAATTTGCTACTCCAACTCATCTACAACCCACTTTCCATTAGCAGACCGATTATGCACAACCCTGCAACAAGTATGCTCGTTCACAAATGTTTTCACTTGATAGCTCAGGGGATAATTCCTCTTAGCGCAGTATATCTGCCAAGGACAGTTCTCATTCCAACACAACACCTTCACTCTTGTACTATCCACCCTTGGAAAAAAATACTCCTCCCTAAGTTGATATTAAACTTTCTCACCGTCCTCTTAAATTGCTTTAAAGATTCAAACTCCATACCTACTTCAAGCCTAACTTGTCCAACCGGTGCATCAGCATTACCTATGTAGTAGAAAAAATTGAATCATATGATCATCAAAGGTATAATAAATAACATGCTGCACAAAATAGTTGTAGTGAATAATAACTGATGTGCAATATAACATGGATCACAACTTCTTTTAAATTTTGACTTAAATAATCATATATGAACAACACTCATTAGTTAATATTCAACATACAGTAATTTGCACAAAACTGCTCAATTCAAAAAAAAAATTAAATTATTGTTCTAACTTAAAGTGTGACAAAATTCGCCTTCAAGTGTTGGAGTTCACCTCTAAACACGGTTCGTTGGAGAAGCAGCAACCTCCTTCTCCAATTTTGTCGCAGGAATAGAATCAGAGCGCAATGGGATTACGCTAGAGAAGAAGAAGATGAAAAACTGCTCTGTTAGGGCATGATTGATTTCGCGCTCAAAGGGGAGGGGTAACACGTCTTTCTGTTCTTCTAATTTCAATGCTTGAAGGAGTAACGTTTTTTTTAATAAACTAAATAAATGCAATAATTTTAACAAAAAAAATTAATCCACGTAAGGCATCCTTTTGCCACGTTGCAATGGATGTGGACACATTGTATAATTTAACAATATTCTATTAACGTTTGGTCATATTTGACAAACGGAGCAAATCAATTGTGGGTATCTGAGGAGTTTTGATCTTCCATGGTTACTTTTGTCAGCGAATCAATCTTTCATGGTTACTTTTGGTGGTTTAGTAAAAAAATTTCATAATATTGTATAAGAGTTTCTATAATTTAAAAATCTAGAATTTGATTTTTATTTACTTAAAATAAATTTTGGCGTAAGACAAATAAAAAGAGAAAAAAATCCATACAAAAATTAATATTAATCTTTTGAAAAAAGTAATTTTCTAACCGTTTTAGATAACATATAGAGAATTAACTTTTTTTAATCAATTTTTTTTGGTTTTTAGTTTAAAAATTATTTCTTTTTTTTTTCAATTATTTTCACTCTTGTATCTAGATTTACTGCTCTAGACACACACTACCAAACTTTCTCACTCTTAGCTTCCATTTTCTCCCTTCATTATAATTGTCTTGTTCAATGAGTTTGACAACGTCGAAGGGACAAAGAACATGCCCTGATAGTTGCAATGGTAGCGTGAAGAACCCACTGTCTCACCAACCATTACATATGTCGTTTCTCGTCTTCTTGTTTCCCATAAAATCTTGTCAAAAGGAGATCAAAACACTGTTACGATAGAAGACCTCGAATAAATTTTCATCACCACACTGTACTTGGAATTTCATGAGATGAAAATCAGACTGAATCTTCTTAGATTTTAGATCTCGTCATATATTGTCGAATTTCACCACTTTTTCCGATCCCTATAACTTTTTGTGGCCTTGTTGTCCCCTCCCTACTCATTTGTGGCACCACCTACTTCTTTCCCTTTTGTGTCGATATATTTCCAGAAATGCATTGAAAGCTGTCAGATTTACCATCAAAATTTTTTAATTGAGACTTTTGTTGGATTTAGCGTTGGAAGATGCAACGTAAAACGAGGATGATTGATTTTTTCGTACACATTACTGTTGGATAGGTAATGCCGATGGAAAAGCTCACAAAAAATGTTACACATAACTAAATAAGTTTGCATCAAATGTTAGAGTCGAAATTACCGTCAGAAAATTCGACGATAACTAAAATATCTAAATGTAATTGTTTCATTTAAGACAAGCACACTTACATTGAATTTTTTCGCCTAAAAATCCGAGTGTAACATTAAACATACACCACAAGAGCAGTACTGAATATCGCCGTATTTAGCGACGTTCTTTAAGGGGCGAGTTTACCGTCGAATTTGCCGCGGTTAAATCAACAAATTGGTCAGCGCAAAGATTTATCATCAGATTTTTTTGCCAACGGTAAATTCACTGGTAACTATTGGAGCGGAAAAAAGATATGAAAATTAGGGTGGAATTTACCGAAAAATTTTAATGAAATGTTGCAATTGGTAACCACTAATTCATAATCCAATGATAATGTTGTCCTAAATTCAAAACAGGCAGCCCTCCTTACTTTTCGAAACCCTTTCTTTCTCTACCCATCTCCTCTCTCTCTCTTTCTCTCCCCTGCAACCACCTTCAGAAGCCCTTCTGGTCTTCGTCAACACCACCCACCACCAATATACTCCAACGACTACGTGAACATGGTTGGAACCCATTTACTATTGCCACTGCTTCCTGTGTTGCTGGAGCTGCCTCCCTCCTCTAGGTAGGTTGTCCTCTTTACTCTCCTTATTCCATTATTTTTTTGTTTTTTTAGAAAAAAAATCATAACCCTCCCCTTTTGAACCAGTTGTCCATTCGGTTACCGTACCACTACACTGTCTGAGCTGGCACCACGATGGAAAGGTACGCAAACTATGAACAACTTAGCTTTATTGTATTTTATTAAAAAGAATTATTTTTGATACATTTTGTGAATTAATATGTTAATGTGTTAATGTTACATTGTATTGTTAATTTAGATTGTATAAATATGTTAATGTGGAGAAGACTCTGAGAAAGACAAAAACAAAGAAAAATTTTTATTTTATAGAAATAAGATCATTATTATTAAGATAAAAGTGAAAGAAAAAAAATAAAGATCATAACTAGATTTATATGTAATAGGAAAATTACAAATTTATTGACAATTTTTTTATTAATATATTTTGTTATAAACATTATTCCTATTACATAGTGATTGCACAATTATGATATTAGGTCTTTTTCTCTTTTTGAAAAAGAAAAAAACATATAAATTTTATTTCTATTTAATAAAAATATGCATACCTTTTTTTGTTATTGATTTTTTATTCAATAATTTTTAGATTTTATTAACTTTATTTTGATTTTAGGATTTTCTTGTTTGTTTGAACTTCGTGTAGCTTAATGATGCATCTGCATCTTTAGTGTTTTTTCTTCATGATTTCAATTGATTTACTAAGAATTCTTGTTGAATAATTAATGAATTTGAGGTTAGAATACTTTGATTAGTTGAATTTCATTGACTACAGGAAGTTTTAGAAGGAAAACAGAAAAAAACAAAACAGAAAGTTCTCTATGACAAACAGTTACAAGCATAATACTTTCTGTGAAGGACAAAAAGCTCACTAAAAAGAGAAGATGAAGGGTGTACAACGTGAACTCCATCACGTACCACCTGAGGGAAGAAAAGGAATCTGTGCGTACAAATAAGCATATATCATTCACCCTTTCACATAGGACGTGGGCAATCTCACGTAAGACGCAGCAGGGTTGCATACGCATGCAAGCCATGCGTACGCACAACAAGGGAATTTTGGCGAACATGCGTACACACGCTTATGTGCGTACGCACAAGTTGGTTTTCACGTATAACGTCGAATTCACCACGTACAACGTGAAGGAGATAAGGGAGGCCAACAAAATGCATCCCAAGCCAAAATGTGCTTCACGTATAACGTGACACAAGCCACGTACTACGTGGGCTTTGGTGCCTTGATGCACCACTAATTCGTGGTACATCTTGTGCTTAATTGAGTGGATTTTATCCACTATTCTCACACTTATTCATATAATTTGCATGTTTTACATTTTCCTTCCTGATTCTGTGTTTTGATTGAAAACATGCTTCTTTGACCTTAAATTTGCTAATTATTAATCCTCTCTTATTACCATTCAATGCCTTGATATTTGTGTTAAGTGTTTTCAAATATTATAGGGCATGAATGACTTAGAGGATAGAAAAAAAGCATGCAAAAGTGGAAGGAATACAAGAAATTGAAGAAATTGCTAAGCTAACAGTCTGACCTCTTCGCACTCAATCGATCATAACCTGAGCTACAGAGGTCCAAATGAGGCGGTTTCAGATGCGTTAGAAAGCTACCATCCGGGGCTTCGCAATGATATATAATTTGCCCTAAGTGCCCCAAAGATAGATGACGCACACGCGTGGATCATGCACATGCGTGACCTGGAGAAAATTCAATCCACGCGTACGCGTGGACGACACGTACGCGTGACTTTGCCGCGTGCTGGACGTATCAGAAATCATTGAGGGAGATTTTTGGGCTGTTTTTAACCCCGTTTTCGGCCCAGAAAACACATATTAGAGGCTACAAAATAGGGGAATCAATCCATTCATGAAACACAACATTCATTCACACAATTTTAGTTTTAGATGTAGTTTTTCTAGAGAGAGAAGCTCTCTCCTCTCTCTTCGTTTTTCAGATTTAGGATTTCTCTTAGGTTAGGTTTACTTCTTCTTCATTCCAGGTTCAATGTTCCTTTACTTTGGTTTCTCTTCTATTTTTATTTATTCTATTACTTTAATTTATGAATTCTCATGTTAGATTTGATTTTCTTTATTTAATGCAATTTGAGGTATTTCATATTTATGATTGCTTTCTTCTATTTATGATATAAATCATTTGAATTTTTCCTACCTTTTCTTTGGTTGAGTAATTGGTGACACTTGAGTTATCAAACTCAGCTGTTGATTGAAAATTGGAATTTGTTGATTGATTTGGATCCCTCTAAAGCTAGTCTTTCCATAGGAGTTGGCTAGGACTTGAGGAATCAAATTGATTAGTCCACTTGACTTTCTTTTATTTAGTAAGGGTTAACTAAGTGGGAGCAATAAACAATTTTTGTCACACCTGATAAGGATAACTAGGATGTGATTTCCAGTTCTTATACCTTGCAATGGTTTTCATGATAATTAGTTTACTTTATTGCCAGTTTATTTTCCTATTTCCTATTTCAAAAACCCAAAAATATACCTGTTTCCATAACCAATAATAAATACACCTCCCTGCAATTCCTTGAGAGACGACCCAAGGTTTGAATACTTCGGTTATAAATTTTATTGGGTTTGCTTTAGTGACAAACAAGTTTTTTTGTACGAAAGGATTTTTGTGGGTTTAGAAACTATACTTACAACGTGATTATTTTTGTGAAATTCTTTACCGGCAAAAGTCCTCTCGTCAAATGGCGCCGTTGCCGGGAAATTGTAAACGTGTGCCTTATTATTGGTTATTGTAAATATTTGCTTTTTATTAATTTTTGTTTTTATTTTCTCTCACTACTATGAACTCTCACAACTTTGGCTATGAGTCTGGTTACAATTATGTTGCAGGGAGAGGAGATTACAATGAGAACATGCATCAAGGATGGGACAACCAAAGATGGGAGGAGCCACAAGGATTTGATCAACCCTCTTGGCAACAATCTCCACTAACATACTATGACCAAGAGCCCTTCCAAGAGGCATACCAAGATGACGGCTATGGTGAGCACTCTTTTGATTATCAACAACCACCACCATACGCCTATGAACCCCCTCCTCAGCATAGCTTTGAACCACCACACTCACAAGCCTATTTCCACCATTCACCTCCATATGACCCTGACCCTTATCCACCTTATGAACCATTGATAAACCCATATTTCATGGTTTATCTTGTGCTCAATTGAGTGGTTTTTATCTACTCTTTATCCACTTATTCATACTATTTGCATGTTTTACATTTTCCCTCCTAATTATGTGCTTTGATTGAAAACATGCTTCTTTGACCTTAATTTTATTAATATTAATTCTCCTTTTATACCATTAGATGCCTTGATATGTGTGTTAAGTATTTTCAGAGATTACAAGGCAGGAATGGCTCAGAGGATGGAAAGGAAGCATGCAAAAGTGGAAGGAATACAAGAAGTTGGAGAAACTGCTAAGCTGTCCAGCCTGACCTCTTCGCACTCAAACAGCAATAACTTTAGCTACAGAGGTCCAAACGACGCGGTTCCAGTTGCGTTGGAAAGCTAACGTCCGGGGCTTCGATTTGATATGTAATTTGCCATAGCTGCCCCAACGCCAGGCGACACGAACGCGTGAGTCACGTGGACGCGTGACCTGGCAAGAACGCAACCCGCGCGGCCGCGTGAACCATGCGGCCGCATCATTTTTCCGCGACCTGTACGGACCAGAAAGCGCTGGAAGTGACTTCTGGACTGTTTCTGACCCAGTTTTCGGCCCAGAGTACACAGATTAGAGGCTATAAAGTGGGGGAATGCATGTATTCATAATCATTTACTCATAATTCACTTTCCATGATTTAGATTTAGTTTTGAGAGAGGTTCTCTCCTCTCTCTCTTTAGGATTAGGATTTAGGATTTAGGACTTCTCTTAGTTTTAAGAGTGACTCTCAATCCCAGGTTCAATGTTCTTTTACTTTATGTTTATTTCTTATTTTCAGACATTTGAATGCTTGCTTGTATTAGTTATGTTGCCTATTTGGCCTATGCCACTTTCATGATGATTTTCTTATTTAATGATATTTGAGTTATTTTAGTTTATGATTGTTCCTTTTTATTATTCCTAATCTGAGGATATTATTACTCTAGTAGATTTAGTTTTTCCCCTTTTGGCTTTGGTTAAATAATTGGTAACTCTTGAGTTATCAAACTCATTGTTGATTGAAAATTGGAATTAATTTGTCCACTTAACTTACCTTCATAGTTAGAGGTTAATAAGGTGGGGGAAGAATCCAATTCTCATCACAATTGATAAGGATAACTAGGATAGGACCTCCAGTTCTCCATACCTTGCCAAGAGGTTTTATTATTATTATTTTATGCTACTTGCCATTCAACATACTGCTCCCTTAATTTCTGAAAACCCTACTAATACTTTCCTAAACCTCAATTTACAACTCATAACCAATAATAAGAACATACCTCCCTGCAATTCCTTGAGAAGACGACCCGAGGGTTAAATACTCGATTATCAATTTTTAAGGGGTTTGTTACTTGTGACACCCAAAACGTTTGTACGAAGGAATTTTTGTCGGCTTAGAGACTATATCTACAACGCGACTGTTTTTATGAAATTCTTTACTGGCAAAAATCCTAACGTCACTGCCTTAAAGATAGGCAACGCACACGTGTAGATCAGACGCACGTGTGACCTGGAGAAAATTCAATCCACGCGTACGCATGGACGATGCGAACGCGTGGACGACGCGAACGCGTGGACGACGCGAACGCGTGGACGACGCGAACGCGTGGACGACGCGTACGCGTGGACGACGCATACGTGTGACTTTGCCGTGTGCTAGACGTATCAGAAATCACTAGGGACAATTTCTGGGCTATTTTTGACCCCATTTTCGGACCAGAAAACACATATTAGAGGCTACAAAGTGGGAGAATCAATCTATTCATGAAACACAACATTCATTCACACAATTTTAGTTTTAGATGTAGTTTTTCTAGAGAGAGAGGCTCTCTCCTCTCTCTTCGTTTTTCAGATTTAGGATTTCTCTTAGGTTAGGTTTACTTCTTCTTCATTCCAGGTTCAATGTTCCTTTACTTTGGTTTCTCTTCTATTTTTATTTATTCTATTACTTTAATTTATGAATTCTCATGTTAGATTTTATTTTCTTTATTTAATACAATTTGAGGTATTTCAGATTTATGATTGCTTTCTTCTATTTATGATATAAATAATTTGGATTTTTCCTCCCTTTGCTTTGGTTGAGTAATTAGTGACACTTGAGTTATCAAACTCAGTTGTTGATTAAAAATTTGAATTTGCTGATTGATTTGGATCCCTCTAAAGCTAGTCTTTCCATAGGAGTTGACTAGGACTTGAGGAATCAAATTGATTAGCCCACTTGACTTTCCTCTATTTTGTAAGGGTTAACTAAATGGGAGCAATAAACAATTTTTGTCACACCTGATAAGGATAACTAGGATGGGATTTCTAGTTCTTATATCTTGCAATGGTTTTCATGATAATTAGTTTATTTTCCTGTTTCCTATTTCAAAAACCAAAAAATATACCTTTTTTCATAACCAATAATAAATACACCTCCCTGCAATTCCTTGAGAGACGTCCTGAGGTTTGAATACTTCGGTTATAAATTTTATTGGGTTCGCTTTAGTGACAAACAAGTTTTTTTGTACGAAAGAATTTTTGTTGGTTTAGAAGCTATACTTACAACGTGATTATTTTTGTGAAATTCTTTACCGGCAAAAGTCCTCTCGTCATGCCTCTCCTAGGATTTCAATTCAAGATCAACCCATCTCCAATTTTCAACCTTCTGGAAGATCAATCACAAGCCTATTCATGATGACGTTAATTGAAGATCACAAGTAATTAAAGAAAAGATCTTTTCGGAGGAAAAAAAATAAAAAAATATCTGATTCTGTTTTAGTTTTAATTGGATTTTGAAGTTTGAATTTTGAATTCGGTCTTTTAGGGTTAGTATATAAGGGAAGAGGGTTCTAACCTTTTCTCTTCTTTGGCAATTTACAGTTTTATTTTCTTAAGGATTCTCTGAAGAACATGAGTTTCTAATTCTCCTTGGTTAAGGTTAGGAGCTCTATTAATTCAATGGTTTAATACATTAGTTTTTCTACCTCTAATTTATGCAATTGATTACTTCTTAAGAAAAGGTTTTTGTTCTTCATCCCAAAGGGTATGAATGTGTTGGAAAATAATTCTTTTATGATTTGAATTCTTTTAACTTCTTGGAAAAGTTGATGAATTGAATTAAGGTAGAAAACCGATTCTCATGATTCTTAAGAATTGAAACTAGATTGATAGGTGACATAAAATTAACTAAGGAAGATTCTTACAATTGTGTGGTTTTATAAATCAGTGGACATTCTTCAACTCTTTTCCTAAAATTATTGACTAAAGGATTAGCGATTAATTAGGTTAAAGAGAAATTAAATCACCAAGGGATTGAGGTTTGATTACTAATGATTTGTCATAAAAGTATCTTTGCATGATTAACGTGAAAAGTAAAAAAAAATATTAATCTAGAAGTTTTAATATCTCTAAAACCTTAACTTTCTTAATCATATTATCTTTACGTTACTCAATGTCTTGCTTTATTTCATTGCTATTTATGTTTCAAAGTGTTCAAAACCCTAATTTGATCATCTGACTAGATTGATCGGTTGATTTTTCTTGTTTAATTTGTTAACCCTCGTGGGATCGACACTCACTCACAGTGAGTTATCACTTGATACGACCCGGTGCACTTGTCGGTGTTTTGTGGATTGTAAGATCTGCATCACTTAAATCTTAGGTTGTTCGTGCTGATACAGACGTAGATTTTTATCTCTAAACATGTTAAATTGTTTAAATTTTTTTCTGAACTTACTTTTCCTAAGATAGAGTTTTAGGACAGAAGTGGGAGAAGGTTTCCTAGTAGCGCCTTCTCGAAACCCTTGTTTCTTGGAAATTTATAGAGTAATAAGGGGATGTGTACTAGAACAACTAGGATTTGATGTTTGCTTGAATGTGTGTTTATTTTAATTTATGCTTGCAATTGTTTCTTCTGTGAAAATTAATAATTTTTTTTGGTGGAAGTCTCTAAATTAATCAAAAACTCTGCTGCATTTACTAAGATTTTTTAAAGACATATTTGATTTGTGAAAAATTGAAAATTATATTTGGTGGAAGGTTTTAATTATAGACAAAACTCTGGCATATAAAAAAATTTAATAAGTTGTGTTATTGGTTGAATTTTAGGTTGTTTGTTCCAAAATGATTCCAAGTCATTGTTGATGTAAGATAGGGATAACAGTCAACCGAGAGAGTTTAAAAATTGAGTTCTTTGAGGGGGTTGATCAATTTATTACATATGTCTTCAACATTAAACCGTTTAGATCTCAAGGGGTATCTAGGTATCCGAACTATAAGTGTTGACTGACTAAGTGCTATAAGTGACTATATCTAGGTGTGTTTAAATTTAAATGGTTAGATCTAAGTCCGTGACTAGGAACACGAAAGCATCGTGAGTACAAGATCATTAAAGTAATTGTGACCATGAAATATAGATAATATGATCCTTTTATTCTACCTCAAAATGCAGGTTAGGTATACTGTTTGCCATACCAGAAGTCATGCAAATCTAGTTACGTAATTGTGGTTAAGATTGAGCTAAGAGGTTGCATCGAGTTTGATGGGGCAGAAAGTCAAGAATCTTACCAAGTTGATGACCCAACTCCTTCAAAGACGATGGTTGATACTAGTGATCCGGTTGCCCTTAGGTTAACTCTTATAGATGATGGCATCATTGACCTTAGGGCAAACAATGACATACTACCACCAAAGGAAGAGCATGATCATGAATAAGATGGGGTGGATGGGGACAAAGAAGAAAAATATGAGTTCGATGATCAGAAAATTATTTTGAAAGAGGAGAATGAACCAGAAAAAAAAAAGATGATGAATCCGGATAAGGATAACCTTAGTATAGTTTGTATTGCACATCATTTTTCATGATAGCCTTATTCTATTTTATGTGTTTCTTTATTAAACTTCAATTATGTTGTTATATAATTACATTGGATGTAACTGTTTTTATTTTTGTTTTAGGTAGACATGACAGCATGCAGAGGTGTCGGGATGAGGAGGACGACGATGACGATAATTATCGGGACCTGTAGTGATTAGGATTTTGTTTTTCTTTGTTTGACAGTATTGATAGTTCATCTTTTTTACTTTTCTTGGTACACTTGTTATTTCAGATTATAGTTGACTATCTTTATTGAAAATACTATTTGATTTTTATTAATTAGGATTTGAATATTAATTCTTGACATATTAATGATTGTATATCAGGTTCTAATATGTATTTTGTATAGCTATTAAAAAAATTTAAGTTTATCGTTGGTTCAATTCATAGGAATTTATTAATTTAATTTAATTAATTATCATAAAATAATATATCATCGGAGGATAAATTTGACAGTAATAATGTGCAAAACCCTAATTCATGGCTCCAAAGTATTGTCGATAATTTTTTGACGGTAACCCCCTCCACAAATTCGCCAATCAAATTTTTAAATTGGCAAAAAATTAGTGGCAGACAAAAAAAAATTCGCTAGTAACAAATTACCACAAGAATTTTACTGTATTAATATATCAGCCACTAAATCCACTATAATAAATTTACTAGCGGATTTTTGGTATTTTGGTCGTAAATCAAACAATATTTGGCAAATTTCTCGTAGTAATATTTCGAATTCATGTGTCTTTCTCCTTATTTTAGAAAAGCGAATCCTCTCCTGAGACTCATCTTCTCTCTCAACCAAGCCACCACCTCTTTCCAAACCACCATAGAGCCCTTTGTCACTGCTGCTAGAACCTCCAAAGCACCCAGGAAAGTGAGTAGGTGACCGCTTCCATTATCACATCGTGTTTCGCTGCTCTCTCTATCTGTGGAGCCACTGCCAGTATGTCATCGTCCTCCTCATTCTTCTTTAAACCACCACAACTTCTTGCTTCGAGCTCTCATCACCGCACCATTTGTGGTCATGCATCCAGCGCATTGAGTTCTACGATTCTATCAGATCAATTTCATAGGTAAGCTTCAATCTCACCTCAGTTTCTCTACGGTAAGTACCATTAACCCTACTCAATCCTTTGATTTAGTGTATTGAGGATTAAAGTTTGGATATATATTAGGTGTGTATATATGAATGATATGAAGTCTTTGGAGTCATTAGAAGCTTGATTAAATACTTGGTAGATATTAGAGCTGACTTCTTGGTGATTGAAGCTTTGCACCTTTTGCCTAAGTGGGGAGCTTTGGATAATACATGAAAATGGGCCAAGGTATGGTTTAGGTTTCTCGTATTTAATATATAATGTTTTGTGAAAACTTAGGCTAGGTGACCTAGGACAGGCATGCATCATATGTATTTGTATGTATTGCTTGTTTGTGCATTAATTAGGATTGCCTAATTGATTATAATATGCTAATTATCATAATTGATACCTGTATTATCTGTATTTTACCTGTGCTTTTTTTGTCTGCTTGTTTGTCTTTGTAATTACCGGAGATGGAGGAACGGAGGAAAGGCGGAGAGATTGAGGATTCTATTTAAGTTCTAGTTAGATTTAAGGAATATATTTAGTTTAGAAAGCCTTAGAGAACCACCCTAATTTATGGTTTTTGTTTAATTCTTTAAGTTTTATAATCTGAGTGTTAGCGTTCTAGGATTGCCTCTGGCATTCCCAAGACCTTATATATTATGTGCGTGGTACCTTTACCATGCTGAGAACCTTCGGTTCTCACCCCATACTGTGTTGTATTTTTCAGATGTAGGTCGAGAGGCTCCTCGCTAGGCGTCTAGACTTCTGAAGCGGAGTAGTTCCTGGGTTTATTTTGATATATAGCTTATGTATATACATATACTTAACTCTCTCCGATTGACTTGTTATTTTGTTCTTCTTAGAGACTAATGGAGAGCTAGGGTTTTATTTATGTATCTTGGGCTTTGGGATATGTATATATGTATGTAAATATTCTCTGGCCAGCCTTGGCTTCGCAGGCTGAGTTAGGAGCTAGTTATTTTGTATCCTAGACTCTCTATTCTTATTTTCTATCTATTTATACTTATTATCTTTAGATTTCTTAGCACGCAAGTTATCTCGTTTCCTGAGCATTGCGCTTTTACTTTGCGATTTTATTTTACCTATTTTTCAAGGCTTCTATTTAAATATCTCTTTCACTATATATATATATATATATATATATATATATATATATACTTTTAGAGGTTGTAATACCTTACTATCTCAGTCTTATGACTTAAGCATAAGATTAAGTGTGGTAGGGTGTAACATTATGGTACCAGAGCAGTTCATTCCTATAGAGCCTGAGGGACAGACTGACTATGCTTCTGTTCATACTCTGTGAGGGTGACTATGTGCTACTTATGATACCTGACTGATATGTGTAGCATACATGTTCGTGAGCATGCATTTGGGACTCTAAAACACTAAAGTTGAGATATTGAGACTGATCACCTTAATATCAATTGTTTGATGTGAACAAGGACCAAATGTCATCTCACGGATTCGAGCAAGGTACCTAGAGAAAAAATCTTAGGACCGAACTGATGCAAGGACGTCGAGATGGAAGCTCTGGTGCTGGTACAAGCAATGTAGATCGATACTATAGGTCTATGACCTTTACTGATTTCCTCAAGAGTGGTGCACCTCAGTTTAATGGAAATGCCAATGCTTTGTAGGCTGATCAGTGGTTTTGAGACATGGAGAAGTTTTTGTACACTCAGCACGTTCCTGAAGTACAGTCAGTGGAGATAGTGACTTTTATGTTGGAGGGAGACGCTCAAGATTGGTGGCAGGAGTTGTGTCATACCTTGCAGGTGGAGTTAACAGATGTCCCTTGGAATAGATTCAAGACGGAGTTTTACGGAAAATATTTCTTACACGCGCTCTGCACTGCAAAGGAGTTGGAGTTAATGCAGCTGAAGCAAAAGGATATGTCCGTTGCTAACTATACCCGTGAGTTCAATAACCTGTGTCGTTTCTCAAAAGCTTGTCAAGAAAATCCAGCTGATTATGAGAAATGGATGTGTGCTCAGTATGAGAAAGGACTTAGGAGAGATATCTTTAACTACGTGTATCCATAGAGGCTAACGTGTTTCACTGAGTTAGTTAAGAAGAGCCAGTTCGCAGAAGATTGCTCAATGAAATGGGTGCTGCTGTAGGAAGGCTATGGAGAGACTACTCCAGACGAGCCACATAGGGCTGGACTGAGAATTTGTTTTTGATGTAGAGTACTGGGACACATGTCTATGGATGGTCGCGTGGGAGAGCCACAGGTGCAGGATGGCTGCAACAGGATCGAAGTAAGTGTGAGACTGAATAAGTAAGTTAGATTTCTTCTGCTTGGAGCTGGAACCTCGCATTCAAGTCGAAAGTTTAGGACTGGTAATATCAGACGTCATGTTGAGCTTGGAATAAAACTAGGAGTTGAGGCCAAGGAGAATGTTTTCGACTGCTTTTGTTAGTAACCAAAATTTTTGAGGACGAAAATTTCTGTTAGGGGGTAAGATATAAACCCCGAGAAAATAACAAATAGTTAGCAAATAAATAAATTATTAATCAAAGTGATTAGAAAATAGGATTTGATAGTTTAATGTGATAGAAAAAATAAAACAAGAATTTTGACACTAATTTCAAAGAATTTGGCCAAAGATTGGGCCGAACGGGCCAATTTAGGCCCAAAATGGGCTGAAAATGGGCCTAAGGCCCAATTCAGCCCATTGACCTTTAAGGGACACAGCTTTCCCTTTCTCTCTCATTTCAATTCCACACTGTAACCAATTGGGGGAAGGGGAAGAACATTAAAACTTCCAAACCCTTAAACAAAATTTAAATCACCACAACTTCTTGCTCCGAGCTCCGATCGCTGCACCGTTTGTGGCCACGCGTCTAGCGTGTCAAGCTCTATGATTCTATCAGATCAATTTCATAGGTAGGCTTCAATCTCACTTCAGTTTCTCTACCTCATTGATTTTCGAAAATTGTGAACCTCTCAGTTGAGATTTTGTCAATTTTGGTATTCTAGGTTCGTTTTAGTTTGAAGAACTAGTTGGGTTTGGTTCATTTGGTCTTTGGGTACGGTAAGTACCATTAACCCTACTCAATCCTTTGATTTAGTGTATTGAGAATTAAATTTTCGATATATTAGTGTTACATATATATTAGGTGTGTATGTATGAATGATATGAAATCTTTGGAGTCATTGGAAGCTTGATTGAATACTTGGTGGATATTAGAGCTGAATTCTTGGTCATTGAAGCTTTTCCCTTTTGCCTAAGTGGGTTGCTTTGGATAATACGTGAAAATCGGCCAAGGTATGGTTTAGGTTTCTCGTATTTAATATATAGTGTTCTGTGAAAACTTAGGCTGGGTGACCATAAGACAGGCATGCATCATATGCATTTATATGTATTGCTTGTTTGTGCATTACTTGGGATTGCCTAATTTATTATAATATGCTAATTGTCATAATTGATATCTGTATTATCTGTATTTTACCTGTGCTTGCTTTGTCTGCTTATTTGTCTTGTAATTACCGGAGATGGAGGAATGGAGGAAAGACAGAGAGATTGAGGATTCTATTTAAGTTCCAGTTAGATTTAAGGAATTGATTTAGTTTAGAAAGCCTTAGAGAACCACCCTGATTTATGGTTTCTGTTTAGTTCTTTAAGTTTTATAATCTGAGTGTCGGCGTTCTAGGATTGCCTCTGGAATTCCCAAGACCTTATATGATATGTGTGTGGCACCTTTACCATACTGAGAACCTTCGGTTCTCACTCTATACTGTGTTGTGTTTTTAGATGCAGGTCGAGAGGCTCCTCGCTAGGCGTCTGGACTTCTGAAGCGGAGTAGTTCCTGGGTTTATTTTGATATATAGCTTATGTATATACATATACTTAACTCTCTCCGATTGAGTTGTTATTTTGTTCCTCTTAGAGGCTAATGGAGAGCTAGGGTTTTATTTATGTATCTTGGGCTTTGGGATATGTATATATGTATGTAAATATTCTCCGGCCAGCCTTGGCTTCGCAGGTTGAGTTAGGAGCTAGTTATTTTGTATCCTTGACTCTCTATTCTCATTTTATGTCTATTTATACTTATTATCTTTAGATTTCTTAGCACGCAAGTTATCTCATTTCCTGAGCGTTGCGCTTTTACTTTGCAAATTTGTTTTACCCATTTTTCAAGGCTCCTAGTTAAATATCTCTTTCAATATATATATATATATATACTTTCAGATGTCGTAATACCTTACTATCTCAGTCTTATGACTTAAGCATAAGATTAAGTGTGGTAGGGTATTACATCTTCCCTTCCCTCGCATGCCATCAATGATAAATCTACTTCTCTTTCTTCATCGGCAAATTCCCAATGCCTTCAATCCCCTTCACCACACACTTACCTAATGTCCTTTAATTCCACTGGACCCTCATACATTATCCCTGAACCTCCATCTGACTGGAACCTTTGACATAGTCACTGTCCCACAAAACCACCCACTATCTCTCTGATTATGTTTACAATACTTTTTACTCCCTAAATTTCTACATCCTCAGGTTCTAGGTATCTTTTATCATCTGTTTTTTATTTTAATTATTTTTTCTCTTCACATCAAAAGTTCATTTCATCCTTATATTCAGATTATGAGCCTAGGACTTTTCAAGAGGCCATTAAAGTTTTTCATTGGCACACCGCCATGACAGAGAAAATTTTTGCACTTGAATCAAATAAGACTTAGGCAGCTCATTCTTCCCAGGGTATTTCTTTGTCATAAAATAAATACTGCTTGGATCTTTTGAATGATATTGGTCTTCTTGGTTCAAAACCTGCTACTGTTCCTATGGACAGTACAAATAAACTATGTCAAGATGATAGTCCTCTCTTATTTGATCCTTCTGTTTACCAACAACTGGTGGGTCGACTGATTTATCTCACTACTACTCACCTGGACATCACTTATGCCACACAATAGCTCAACCAATTCATGGCTTCTCCTACTCAAGTTCACTACAAGGCGGCTCTTCATGTCCTTTGGTTTCTCAAAAATAACCCAAGGATGGGTCTCTTCTTTCCTAGATCATCTAAACTCCAGCTATATGATTTTAGTAACTTTGATTGGGCAAGATGTCCGGATACTCGTAGATCCTTAATTGGTTATTATTTCTTTTTGGGAAATTTATTAGTGTCTTGAAAATCTAAGAAGCAAACAACCGTCACTCGTTCATCTACGGAGGCTGAGTATCGGGCATTGGCTAATACTACATGTGAACTATTATGGATCTTGAATTGTTGTAGTATCTTCGTGTCTCCTATATTCGGCCACATGTTTTGTTTTGTCACAACCAAAGCGCCTTACATATTGCGCCAAATCTTGTCTTCCATGAAAGAACCAAGCACTTAAAGGTTGATTGCCATCTTGTTTGGCAAAAAGCTCAAGCTAGAGTAATAAAGTTGCTTCTGGTTCCATCTTCTCAATAATTAGTGGACATATTTACTAAGCCTCTTCCAACATTCTAATCTTTTTAAGTTGGTAATTCTTGACATATACTATCATTTAACTTGCGGGAATATATTAGACCATTCAGCCCAAAAGGATTGCAAAGACAAACAAGTCCAGATAGAATAATCAACAATACCATATATATTTTCTTTATATTATTCTCTTACCTTCTAGAATTATTTTTCTTTATCTTCTAAAAGCATGAGTTATTTTTCTTCATCCGACCAAGATTTCAATACCTTTATTTACTGTTAAAAAAATTATTAAAAACCTAACTAATTCATCAATTCAACCCAATAAGAAATTTTTAAACTATAAAAAATATAAATTAAGTAAATAACAATATTACTATCCAGAGTAAAAGACAAATAGGTCCCTGACCTTTTCAACCGTAGACATTCAAGTCCCTCAGAATTGAAAAATACATTTAAATTTCTCACCTTTCAAAACGTGTGACAAGTATGTCCCTCCGTAGAGTTAAAATTAAAAAACTTAACAGAAAATGATGATATATCCCTTACAGTGATGATGTAGATGGTTGGCATAAAATAATCAGACAAATAGGTCCTTCACGTGAAACACTGCTGTGTTGACAGTAAACCCTATCTCTTCCAAATGTATCGAAGCCCTGGCCATTGTTGATGCTCCTACAACTTGTTGAGGCTGTCATTTGGTAAGTACTCATTCCCCTCACAGCACCATTCCTTAAGCTGAACCAAATTATTGTGCCTCAAGTAACTTACCTGGTAGCGAATTTGGTGGCAAAAGGATTGTGCAAATAATCCAAACTATCAACATTGGCAAATCTCTTCACTGCAACATCTCCACCACATTGAAGTGACCTTTTGTAAACCTTTCCTAAAGCACCTTCCTCAATAAGCCTATCACGATTAAACCCCATTATAGCATATTTGATCTCAGAAAGTGGCAATCTCATAGGAACTTTACTTGTCTAAAATCTACAATTTTTTTCAGTACCATTATTTTTCTTTTTTGACAAGAGGATTAAGATGACAAAAGACATAGTTCCCTTCTTCAATGGTATCCATAGGAGTAACCTCTTCACGGGAGCCATAATCCAAAGTCTTAATGAATTGCCAATGGTCAATAACATGAATACCCGAACCTCCTCCATTGGAAGTAGAGAATCCAACATGCATGAACTCCTTGAGTTGCTCAGAAAAATTCACCTGGGAAGCAAGAATTGGAGTTGGAGGCCTAGTTGAAGAGTAAGAAACCCAAACACAAACCATCTTCATGGAATCCCTATACTCAATCCATGCATTAACGACTTTTCCGCTCTTGAAGTCAACGTCGCGAGACAGAGTATCAACAGATGAAAAAGAAATGATAGTGCTGAGATCAATTCCGATGTGATTAGTGTTGATATTGCCGAGCAAAGAGTCGAAACTCGTGTCGATCTCGACGGCGAAGAAAGAATCTTGGTACTGTGGTTGGTCGAGAATGACTGTATAGAGGTGATTTCTGAAATAGGTGTTGGAGGAAATGAGGAAGGCAATGCTGTCGGCGGAGGGGCAAGAAGGGGAGGAGCACCAACAATGGCCAAGAAATAGGGTTCATTGTCAAAATGACAGTATTTTGCATGAGGGATCTATTTGTCTGTTTATTTTTTGCCAACCATCCACATTATCACTCTCCCCATCAGATTAGCATTTTCTGTTACGTTTTTTAACTCCAACTCTACGGAGGAACATAATTGTCACGCGTTCTGAAAGGTGAGAGAATTAAATGTATTTTTCAATCTTAAAGGACTTAATGTAGCATTTGTTTTGCAGTATTGGGACAAAAACTGAGAGACTGAGACACAGTATCATGTTTGTTGGCTCAGAGACTGGTACTAAAATTTTTGTCTCTGTCCCCAAAATTTCAGTATTTTAGTGCCTCCAAAATGTGGGAACACAAGGGACTGATATTTTTAGAAACAAAAACTGAAACTTTAATAACATTTTATACCTAAAATACTCTCATTTTAATTAATTAATTTCAATTTTATCTTTGTGCAAATTAAATTAGAGTTTTATTCTTGTTTCAATTTTTGTCTCTCACTTGGCACCAAACAGAATACTAAAACTTATTTCAGTCTCTGTCTCTTAGTCTCTATCTCTCAATCTCAGTCTTTTAGTATCTGTCTCTCCACCAAACACTACCTAAATGTCTACGATTGAAAAGATCAGAGGTCTATTTGTCTTTTACTCTACTATCCATTGTAATCAAACTTCTTAAAACCTAATGCTTTTATTCAATAATTACGGGATAAAAATAATTGAATATTTTAGCAAGATAAAATTATATCAAATATAATAATATTTAAATACATTCGAATCAAGTAATTATCCTACGTGTTATAGCCCAGCTTTCATTTTGAGTCTAGAGCAATGGTTGGTCTAAGAACTCTTTGGAACACTTCGACACATAAAAGACATAATCTTAAACATATATGTATAGGATCTAGCTTAAATTTTATAGGGATTCATGTGGATCCTTTCCAAATACTGTAAATAAAAAATTTAAATAAAGAATTTAGCATACATCCAAAAAACATATATATACTTTGTACCCTAATTCTTACCTCTTGTACTTTTAGTCTTTTACTGACATAATTGCTGAGCTCCCTTTTTCGTCAAGGTACATCCCACCACGGAGACACAGAACTGGAACAAGATCTATCATAATCTTGTGTTCTAATTCTACAAATTCATATTCTATAATTAGGAGAGGTAATCTTAATCTTGTCTCCACAACACTAAGTTTGGGTTTCATAATAGCATCTTTATTTTATTTGTAAGTAATTTTTCACTTTTTGTTTCTATTTTAATTTCATCTCTCAATTAATTTTTTATATTCATTTTTTTTTCACAAATATATGTACAATCTGTCAATCTGATATTCACCGTCATTTTTCTGGATAACACTAATATTAAAATAGATAAAGAAAAAAAAACCTAAAAGCCTCTACTGTGGTTATTGTAGTCAAGGTTTGAAATTGCCCAATGCCACATCCATTGCATTTCATTAAACAACTCCACCAAATTAAGCTAACAACGCTCTAATTTGGGGGCTCATGAAACCTTTCCAATCTACTAGTCCTCTAGCAGTGGTAATAATGTTTAGGGAATATAAATAATAATAATTGATGGCCCAGATCATAGTTTCAACTAATATACATGTCTGTGACTCTGTGTCATTAAGTAAGGATCTTTAATGGAATCCAACGACTTAGGTTACAAGTAGTTCAGATTCACTTTAATGCTATCCCAAGTGTGATAGTATTCATTGGGTCGAATTAAACAACTAATTCAAGTCAATCAAATATTTAACTCATTCGTCTGTATCACATATTTAAATATTACATTGTGTATTAAATAACCTATTAATAAATAATAAATTTTTAAATAAAATTTCGATTCACAATAAATTAATTCTTACTTTATCGAATTAAAAAATATCTAAAAAAATTGAATTAAATATAGCCTTCCAAAATTTAGGTAGCTGCATTCAATTATATATATCTCCTATATACGATGCGCACGGAGTTTTTGGTTCTATTTGTGGTGTGGAAACTATCGTCGATATCCTCCTTTTTCTTTCCTAAAAATATAAGTATTCTTAAAGAACAGACAATAGTTTCTGTCGCTAGGCCAACTGAGGGTTATTAGCTTATCAAGGGAAATAGAGTGGAAAGTTTCATCGGACAAAACTTTAATCGTAATGTTGGAAGTTTGTTTTTTGAAGAACTCTTTTCTTTTCTCTAACTATGTGTTATTCTCTTTTGCGTATAAGTATCGAGATTTAGATACATGATTTTTAAAATATACTAAATAGTAATAATGACAAATAAAAAATAATCGAATAAAGAAAAAGGGATTTGCTCCCAAAACGAAATGTAGCGAAAAATAAAATAATGTACTATATATAAGAGAATATTATAATAGTATAATAATATTTTTTTAAATTAATTATTCAATGCATTAAAAACATAAGAAATATATCTCTTTAAAAAATTTAAAAATAATTGTCCCGTATAAACTATTTGCAGTAGTAAAAATATTGCATTTATTTATATATAGATTTATATATAGATTTGATATCCAATCCAACTAACTAATAATGAGCTTTGGGCCAACACCATTATTGAAGGATAACGTTATGCCGGACCATCACATTGAAGAAATGATCACCACCAGAAAAAAAAAAAAATCAAGCAACTAAATGAATTTGGGTCTTCTAAAATTTGAATTTCACTTTAGAGAATAAAGTGTAATCTTCTATTCTTAAATAGTTTCTCTTTCATATTTATTCTTGGTTCCACCTATGAAATCAATGGTGAGAAATCATACTTTACTCTCTAAAATGAAATTCAAACTTTAGAGGATCTCTAAATCCCAATTAAATACTCATAAAAACGACGAAAACCAATTTTTCAAAAGTTGTTTGTTTAGACCAAGTTAAAAAAATTATTCTAAAAAATATATATTAATAATAAAAATATAAATTATAAATAAAATTGAATCAACAAATAAATTAAAAGATTTTAAAAATTAATTAAATTATTTAAATTAATAGAACAAAAATTAATAATTCTAACTAATATTAATTTAACCGACATTGAATTTTAAATTAATATAAAATAATTTTTTTCAAAATCTCAATTTTTCAAATAATTTTTCAAAAATAAAATAAAAATTATTAGACTAAAAATAAAATAATTAGCAATAAGAATAGATAGATTAAAATATAAATCTTAAAAATAAGAGAGGAAAAAGTATTAAAATAGTTATAAAAATTATAAATAAAAATTCCACTCTATTAAATTTACAAAATGAAAAAAATTTACAAAATGATAATGAAATAAAACCAAAAAAATAATATTATAAAATTTATATAAAAATAATAAAATGATAAAACAATTTTTTAATAACATTTTGTTAGAATTTAAATTTTAAACAAATTAAAATTTGTATCAAAGTTAAAGTAATGAATTTAAAAATATAGTAACACTTTTTAATAAAGACAACACTTTTAATCTAGAATGATGCTCTACAACTAAGTTAATTATAAAATTAAGTCCAACCAAATTGGTATAACCTAATTGACATTCACGCGCCACTAAACACGCCATTATATGTAACTATCTTTTGATGGCTTCTTTCTCTACAAACTTCTGTTTTTTCTTTAAATTTCTCTGGTTCTTCTTCTTCTTCTTCTTTTTCTTCTTCTTCTTCTTCTTCTCACCCCTGATGATACTATTATTTTTTCTTCTCCTCCTCCTTTTTTCTCATCTTTTTCTTTTATTATCATCGTTATCACCACCACCTCCATCTCCTCCTCATTCTCTTTCTTTTCTTAAAAAAATTCTTCGATCTCCTCCTTCCTTTTGCTCCTCTTCCATCATCATTATTATAATCATTGTTATCGTTATTGTTATTGTCATCATTGTCGTCTTCTTATATGTATAACAGTTCAAATTCAGAATGCACCAAAATTTCTTAACGATGATGACATACAAACAAGTTCGGTTCAAAACAAGTTCAGACCAGAATGCACTGAAAGCTAAGTAAATCTAGAATGCACCGAAATTAAATATTTTTATCCAAAATTTATCGAAATTACTAAATGATAACTCAAAACTCCTTCTCCTCCTTCTTCTTCTTTATTATCATTATTATCATCTTCTTCTTCTCCTCCTCCTCCTCCTCCTCCTCTCACAACTAGAAAATGGATAAATACAGATAGATTTAGTCTTTATTACAGACGGATTTTTGATTACCGACGGATTTTGTCCCTCTGTAAAAGCTCCGTCGGAAATTATTTACCGACGGATTTCTTTTCAGTCGGAAAATTACCGATGGATTTTTACTAGTTACCGACGGATTTTCCCTCTGTAAATTCTCCCTTCATTTCCTGAAGGCGACAAACTTACAGATGGATTTTCCGTCTGTAATTACAGACAGATTTTCAGACAGATTTTTCGTCTGTAATTAAAGGCAGATTTTCAGACGGATTTTTCATTTGTAATTACAGGCAAATTTTCAGACGGATTTTCCGTCTATAATTACAGACAGATTTTCAGATGAATTTTCTGTCTGTAATTACAGACAGATTTTCAGACGGATTTTTCGTCTGTAATTACAGACGGATTTTTCGACAGATTTTCCATGTGTAATTTAAACTTTGGAAAATCATGATTACAGACAGAAAATCCGTCTGTAAATCCGTCTGTAAGGTAAAATGATTTTTTTACTTTTTCTAATTACAACATAAACTTGTTTTCATACAAAATAAATATAAATTTAATACAAATTTTTATCTAATTTATATTCGAATATTTACAATATTTCAAAAAATAAACAAATTCATCGTATTAAAAATAAACAATATTTACAATAAATTATTCAATATGAATTGAAGATACAGCTGAAGTGATTTCATTTGTTCTAGGGTTAGCACTTTCTAAAGAAACGCCACAAGGATCTTCTTTAACCAGAAGGGCAAGAACATTGAGTGAGCTCCATGTTTTTGTCACATTGCTGCTTGAATCTCCCAAAGTAACAGCAAAGACAGCATCAAATCCTCTTGCTCCTGGAACTCCAGCCAACAACACTCCTTCCAAGTTCAGTGCAGCATCTAAAAGTTTTGTTTGTGATTCTGGTTCAATCTGCATGAATTGCAAGGAAAGAGTAGTGATATTCTACCAGCAGATATAATTTATAATCAACATCATTCAAACAGAAGAAGCCTAATAATAAGTGCCAAATCAATGAAAGGAACTTACAGGAACACCTGTAGGCACATATGATATCTAATCCCAAGCATAGCTTCTTTTGCACCTAGCAATGCTTTAATAACTGCTTCCTTGTTGGGTTCAGAAGCTTGCTCTATCCACTGTGAGAATTGCATTTTCAACATCAACATAAGAAGAAAAGCAAGAACATGAGAGCCTGAAGTGTAGTCTCAAGAACATGATATCACATATGTGCATTAGAAATTCAGTCACACCACTTGAAACTAAAAACCAGGTAAACAGTAAAGTTGGATATATAATCTCTTTCAAACCCATCAAAAGTCAACTTAATTGTATAAGTCTAATAGTAAAGATGTCCTATCTCATTAAAATAACTAATAAACAGGAATGTAGAAATTTAATATAATGCAAGGCATACCATAAGGCCAAAATGTTCTAGTTATTTAACAGTGAGCATTATCAATCAATTTACTCTACATCCACAGGAGTAAAAATTCTAATTTTGATGTTACTTCGATTAATTAAACAACCACAAATGATTTGAAAGAAATACCTTTTCTGATCTGAGCTTGCTGCAGCTATCAATCACAGATTTATATGCATCCCATTGTTCCTTTGCTAAAGTCTATCACAGCTATTAATCACAGTTATTTATCACATATCTCCAATTTTGGAATTCAGATTCAGAATATAAAATTACAGAATTAAAGTCTACAACAGCAAAAGCTTCAGAATCAGCAAGAAATCTAAAACTTACAAAAGAAGTTCACATCAAAAGAGAAGAAGACTCATCAGATTTCAATTTTACATTTTAACCTCAACAACAAACAAAATTAACAGAGCTGGCAGATCGAGCAATAATTCAGCATTCATTTTTGTCTATTTATGCAGAAAACGAAGAAGAAGCAACAGATTTGGCTGAAGAACAAGAATTAGCTTGGCTGAAGAAAAAGAAGAAGAAGAAGAAGAAGAAGAAGAATCCCACCTAATTATGCAGGCAAAAATACAAACAGATAGAGGACATCCATTATATTAGCCAGACATTTCTACCATTATTTACAGGAACTCATACCCTTGATTCTATAGAGATCTAACAAAAAGAAAATTGCACAATTGCAGCAAATTCACTATAAACTGAATTGAAATGGTTCCAGAGCAAATTATAATCAACTTGCAATTCTAATTGTTCCATTACCACTACTAAGAAAAAGGTTGCAAATTTCACATTCTCCAATTGGAAAAACCAAAACCCGTATTCCAAATTGTGATTTTTATGTATGTGTGCAACAAGAACCAAATAGAAAACTAACCAGGTATCAGAAATGGCGGCAAACTTGGCGAGCTCGTTGTCCTTCAAGGAAGATGGACCTGAATGAGGATCTTTATCATTAGCTTTGGAACTCTGAGAGGGAGAAGGTGATGGAGCATGGGAGAAGCACCCAGTGTTGGTGAGATGCAGAGTGGAATTAGCAAGGGTTACACAGACTAGAAAGGGTTACACATACTTTTGGCTAATTTTTAATATAAAGAAAATAAAAACAAACTGGATATTCTAACTGCTTAAGGAGCACTGCAGCTTCAGCTCTCTTTTGTATTGATTCAGAATTTGAAAATAGCTTCCCCTGGTTAGAGGGGGGAAAAGTCAAATTGTAGCATCAGTTATCCTTTCCAGTAAAACATTAGAGATTTTAAGTTAACTATAATCTATATACTTTTAAGTCTTAGCCATGTTTGGAAGGATAGCTAATGTCAGCTAATCCTAATGAATATTATTAGTCAGTAAAATGGTAGTTGGTCACTAAATAAGACAGCATATAGCAATTCAACAAGGGCATTATATATGCCAATGTATAAGCTGATAAGGGAGGCAGAGAAACACAAATTAACACTTAAATAAAGCAAATTATAGAGGTATAGAAGATCAAACTAAGTCACAAGAGTAACAAAATAGATAAATGCATCTAAGATGGTCCCAGGCTTGTTTTGCTTGATTGGCCCAAGTCCAAAGGCTTGGCAAAGGTGAAGGAACAAAACCTGCAAGTTTTTAACTATTGTAGCCATTGCTTTCTCAGAGGCTAGCTTGCAATTCCGGAAAGATGAATCTCCATATGCCTAAGACAGAGAAGAACAAACTAAGATATTTCATCAACTATCATAAGCATATGCCTTGTAAGAAAAAAAACTACTTAAGTATACACTTAAATAATTAAAATTAGTTAGCACAGTGTAAAATATCAAACATTTTAAGGGGGAAAAAAAGGAGACAACAATGACCAAGAGAATATAGTCTGTGAACCCATACAAGCATTTATTGAAGATGACCATGGTAAAAATGTCTTACTTGTAGACAGGACCTAAATTTTATTGAAGATGACCATGGTAAGCATTCATACAAGCACTAATTCAATCAACAGAGTAGCAAACTCCTAAATTTTAACTAGAGAAACTATTCCAATTTTTTAAATACTTTCTCACCTCTCCCTGGAATTAAGTTCATCACCTAAACATAATCTCAAGATAAAATAGAAAATTCATAGCACCAAAATGATAGCCAACAAATAACAGCAACTAATTGTTTCACAACATCTGTGAAACCAAGCAAAATGCAAGGAAAATTCTAAAGCCTCAACTATAGACTATAACCTTTATATGACATACTCGCTCTTTATTAGTCATAAATGTTCCACCTTTCTCAGGATTTTGTGCTGTCACCTGCACTCCATTCAGGAGAGAACCTATAAAGAGTGATATCTGATTTTCTTTAAAATCCTTATATATCCAAAGCATCCCAATTATACTCAACATAATAAGAGTCATGATGAGCGGATAATTTATACGCTTTTTGGCATTGTTTTTAGTATGTTTTTAGTATGTTTTAGTTAATTTTTAGTATATTTTTATTAGTTTTTAGTTAAAATTCACTTTTCTGGACTTTACTATGAGTTTGTGTGTTTTTCTATGATTTCAGGTATTTTCTGGCTGAAATTGAGGGACCTGAGCAAAAATCTAATTCAGAGGCTGAAAAGGACTGCAGATGCTGTTGGATTCTGACCTCCCTGCACTCGAAGTGGATTTTCTGGAGCTACAGAAGCTCAATTGGTACGCTCTCAACGGCATTGGAAAGTAGACATCCTGGGCTTTCCAGCAATGTATAATAGTCTATACTTTGCCCAAGATTTGATGGCCCAAACCGCCGTTTCAAATCAGCTCAAAACTGCCCGGCGTTAAACGCCGGAACTGGCATAAGAATGGGAGTTAAACGCCCAAACTGGCACAAAAGCTGGCGTTTAACTCCAAGAAGAGTCTCTACACGAAAATGCTTCAATGCTCAGCCCAAGCACACACCAAGTGGGCCGGAAAGTGGATTTTTATGTCATTTACTCATCTTTGTAAACCTTAGGCTACTAGTTCTTTATAAATAAGACCTTTTGCTATTGTATTTTCATCTGGAGATCCTTTGATCATCTTTAGATCTTGGAATCTTTTGATCACGTTTGGGGGCTGGCCTCACAACCATGCCTGAACCTTGTTCTTATGTATTTTCAACGGTGGAGTTTCTACACACCATAGATTAAGGTGTGGAGCTCTGCTGTACCTCGAGTATTAATGCAATTACTATTGTTCTTCTATTCAATTCAGCTTGTTCTTATTCTAAGATATTCATTTGCACCCAAGAACATGATGAATGTGATGATTATGTGACGCTCATCATCATTCTCACTTATGAACGCGTGCCTGACAACCACTCCCGTTCTACAAGCAAACAAGGCTTGAATGTTTATCTCTTGGATTCTTTAATCGGAATCTTCGTGGTATAAGCTAGAATTGATGGCGGCATTCAAGAGAATCCGGAAGGTCTAAACCTTGTCTGTGGTATTCTGAGTAGGATTCAATGATTGAATGACTGTGACGAGCTTCAAACTCCTGAAGGCTAGGCGTTAGTGACAGACGCAAAAGAATCAATGGATTCTATTCCATCCTGATTGAGAACCGACAGATGATTAGCCGTGCCGTGACAGGGTGCGTTGAACATTTTCACTGAGAGGACGGGATTGTAGCCACTGACAACGGTGATGTCCAACATACAGCTTGCCATGGAAAGGAGTAAGAAGGATTGGATGAAGACAGTAGGAAAGCAGAGAGACGGAAGGGACAAAGCATCTCCATACGCTTATCTGAAATTCTCACCAATGAATTTCATAAGTATCTCTATCTTTAACTTTATGCTTTATTCATATATCATCCATAACCATTTGAATCTGCCTGACTAAGATTTACAAGATGACCATAGCTTGCTTCATACCAACAATCTCCGTGGGATCGACCCTTACTCGCTTAAGGTTTATTACTTGGACGACCCAGTGCACTTGCTGGTTAGTTGTGCGAAGTTGTGAAATTATGTTTAGACCATGGTATTAAGCACCAAGTTTTTGGAGCTATTACCGGGGACTGTTGAGTTGTGAAAAGAATGAATCACAATTTCGTGCACCAAATTTTTGGTGCTGTTGCCGGGGATTGTTCGAGTTTGGTCAACTGACAGTTCATCTTGTTGCTTAGATTAGATATTTTTCTTCAGAGTTCTTAAGAATGAATTCTAGTGTTTCAAGGTAATGTTCTTATCATCACCAAAGCTGATTGATTCTCATCAATTTAGCTCTTGAATGCAATGTCCTGCTGAAGCTTGGCTAGCCATGTCTAATTTCTTTAGACTGAAGCTTTAGACTAACATTGCATGATTCCTGGAATTCTCATTAAGAATTTTGATATCTTTATTTTCTTCTTCCACTTAATTTTCGAAAAATCCAAAAAAATAACAAAATCATAAAAACCAAAAATATTATATATTTCTTGTTTGAGTATAGTGTCTCATTTTAAGTTTGGTGTCAATTGCATGTTTCTGTTCTTGCATTTTTCGAATTCATGCATGTGTATTCATTAATCTTCAAGTTGTTCTTGATGATTTCCTTGTTCTGATCTTTAAATTCTCTTGTCTTGAGTGTTTTGTTGTGTCAATCGTATACAAACTGCTAAGTTTGGTGTCTTGCATGCATTGTTATTTGATTTTAGTTGCATTTTGATTATTCCTCATTATTAAAAATCCAAAAATATTTTTAATTTGTGTCTTTTCAAGTCAATAATACAGAGAATTGAAGATTCAGAACATACAGCAGAGGAATTACACAGAAAAAGCTGGGCGTTCAAAACGCCCAGTGAAGAAGGCAAACTGGCGTTTAAACGCCAGCCAGGGTGCCTGGCTGGGCGTTTAACGCCCAAAAGGGTAGTGCTTTGGGCGTTAAACGCCAGAATGTGCACCATTCTGGGCGTTTAACGCTAGGATGGCACAAGAGGGTAGATTTTGTTTTTAATTCAAATTTTTTTCAAGTTTTCAAAATTTTTCAAAATCAAATCTTTTTCAAATCAAATCTTTTCAATCAAATCTTTTTCAAAATCAATTTCTTTCCATTTTCAAAAATACTTGCTATCAATTAATGATTTGATTCAACATTTCAAGTATGTTGCCTTTTCTGTTGAGAAAGGTTTAATGTTTGAATCATATCTTTTCTTGCTAGCCAAGTCATTAATTTTTAAAATCAAATCTTTTTAAATTATTTTTCAAATCATATCTTTTCAATCACATCTTTTTAAAACCATAACTTTTCAATCATATCTTCTTAATCATATCTTTTTCAAAATAATTTTCAATCATATCTTTTTGATTTCTAATTTCAAAATCTTTTTCAAAAATCACCTAATTTCTTTTCCACTCTTAGTTTTCGAAAATCAATTAGTATTTTTCAAAATGTTTTTAAAATCTTTTACTTAATTTTCGAAAATTTCTTCCCCTCTTCTCACATCCTTCTATTTATGGACTAACACTATTCCTCAAGGAACAATTCGAACTCCATCTCTTTTGATAAGTTCGAATTCTTCTACCTCTCCTTCTATTTTTCTTTTCCTCTGACACCTCAAGGAATCTCTATATTGTGACATAGAGGATTCCATATTTTCTTGTTCTCTTCTCTTTCATATGAGCAGGAGAAAAGACAAAAGCATTCTTGTTGAGGCTGACCCTGAACCTGAAAGGACCTTGAAGCGAAAGCTAAGAGAAGTTAAGGCACAACTCTCTGTAGAGGACCTAACAGAAATCTTCAAAGAAGAAGAACCCATGGCAGCCGAAAATAACAACAATGCCAACAATGCAAGGAAGGTGCTGGGTGACTTTACTGCACCTACTCCCGACTTCTATGGGAGAAGCATCTCTATCCCTGCCATTGGAGCAAACAACTTTGAGCTTAAGCCTCAATTAGTTTCTCTAATGCAACAGAATTGCAAGTTCCATGGACTTCCATTGGAAGATCCTCATCAGTTTTTAGCTGAGTTCTTACAAATCTGTGACACTGTCAAGACTAATGGGGTTGACCCTGAGGTCTACAGACTTAGGCTATTCCCTTTTGCTGTAAGAGACAGAGCTAGAATATGGTTGGACTTACAACCTAAAGAAAGCCTGAACTCTTGGGAAAAGCTAGTCAATGCCTTCTTGGCAAAGTTCTTTCTACCTCAAAAATTGAGTAAGCTTAGAGTGGAAGTCCAAACCTTCAGACAGAAGGAAGGAGAATCCCTCTATGAAGCTTGGGAAAGATACAAACAATTGATCAGAAAGTGTCCCTCTGACATGCTTTCTGAATGGAGCATCATAGGTTTTTTCTATGATGGTCTGTCTGAACTGTCCAAGATGTCTTTGGATAGCTCTGTTGGAGGATCTCTTCATCTGAAGAAGACACCTACAGAAGCTCAAGAACTAATTGAAATGATTGCAAATAACCAATTCATGTATACTTCTGAAAGGAATCCTGTGAACAATGGGACAAATCAGAAGAAAGGAGTTCTTGAGATTGATACTCTGAATGCCATATTGGCTCAGAACAAAATATTGACTCAGCAAGTCAATTTAATTTCTTAAAGTCTGGCTGGAATGCAAAATGCACCAGGTAGTACTAAAGATGCTTCATCTGAAGAAGAAGCTTATGATCCTGAGAACCCTTCAATGGAAGAGGTGAATTACATGGGAGAACCCTATGGAAACACCTATAATTCTTCATGGAGAAATTATCCAAATCTCTCATGGAAGGATCAACAGAGACCTCAACAAGGTTTCAACAACAATAATGGTGGAAGAAATAGGTTTAGCAATGGCAAGCCTTTTCCATCATCTTCTCAGCAACAGACAGAGAATTCTAAGCAGAGTCACTCTGACTTAGCAACCATGGTATCTAATCTAATCAAAACCACTCAAAGTTTCATGACTGAAACAAGGTCCTCCATTAGGAATTTGGAGGCACAAGTGGGACAGCTGAGTAAGAAAGTTACTGAACTCCCTCCTAGTACTCTTCCAAGCAATACAGAAGAGAATCCAAAAGGAGAGTGCAAGGCCATTAACATGACCTACATGGCCGAACTTGGAGAGGAGGAAGAGGCAGTGAACGCCACTGAGGAAAACCTCAATGGACGTCCACTGGCCTCCAATGAGTTCCCTAATGAGGAACTATGAGAATCTGAGGCTCAAAATGAGACCATAGAGATTCCATTGGACTTACTTCTGCCATTCATGAGCTCTGATGAGTATTCTTCCTCTAAAGAGGATGAGTATGTCACTGAAGAGCAAGTTGCTAAATATCTTGGAGCAATCATGAAGCTAAATGACAAGTTATTTGGTAATGAGACTTGGGAGGATGAACCCCCTTTGCTCACCAAAGAACTGGATGACTTGTCTAGGCAGAGATTACCTCAAAAGAGACAAGATCCTGGAAAGTTTTCAATACCTTGTACCATAGGTACCATGACCTTTAAGAAGGCTCTGTGTGACTTAGGGTCAAGTGTAAACCTCATGCCTCTCTCTGTAATGGAGAAGCTAGGGATCTTTGAGGTACAAACTGCAAGAATCTTACTAGAGATGGCAGACAATTCAAGAAAACAAGCTTATGGGCTAGTAGAGGATGTTCTGGTGAAGATTGAAGACCATTACATCCCTGCTGATTTCATAGTCCTAAAGACTGGGAAGTGTATGGATGAATCCATCATCCTTGGCAGACCCTTCCTAGCCACAGCAAAGGCTGTGATTAATGTGGATAGATGAGAATTGATCATTCAAGTGAATGAAGAGTCCTTTGTGTTTAAGGCTCAAGGATACCCCTCTGTCACCATGGAGAGGAAGCATGAAGAGCTTCTCTCAAAACAGAGTCAAACAGAGCCCCCACAGTCAAACTCTAAGTTTGGTGTTGGGAGGCCACAACCAACTTCTAAGTTTGGTGTTGAACCCCCACATTCAAACTCTAAGTTTGGTGTTGGGAGGTTCCAACATTACTCTGAACATTTGTGAGGCTCCATGAGAGCCCACTGTCAAGCTACTGACATTAAAGAAGCGCTTGTTGGGAGGCAACCCAATGTTATATTTTATTTATTTTCCATTGTCATTTTATGTTTTCTGTAGGTTGATGATCATGGAAAGTCACAAAATCAATTGAAAAAGCAAAAACAGAATGAAAAACAGAAAGAAAAATAGCACACCCTGGAGGAAGATCTTACTGGCGTTTAAACGCCAGTAAGGGCAGCAAATGGGCGTTTAACGCCCAGTCTGGCACCATTCTGGGCGTTTAACGCCAGAAAGGGGCACCAGACTGGCGTTAAACGCCAGGAAAGGGCAAGAAGCTGGCGTTAAACGCCAGAAAGGGGCACCAGCCCGGCGTTTAACGCCAGAATTGGCACAGAGAGCATTTTTGCTCGCCACTTGGTGCAGGGATGACTTTTTCTTGACACCTCAGGATCTGTGGACCCCACAGGATCCCCACCTACCCCACCACTCTCTCTTTTCTTCTTCACCCATTCACCAATTACCTCAACACCTCTTCCCCAAAAATCCTTCACCTATCAAATCCCATCTTTATCTTCACCACTCACATCCATCCTTCATAAAACCCCACCTACTTCACCATTCAAATTTAAACCACTTTAACTCCCAAACCCACCCTCCCATAACCGAACCCTACCCCTCTCTCCACCCCTATATAAACCCATCTTCACTCCCTCATTTTCACACACCCTAAACACTACTTCTCCCCCTTTGGCCGAAACACAAAGCCATCTCCATCTCCTCTATTTCTTCTTCTTCTACTCTCTTCTTTCTTCTTTTGCTCAAGGACGAGCAAACCTTTTAAGTTTGGTGTGGTAAAAGCATTGCTTTTTGTTTTTCCATAACCATTTATGGCATTCAAGGCCGGAGAAACCTCTAGAAAGAGGAAAGGGAAGGAAAAAGCTTTCACCTCCGAGTCATGGGAGATGGAGAGATTCATCTCAAGGGTGCATCAAGACCACTTCTATGAAGTTGTGGCCTTGAAGAAGGTGATCCCCGAGGTCCTTTCAAACTCAAAAAGAGTGAATACCCGGAGATCCGACATGAGATCGAAGAAGAGGTTGGAAAGTTCTTACCAACCCCATTCAACAAGTCAGAATTTTAATGGTTCAAGAGTTCTATGCCAATGCATGGATCACCAAGAACCATGATCAAAGTGTGAACCCGGACCCAACGAATTGGCTTACAATGGTTCGGGGGAAATACTTAGATTTTAGTCCGGAAAATGTAAGGTTGGCATTCAACTTGCCCATGATGCAAGGAGATGAACACCCTTACACTAGAAGGGTCAACTTTGATCAAAGATTGGACCAAGTCCTCATAGACATTTGTGAAGAGGGCGCCCAATGGAAGAGAGATTCAAGAGGGAAGCCAGTTCAACTAAGAAGGCATGACCTCAAGCCCGTGGCTAGGGGATGGTTGGAGTTTATCCAACGCTCAATCATTCCCACTAGCAATCGGTCTGAAGTTACTCTAGACCAGGCCATCATGATTTATAGCATCATGATTAGAGAGGAAGTAGAAGTTCATGAGGTTATAGCCCAAGAACTTTATAAGGTGGCGGACAAGTCCTCTACCTTGGCAAGGTTAGCCTTTCCTCATCTCATTTGTCACCTCTGTTATTCAGTTGGAATTGACATTGAGAGAGACACCCTCATTGATGAGGACAAGCCCATCACTAAGAAAAGGATGGAGCAAACAAGAGATCCCACTCATCATGAAATCCATGAGATGCCTCAAGGGATGCACTTTCCTCCACAACACTATTGGGAGCAAATCAACACCTCCCTAGGAGAATTGAGTTCCAACATGGGACAACTAAGGGTGGAGCACCAAGAACATTCCATCCTCCTCCATGAAATTAGAAAAGATCAAAGAATGATGAGAGAGGAGCAACAAAGGCAAGGAAGAGACATTGAGGAACTCAAGCACTCCATAAGATCTTCAAGAGGAAGAACAAGCCGCCATCACTAAGGTGGACCCGTTCTTTAATCTCCTTGTCCTTCATTTTCCTGTTTTTCGAAAATTATGCTTATGTTTATCTATGTTTGTGTCTTGTGATTATTAATGTCTTAGTGTCTATGCCTTAAAGTTATGAATGTCCTATGAATCCATCATCTTTCTTAAATGAAAAATGTTTTTATTACAAAAGAACAAGAAGTACATGATTTTGAATTCATCCTTAAAACTAGCTTAATTATTTTGATGTGGTGACAATACTTTTTGTTTTCTGAATGTATGCTTGAACAGTGCATATGTCTTTTGAATTTGTTGTTCATGAATGTTAAAATTGTTGGCTCTTGAAAGAATGATGAAAAAGGAGACATGTTACTGAGGATCTGAAAAATCATAAAAATGATTCTTGAAGCAAGAAAAAGTAGTGAAAAAAAAAGAAAAAAAAGGAGAAAAACGAAAAAAAAAGAAAAATAAATAAAATTGTGATCGAAGGCAAAAAGAGTGTGCTTAAGAACCCTGGACACCTCTAATTGGGAACTCTAGCAAAGCTGAGTCACAATCTGAAAAGGTTCACCCAATTATGTGTCTGTGGCATGTATGTATCCGGTGGTAATACTGGAAGACAGAGTGCTTTGGGCCACGGCCAAGACTCATAAAGTAGCTGTGTTCAAGAATCATCATACTTAACTAGGAGAATCAATAACACTATCTGGATTCTGAATTCCTATAGAAGCCAATCATTCTGAATTTCAAAGGATAAAGTGAGATGCCAAAACTGTTCAGAGGCAAAAAGCTACTAGTCCCGCTCATCTAATTAGAGCTAAGTTTCATTGATAATTTGGAGTCTATAGTATATTCTCTTCTTTTTATCTTATTTGATTTTCAGTTGCTTGGGGACAAGCAACAATTTAAGTTTGGTGTTGTGATGAGCGGATAATTTATACACTTTTTGGCATTGTTTTTAGTATGTTTTAGTTAATTTTTAGTATATTTTTATTAGTTTTTAGTTAAAATTCACTTTTCTGGACTTTACTATGAGTTTGTGTATTTTTCTGTAATTTCAGGTATTTTCTGGCTGAAATTGAGGGACCTGAGCAAAAATCTGATTCAGAGGCTGAAAAGGACTGCAGATGCTGTTGGATTCTGACCTCCCTGCACTCAAAGTGGATTTTCTGGAGCTACAGTAGCCCAATTGGCGCGCTCTCAATGGCGTTGAAAAGTAGACATCCTGGGCTTTCCAGCAATGTATAATAGTCCATACTTTGCCCAAGATTTGATGGCCCAAACCGGCATTCCAAATCAGCTCAAAACTGCCCAGTGTTAAACGCCGGAACTGGCATAAGAATGGGAGTTAAAAGCCCAAACTGGCACAAAAGCTGGCGTTTAACTCCAAGAAGAGTCTCTACACGAAAATGCTTCAATTCTCAGCCCAAGCACACACCAAGTGGGCCCGGAAGTGGATTTTTATGTCATTTACTCATCTTTGTAAACCTTAGGCTACTAGTTCTTTATAAATAAGACCTTTTGCTATTGTATTTTCATCTGGAGATCCTTTGATCATCATTAGATCTTGGAATCTTTTGATCACGTTTGGGGGCTGGCCTCATGGCCATGCCTGAACCTTGTTCTTATGTATTTTCAACGGTGGAGTTTCTACACACCATAAATTAAGGTGTGGAACTCTACTGTACCTCGAGTATTAATGCAATTACTATTGTTCTTCTATTCAATTCAGCTTGTTCTTATTCTAAGATATTCATTTGCACCCGAGAACATGATGAATATGATGATTATGTGACGCTCATCATCATTCTCACTTATGAACGCGTGCCTGACAACCACTCCCATTCTAAAAGCAAACAAGGCTTGAATGTTTATCTCTTGGATTCTTTAATCGGAATCTTCGTGGTATAAGCTAGAATTGATGGCGGCATTCAAGAGAATCCGGAAGGTCTAAACCTTGTCTGTGGTATTCTGAGTAGGATTCAATGATTGAATGACTATGACGAGCTTCAAACTCCTGAAGGCTGGGCGTTAGTGACAGACGCAAAAGAATGAATGGATTCTATTCCAACCTGATTGAGAACCGACAGATGATTAGCCGTGCCGTGACAGGGTGCGTTGAACATTTTCACTGAGAGGACGGGATTGTAGCCACTGACAACGGTGATGCCCAACATACAGCTTGCCATGGAAAGGAGTAAGAAGGATTGGATGAAGACAGTAGGAAAGCAGAGAGACGGAAGGGACAAAGCATCTCCATACGCTTATCTGAAATTCTCACCAATGAATTACATAAGTATCTCTATCTTTATCTTTATGCTTTATTCATATATCATCCATAACCATTTGAATCTGCCTGACTAAGATTTACAAGATGACCATAACTTGCTTCATACCAACAATCTCTGTGGGATCGACCCTTACTCGCGTAAGGTTTATTACTTGGACGACCCAGTGCACTTGCTGGTTAGTTGTGCGAAGTTGTGAAATTATGTTTAGACCATGGTATTAAGCACCAAGTTTTTGGAGCTATTACCGGGGACTGTTGAGTTGTGAAAAGAATGAATCACAATTTCGTGCACCAAGTCATAAACAAATAAACTCTAAAAAGGGAAAAATGATGGAAAAAAAGTTGTTCTCACCGTTGTGCTAGAGCTTTCAAATCTTCGTGCAGTATCAATATATAGATGCCTTGATTGTGTACAATAATGAAGAGCAGAAGCAGCATAAACACAGATAATAATGATATACCTTGAAGGAGAAACAGGGGAAGGTTCACAACAGAATCACCATCCAAGAAAGCTGTTCTGTGGCGAGTGTCTTCAATTTCTGTGGCATGCAAGTATTATTAATTAGGTTAAACAGAAACGCATTTCTCTTCATAAAAAACTAACGTATATAAAAAAATAATCTCACTGCAAGGGAGGCAGCACAGCTTCTTGTAATACTTGAGTATAATTAACTAGCATGCATACCTGAGAATGAAAGCAACTATCAACTTGAGGGGAACTGTATCTCCAAAAAAGCCAGCTTCTTCAGCCATCTTCAATAAAGCTCTCCTTACAATGTCCCCCAAATACATACCAGAAATCAACTTCTCAATTATCTGTAAACAATAGTGGAAGAATATTACAGAATTACACATGCTGGTTAAAGCTTTAAACCAATGACTATAACGTGATGATCTTGACCTGCTCTCCAGGGTTTAAGTTCTCAGCATCTAGAGCTACGTCATATTCTGTTAGAGGAAGATGTGAGGATCGGAAATTATCCCACTCCATGTTTATAACCTGCAGTATTTACATGTAATCAGAGCATGCTTTATACCAGCAAATGGTGACGCTAGCTCTAGTATGATAGTAAAGTAAAGATATTTCTAACATGCAAGACAATGACAATCATAAATAGTATAACCTACTTACCATGTCTCCTGATTTTGGGAGAGGGCCATGCTATTTTGGAATAGCATTTGCACGTTACACATATGCTGCATTTGTCCCTGTACCAAGGATCACAGCAGCAATGACATCCGGATTGTAGAATCTGCGTCCAGCTAGTGTTCCAATGGTATCATTAACCTAATGCAAAATCACCGAGTTAGTCTGGTGTATAGCCTTATTAGTCCAAACTTTCTATCAAACACAAACTTGAAACCATCATTCTAAAGTCCATATATTAAAAATTATTAATCAATCCTGAAGAGAGGTTAGTGGTACTGACTAGAGCTAAAACTCGCATATCCAAGCCAATTTTTTGCATCAACTTGGTTGGTTCTCCCACGACATCTTCTCCAACCTACAAATCAGAACATAAAGGAAAAAACTATCCGGTTACATGCTAATGAGAGAACATCTGACTAAAAGAGAAATTGGTATTAAAGAAGTCTATTAGTATTCTGAGGATCATAGGGTTCACCATAAAAGAAGTCTGGAACAACCACATAGTAACCAGAAGCTGCAATCTTGTCTGCAAACTTCCTAAACAACAAAAGATGAACAATGTTATTTAGGACAGGAACACATTGAGATGGAAATAGAGATAATTGACAATAAGAGCAGATTGAATCAGATTAGCCTCCTGCTTCTATTGGTGGTAAAATTTATCAAAACCTTCAGAAATTTTAAGTGAAAGATAGTGAGGCTTTAATCTTAGCAAGTATCCTCAAACAAGAAAAGCTTATACCTTCTCTTCTTGTCAATTTTTGTTAAGTCAACTGTCAAACAAGAACACATTCAAATAATTAGAATAAAGCAACAAAATTTGGTTTAATGAGGAAAAATAAACTACAAGACATGTCCTGAATATTAACTCACCTCCAAATCAACATATGAGGGATTTCTTCCTATTGATTTAAGAAATTTGTCAAGACCACTTGCATTTAGAGCTACAATTTAAAGAATCAGACTTTATATATCAGTGTAACTACAGCAATGCATAATGGATCCAACAAAGGACCTATTAACTTTTGTCTTATGTCAAATTAGACAGGAAAAAGATAGCACTGGGGTTTAATAGAAGTTACCAGGGTCACACAAGGGAAGCTGATCTTTACCAGAGAAGAAGTTACCAACGGAGTCAACTATCATTCCGAGCTTCGCTTCAAGCTTCGCCATTGAACAACAACCACCGAGTTGGGCTGAGTTTTTCACGAATCGCTGCAGACATGACCAACAAAAAATCTCTTTCTTCGCTGATAGTAAAATAATTGATAAACCTACACTAAGCTCAATCAGCATCAACAGCAACAAGAAGATAGAAATTGCGAAGAAAAATTGATAAACCTAAAATTGGCACAGAAAAATTGAGCCCTAAGCACTAAAATCACAAAATCAGATTATACCTGAAATTCACTAAGGGAGCAAACGCGACAAGGGCGGCGGCGGAGAGAGCTCTGTGACGATGGCGATGAAGGGAGCAGACGCAACGAGATCGGCGGAGGGAGCTCTGCAACGATGGCGACCAAGGGAGGAGACGCGACGAGAGCGGCAGCGGAAGGAGCTCGTGCGATGCAAGGGATGACAGAGAGATCGTGCGATGCAAACGGCGGTAACGGCGGAAGAAGCTCGTGCGACCAGAGAAGAAGCAGCTCGTGAGGAAGAAACTCGTGTGTGAAGTGTGAATGAACGTGTGTGAATTGTGAATGAAGCTCGAGACATTAGGTTAAGTTAGTTTTAAATCAATATTTTTCGACGGAAAATTTTAAATTACAGACGGAAAATCCGTCTGTAATAATTTAATAAATCCGTCTGTAATAGATTTGCATTTTATTAAATTATTACAAACGAATTTTCCGTCTGTAACCATTTCTCTCGGAAAAAAATTTCCGACGGAATTATCGACGGATTCTCTTTTCCGTCTGTAATTTATGCTAATCCATTTTTTTTGTTTTCCGATAAAAAAATTCCTCTGAAATTCCCTCTGTATTTCCGTGGGATAAAATTCGTCGGAAATATCCGTCTGTAATAACTAGTTTTTTAGTAGTGTCTTTTTTTTCTCATCTTTCTCCTTCGTTATTGTTGTTGTCACCACCACCACCACACTTCCTCCTCCTCCATCCTCCTCCTCCTCCTCCTCCTCCTCCTCCATCATCATTATTATCATCATCGTTATCATCATTGTCATTATCGTTATTTTCTTTTTATATGTATAACAGTTCAAACCTAGAATGCAACGAAATTCCTTAATAATGACGACACACAAACAAATTCAGTTTAAAACAAGTTAAGATCAGAATGCACCAAAATTAAATCCAGAATGCACCAAAACTAAATCTAGAATGCACCGAAATTCAAATCTAAAATGCACAAAAATTCATTAATGATGACGACACACAAACAAACTAAGTTTAAACAAGTTAAGACCAGAATACACCAAAATTAAATCAAGAATATACCAAAATTCAAATCTAGAATGTACCGAACTCAAAACTCCTCCTTCTCCTTCTTCTTTATCATTATCATCATCTTCTTCTTTTCTTGTTCATCTTCTTCTTCTTATTTCACCTTCTTGTGATTTTTCTTGTTTTACTCTCTTAACAAGAATAAAAACAAAAAAATCAAACAAAAAAAATACATAATGCTGTAAAATCAGTAGCAAGAGGATAAGGAAAAGAAAAAATGCAACAATAACAGCAGCAATAAAGAACGAGGATGAGGATGAAATACGCGGAAAAGAAGAAGGAACACAAAGAAGAATGAAGAGGAATGCGGAGAAGAAGGAAAAGGAGGAGGAGGAATGCGGAATACGAACATTAGAGAAGAAATGCAAAGAAGAAGAAGAAGAAGAAGAAGAAGAAGAAGAAGAAGAAGAAGAAATACGAAGAAGAATGACGTAATTTCACGCACACATTGTGTAAATAAATTTTATTGGGTTAGAGTTAACTTAATTAGATTTAGTTGGCAAAAAAACTTAGATATATAACGGGACTGTTTAATCTACACCACGTGTTAAAAATCTTATGTAAGATAATCTATTCAATAGACAAAATTAAACATCTTTGTTTAAAGACATTTTAACCGATTTTGCCTGATGAGTATCCACCAATAAAATTAGCCTAACCAAAAGAATTTAAAAAAAAAAAGTTAAATTCCATTTATAATTTGGTAAGGTTTGGTGTTTGAACTTTGAACATACTTAGTTTGGCATATATAGTATAGTGAGCGATAAGTGTGTGTACTCGTAAGTAATGGAACTATGTTAATTAAAGAGAAATTTTAGGTGTTTTGAGAATAATACAATATTTTTGTTATGATCTATTTTTTTATTAAACAAAAATTTGTCATCATCATCATCATCATCATCATCATCATCATCATCGGTAATAAATGATGAGTATATGAACACTTTCTTAAATATTGGCCATGTGCAGGAATTTCATGTGAGATTCTAGTAGAAAGGACAATTCAAAAAGTTACAAATATGTTTGGTAGATTCAAGAGCACGATGCAGCATAAATCGGATGGCCTCTAGCATCAAGAAAATTTTCTATGCATGTAGTGGAATGTTGCTACACATATGCTGTTATTTTTTTTCATTTCAGCGAAAAAGGTACACATTTGTTACGGGATTTATTTATTTGTTGCGTCTCAATCATGTAAAGATGGTAAAAACAATTTTTTTTTAAAGTTGTTTATGTGGTCACAGTTAAACATATATTCTAAAAAACGTAAATACATTAATAATAAAAATATAAATTGTAAATAAAATTAAAGATTTAAGAAAAAAATAATTATATTAATAATTTTAACTAATATTAATTTAAACGATATTAAATTTTTTAAATTAATATGGAATAATTTTTTTAAAATCGGTTCGGTAATCGGTTTCCGGACTGATCGGGTGATCGTTGATAGGAGCGGGGATTTCTCAATCGCGATCGTGTAGGGCTCCGGCGTGCCGTGAAGTCGAGCACTTGGTGTGAGAGGAAAAGAGGGGGGTGCCACCTGCAAAGACACTCCGACGATCTAGTCAGTCTGTGTACAGGTGGAGGGATATTAGGTGAAAAGGTGACGTACCTCGGGGGAAGAGCCAATCTTCCCTTTATATACATGTCAGTAGCGGGCCCCTCGTGGGGACCGGCCCATATTCCCAAGGACGCTGTCCTGCAGCCGTGTGTGAGCCGCACAGGACACGTGTCCGGGTCGGTTGAAGGGCGCGGAGCCGGGTGGAGTTCGGGCCGGGTCGACCCGTGGGTTCCCTGGGCCAGGCCGTAACAGTGCCCCCACGCGCCAATGGTGGTCGTGGGAGCCATCAATGGCGCGTCGTCTCGCCTCTCATCTGTGCTCGTCTGATCGGCTGTTCGTGGGAGGGACCTGCCCCCAGCGCGTGTGTCTTTTGGTTGCACAAGCAACCGTTTCATCGCATCGTTCCCAGTGCCGAGCATTAAATGCTCATAATGAGGTGGTAAACCCTGACTGAAAAGACCGTTCTGCCCTCAGATTCTTCGCGCCTCCTGGGAGGCAGTTTTTAAACAGCCAGTTTTGGTACTCTTTCCTTTTTTTTTTCATATCTCCCTTTTTGCCTCTTCTTGCTCCCAACCTCAACATCTCTTTGTAGTGCCCTCGCGCGTCTCTCCTCGCATCTTTCCTCATCAACTGCTCCGTCCCTCTTCCGCTAATTCAGGTAATTTTCGAACTATTCTCCCTTTATGCATTGTTCTTGCATGTTTGCTGTTTGTTTTTCGTTGTTGTTGCGTAGCCTTTTAATGGCGGTTAGATGTGGGGGAAGTACCATTCCAGGGTAGGTTTTTCTTGGTCTTTTCGTGTTTTATCCTGTTTGGGCCTTAGTCGGGAAGTCGTGGGGGTAGTGTTTGTATTCGGCCTGAGCAACCGATCTCTTAGACTGCTGGATGGTCCCCCATGTAGGTATGGCTCGCACGGTTTCCCGGGCTTCCCCTTCGAATTTCCGTGGCGCCGTCACAGTTGCATCCGAACATTGGGCCTCGATCCGCTGTTTCGAGATGGTGTGTGAATACCTCGAGCTGCCGGTGTCCGTGAGTGTTTTTCTTTTCTTCTTCAACCTTACAAAACCCTTCAAAGGAAGGGAAACATAAAAAGGGGTTCATGTCCTTCCGATCTGCCCCAGGGTCGGAGGATTTTGGTTTGTTTGAGGACTCCTACCATGGGTTTAAGGACAAAATATTTCAAGGTCCGTCCTGTCAAAGGTCGTCATCCCTTTTGGTTGTCATTAGAGGGGGTACGGCTTATCCCGACCTATTGGAGTTTCGGGGCGGGATCCAATGCTTTCGTTAGGTAACCTATAAGGACATGTCGGCGGTGGATAGAAAGATCGCCGACGTGTTGATGGCGGTCTTCGGGCGGAATCATGTGAACCCTCACCTTCTTATGGGTGATCGGGAGGCCGGTCGTACCTATATTGTGAGAAGCTCTGCTCATTCCGTTGTTTTTTCTTGCTTTTATTAATAGTTTGTTGCGACTAACCTTCGGGGCGGGATCCAATGCTTTCGTTAAGGTAACCTATAAGGACATCGGCGGTGGATAGAAAGATCGCCGACGTGTTGATGGCGGTCTTCGGCGGAATCATGTGAACCCTCACCTTCTTATGGGTGATCGGGAGGCCGGTCGTACCTATATTTGTGAGAAGCCTCTGCTCATTCCGTCTTGTTTTTTTTTCTTGCTTTTCCGACTTGTTCCAAACTTTCCTATGTGGTAGTGATGAAGAGGAGGGTAACGAGAAGTCCGCCGCTGAGGGGCCTGCTGCTCCTCCGGAGGACAAGGCTGCTCCCGAGCAGAGGGCTGCAGCCAACGAGATCGGCACCTCGGCTCAAGGTGCCGCGGTTGAAGGTGACAAGGCGGTCCATGCTTCCCCTTTCCGTGAGGTGATCGGAACTGGGGGTTCGGCGGCTAACCCTGATGACGAGGTGGAAGAAGTCTCTAGCTTCAAAAGGAAAAGGAAAGCGTCGTCTAGCCCTGAGGGGGCCCTTACTGTGATGGAAAGGAATTTTGACACCGGGAACTTTATAGATGCCCAGCTGATTCCCGGTACTGAAGAGTACTTTCATGAGTCATCACTTGCCGGGCAAGCGAGGTGGATGTATCGTACCCTCTTACGCGGCGCAGTGATAGCTCGGAAGGCCGAGTTCGAACTGTCTGGGATGGAGTCCCTTCGCAGGAGGTTGGAGACTGCTGGGAAGGCTAATAACGAGCTCAAGAGTGAGGTTGAGACTCTCCGTGAGCGGTTGACCCAATCAAATGAGAAACTTGACGCCGCCGAGAAGAAAGCTAGTGCTGCCGAGAAGAAAGCTGCCACTGCTGAGAAGAAGTTAGAAGAATCGGATGCCACGGTTTCTCGTCTTGTCGATCGTGAAATGACTTTGGAGAGCCAGGTCGGTGCGGCGCAGAAACGGGTGGCCGACATAGAGAAGGAGAAGCAGGCCGTGGAGGCCGAATTGGCAACGTGGAAAGCCAAGTATAAAGACGTTGTGAAACAGGGGAAGGGTGCGATTTTGGCGACCGAAGAGGCTCTTAAAGCTCAGGTCAAAATCATTGTTCCCGAGTTTGACACGTCGGCGATTGGTGTTCTCAAAGTCATCAAGGACGGCAAAGTTGTCGACGCCCCCAAAAAATGAATCCCCTGTTTAAAACCTTATGTTTTAGCCGTTTTATTTTGGCTTATGAACAATTTGATTTCTTAGTCGTTTACCCGTATTGGCGTAGTAAACTTGTTCTCATTCATCTGATTGCGTTATCGTTTCTATTAACCGTTTTTGGTTTATAGTCGTCGTTTATTCGTCTGATCGTGTTATCGTTCTTATTAACCGTTTTTGGTTTATAGTCGTCGTTTATATCAACGGCTCGTGGCCTTTTGCGTAGTCATTTGTTACAACGGTAGTTGACGGGCTCCCGGGGTGATCAGTTCCGGGTTGCGCGTCGTCGTTAGTCATGATGAGATGGCTTATCTGGAAAACAGGGAGACAAGACGAGGGAAAATTTGCACAAGTATATCTTATTCGGTAAACCATATAAAGGACTCGTAGGTCACTATGAGAAGTTCAAATTTCGACAAATTAACTACTTAGCTAGATTGGTCGGCATGTCGGTCCGTCCTCTAGGAGTAGAATCTTCTAAGGTTGTCCGCGTTCCATGTCCTCGGGACTTCCTTGCCATCAAGCCTTTCCAACTTAAAGGCACCTTTTCCCATCACTTTTTTGACTCTATAGGGGCCTTCCCAGTTTACCGCTAGCTTGCCTGCTCCTGGGGTCGGTGGGCCGATATCGTTCCGCCTCAGGACGAGATCGTTCGGCTCGAATTCCCTTTTGAGCACTTTGGTGTTGTAGCGCAAAGCCATCCTTTGTTTTAGCGCTGTTTCTGTCAAATGGGCCATTTCCCTGGCTTTATCTATCAGGTCCTTTTCCACGGTTTCCTCTACTCCTTTCAAAAGTAACCGCGGGCTTGGTTCACCAATCTCTACAGGTATTACTGCGTCCACCCCATACGTTAGCCGGAAGGGAGTTTCCTTAGTGGAGGATTGCTCAGTTGTTCGGTAGGACCAGAGAACCGATGCTAGTTCGTCGGCCCAAGCACCCTTTTTATTATCCAACCTCTTCTTCAGCCCTGAAAGGATAATCTTGTTGGCGGATTCCACCTGTCCGTTCGTCTGGGGGTGTTCTACCGAAGAGAACCTTTGTCTTACGCCCAGGCCGCTCAGGAATTCCGTGAACTTTTTGTCAGTAAATTGTGTGCCGTTGTCTGAGATGACGACTTCTGGTATCCCGAATCGTGTTATCACTTGCCTCCACATAAATTTCCTGCAATTGGACGAGGATATGGTAGCTAGCGGTTCGGCCTCTATCCATTTGGTGTAGTAGTCGATCGCGACTATGAGGTACTTGACTTGTCCAGGGCCGACTGGGAAGGGCCCTAAGAGGTCGACTCCCCATTGAGAAAATGGCCGGGAGGTCGTTAGCAAGCTTAGCTCGGAGGCCGGCGCCCTGGCGAAGTTGGCATTCTGTTGGCACTTTACACATTTTTTGACAAACTCCTTGGAGTCTGCCATCATTGACGGCCAATAGTATCCAGCTCGGATTAATTTCCTCGCTAATGCCTTGCCTCCGATGTGGTGCCCACAGCAGCCTTCATGGACTTCCCTGAGGACGTAGTTCGTCTGGTCGGGGTGTAGGCACTTCAGTAGGGGCTGGTTGAGCCCTTTCCTGAACAGTTGTCCTTGGATGAACTGTTACGGCCTGGCCTAGGGAACCCACGGGTCGACCCGGCCCGAACTCCACCCGGCTCCGCGCCCTTCAACCGACCCGGACACGTGTCCTGTGCGGCTCACACACGGCTGCAGGACAGCATCCTTGGGAATATGGGCCGGTCCCCACGAGGGGCCCGCTACTGACATGTATATAAAGGGAAGATTGGCTCTTCCCCCGAGGTACGTCACCTTTTCACCTAATATCCCTCCACCTGTACACAGACTGACTAGATCATCGGAGTGTCTTTGCAGGTGGCACCCCCCTCTTTTCCTCTCACACCAAGTGCTCGACTTCACGGCACGCCGGAGCCCTACACGATCGCGATTGAGGAATCCCCGCTCCTATCAACGATCACCCGACCAGTCCGGAAACCGATTACCGAACATTGGCGCCGTCTGTGGGGACTTAGCCTATCAATGGACGTTGTGCAGGGCCCTGGCGATCAGGGCCGGGGAGCCGGAGCGGAGGGGGCAGCCTCCGTCGCCTCGTTGAGAGGTTGGCGAAGGTCCCCCCGACCATTCACTGAACAGCACACGAGGGCACGACCCTTTGGGGGAACGGGCGGCGACAGCACCATAATAATGCAGGAGTTACGGCACAGGGTCCAAAACTTGGAGCGACAGTTAGCCGACCAAGAGCGCGATGGACGAAGCACCGACCCCAGCTACACCCCGTCCCTCGAGGACCAAGAGAGAGTCTCCCACCGGAGCCGCCAGCGACACACCTCCGCATCCCGAACGGAAGCGGAGAGCACCCGGGAAGAGTCCCCAATCCCAAGAAGACGAAACGACACCATCATCTACTCCCGTGGCGGAGAGACGCGCCGCACGGCACGTGATCGCGAGAACAGCGAAGGAAGGCCCGGGAGGACTCGACAACCTGTGATAATGGGCGTCACCCCATTCCACCGTTCCATCCTCGAAGTCCGGTTGCCGAAACACTTCGACAAACCAACGGACATGAGGTACGACGGAACTCAAGACCCCCTAGAACATCTCACAGCTTTCGAGGCAAGGATGAACCTAGAGGGGGTAGGGGACGAGGTAAGGTGCCGAGCTTTTCCGGTGACCCTGGCGGGACCCGCGATCAGGTGGTTTAACGGCCTCCCGCAAGGATCCATCTACAGCTTCTCGGACATCAGTCGTGCGTTCCTGGCCCAGTTTACGACGCGAATAGCAAAGGCAAAGCACCCAATCAACCTTCTGGGGGTGACCCAGAGACAGGGAGAGTCGACTAGGAAATACCTGGACCGATTCAACGACGAATGCTTGGAAATCGACGGCTTGACCGATTCGGTGGCCAGCCTTTGCCTGACGAACGGCCTCCTCAACAAAAACTTCGAAAACATCTTACCACAAAACCAGTTTGGACGATGCACGAGATCCAGACGGTAGCTAAAGAATACATAAACGACGAGGAAGTCAGCCGAGTCGTGGCTGCCAATAAATGGCAGTCCGGCTACAACCAATTTCGGCAGCAGGGCAACGGAGAAAGATCGAAGGAGCAAACCAGGGAAGAAGCGCTAAGCAAGACACCCAGGTCGTTTCCCCGGGTCGGAAAATTTGCCAACTACACCCCGCTCACTCTCCCCATCATGGAAGTTTATCAACAAATAGTCGAGAAGGGAATCCTACCAAAGCCCCGACCACTCAAGGACCGTACGGGAGGAAACAAGAACTTCTATTGTGACTACCACAAGGGCTACGGTCACCAGACACAGGACTGTTTTGAACTGAAGGATGCATTAGAACAAGTAATAAGGGAAGGCAAACTAGCAGCGTTCTCTCATCTCATCAGAGAACCGAGGAGACGATATCGCGACCAAGATGAAGAAGGCAAAACCCATCCGACAAAACGGCGACAAGAGCCAGAAGATAGAGACCACGGCCTCACTGTGATAAACGTGGTGACAGCCAAAAACATCGCTCCGAAATCCCGATCGGCGCACAAGAAAGACGCAAAGGTCTTGGCGATCTCCTCCTCGTTGGTGCGAAACTCTCGAAAGCCTTCATCCATTTCCTTCGGCCCGGAAGACCAATGGTTCGACGATGCCCCTGAAAGTCCTCCCATGGTCAATACGGCCAGAGTGGGAACCGGCCTCGTCATGCGCATCCTCGTCGACACAGGGGCTGATTCAAACATCATGTTCCGCAACGTATTTGACGCACTAGGGCTAAAGGATGCCGATTTGACGACTCACCAACACGGGGTCATCGGATTGGGCGACTACTTCATCAGACCTGACGGAGTAATAACCTTACCGATCTCAGTAGGGCAAACCCAAGGTCGAAGGTCGACAATGGCCGAATTAGTGATCCTCCGAGATTTCACCGCCTACAATATCATCTTGGGAAGGAAGACGATAAACGACGTCGAAGCGATAATCAACACGAAGCTACTGGTCATGAAGTTCGTTGCTGATGATGGATCTATAGGGTCCGTAAGAGGGGATCTCGAGACAGCGGTTGCCTGCGACAACGCCAGCCTCTCCCTAAGGAAGAAATCAAAAGAGGCATCCGGCGTGTTCCTGGCTGACCTGGACGCCAGGGTAGACGACAAACCCAGACCGGAACCGGAAGGGGACCTGGAAAAATTTGTGATCGGCAACACGGAGGAGAAATTCACGTTCATCAATAAGAACCTCCCACATGAGTTGAAGGAACCCTTGGTCAAAATGATAAGGGCCAATGGGGATCTGTTTGCCTGGACACCTGCCGACATGCCAGGCATAGACCCGAAGATCGTGTCACACCATCTGGCTGTCAGATCGGAAGCACGCCCGGTAGCACAACGGAGAAGAAAAATGTCGACAGAAAGGGCAGAGGAGGTGGCCGGGCAGAGGAGGTGGCCAGGCAAACGGCCAGCCTCCTTGAAGCAGGTTTTATACGAGAAGTAGACTACTCGACGTGGCTTTCGAATGTAGTTCTAGTGAAAAAGCACAACGGCAAGTGGAGAATGTGCGTAGACTACTCTGACCTTAACAAAGCGTGCCCTAAAGATTGCTTTCCCCTCCCTAATATCGATGCACTCGTCGACGCCGCGGCGGGCTACCGTTATCTAAGCTTCATGGACGCCTACTCCGGTTACAACCAGATACCGATGCACGGACCGGACGAAGACAAGACGGCGTTTATAACGCCAGGGGGGACTTTTTGCTACAAGGTGATGCCATTCGGCCTAAAAAACGCAGGGGCAACGTACCAAAGGTTGATGAACAGGATATTCCACGACCTCAGAGGCAAAACGGTTGAAGTCTATGTTGACGACATCCTCGCAAAGACAACACGACCCAACGACCTGGTCGATGATCTGGCAAAAGTATTCGCGGCTCTCCGACAACACGGCATGAGGCTGAATCCCCTCAAATGCGCTTTCGCCATGGAAGCTGGAAAGTTCCTGGGGTTCATGATAACTCAGAGAGGGGTAGAGGCCAACCCGGAGAAATGCCAGGCGATACTCCAGATGAAGAGCCCCGGTTGTATCAAGGACGTCCAAAGGTTGGCAGGGCGACTGGCCTCGCTATCCTGGTTCCTCGGAGCATCGGCAACCAAGGCTCTGCCGTTCTTTAACCTCATGAAGAAAGGGATGGTGTTCGAGTGGACACCCGCATGCGAGGAAGCCTTTCAGCACTTCAAGGAAATCTTGGCGGCACCACCTGTGCTCGGGAAACCAAAAGACGGGGAGCCCTTATACCTGTACCTCGCCATAACAGGAGAAGCCTTGGCCGCAGTTCTGGTGCGAGAAGAAGGGAGGGCTCAACAACCAGTTTATTTCGTAAGCAGAGCCCTGCAAGGGGCAGAATTAAGGTACAGCAAACTGGAAAAGCTGGCTCTAGCGCTCCTGACCTCCTCAAGGAGGTTGAAGCAGTATTTCCAGGGTCACCATGTTGTCGTAAGAACGGACCAGGGAATCAGACAAGTACTTCAAAAACCCGACTTGGCGGGGAGAATGATGACCTGGTCCATTGAGCTTTCCCAATACGACATACGGTACGAGCCTCGGCAAGGCATCAAGGCGCAAGCCATGGCGGATTTTCTAGTAGAAGTAACGGGGGACCCAACCGAAGAAGCGAGCACACAGTGGAAGCTCCATGTGGACGGAGCCTCCAACCAGACGTCGGGAGGCGCGGGGATCATCCTGGAAAGTCCGGTTGGAGTCGTATACGAGCAGTCGATCAGGTTCGAATTCCCCATTTCGAACAACCAAGCAGAATACGAAGCCCTAATAGGGGGTTTAACCCTAGCAGCGGAAGTCGGAGCAACAAGGCTGGAAATATGCAGCGATTCCCAGGTCGTCACCTCCCAAGTAAACGGGAGCTACCAAGCTAAAGACTCGTTATTGCAAAAGTACTTGGAAAAAGTCAAAAACTTAAGCCAAAAATTTGAAGAGGTCACGATCCACCACGTACCTAGAGAAAGGAACACACGGGCAGACCTCCTATCAAAGTTGGCCAGCACTAAACCGGGAGAAGGCAATCGGTCTCTCATCCAAGGTATGACGAGAGAGCCAGCGGTCACACTGCACATGACAAGCCTAGGCCCTTCATGGCTAGACCCCATCACCAACTTCCTAGAACACGGCAAACTCCCTGACGACGAAAAGGACGCGGCAAAATTGAGAAGGGAAGCAGCCAAATACGCCGTCATCCAAGGACAACTGTTCAGGAAAGGGCTCAATCAGCCCCTACTGAAGTGCCTACACCCCGACCAGACGAACTACGTCCTCAGGGAAGTCCATGAAGGCTGCTGTGGGCACCACATCGGAGGCAAGGCATTATTGAGAAAATTAATCCGAGCTGGATACTATTGGCCGTCAATGATGGCGGACTCCAAGGAGTTTGTCAAAAAATGTGTAAAGTGCCAACAGAATGCCAACTTCGCCAGGGCGCCGGCCTCCGAGCTAAGCTTGCTAACGACCTCCCGGCCATTTTCTCAATGGGGAGTCGACCTCTTAGGGCCCTTCCCAGTCGGCCCTGGACAAGTCAAGTACCTCATAGTCGCGATCGACTACTACACCAAATGGATAGAGGCCGAACCGCTAGCTACCATATCCTCGTCCAATGATGGTCGTGGGAGCCATCAATGATGTGGTCGTAACAGTGCCCCCACGCGCCAATGGTGGTCGTGGGAGCCATCAATGGCGCGTCGTCTCGCCTCTCATCTGTGCTCGTCTGATCGGCTGTTCGTGGGAGGGACCTGCCCCCAGCGCGTGTGTCTTTTGGTTGCACAAGCAACCGTTTCATCGCATCGTTCCCAGTGCCGAGCATTAAATGCTCATAATGGGGTGGTAAACCCTGACTGAAAAGACCGTTCTGCCCTTAGATTCTTCGCGCCTCCTGGGAGGCAGTTTTTAAACAGCCAGTTTTGGTACTCTTTCCTTTTTTTTTTCATATCTCCCTTTTTGCCTTCTTCTTGCTCCCAACCCTCAACATCTCTTTGTAGTGCCCTCGCGCGTCTCTCCCTTCGCATCTTTCCTCATCAACTGCTCCGTCCCTCTTCCGCTAATTCAGGTAATTTTCGAACTATTCTCCCTTTTATGCATTGTTCTTGCATGTTTGCTGTTTGTTTTTCGTTGTTGTTGCGTAGCCTTTTAATGGCGGTTAGATGTGTCAGGGGGGAAAGTACCATTCCAGGGTAGGTTTTTCTTGGTCTTTTCGTGTTTTAATCCTGTTTGGGCCTTAGTCGGGAAGTCGTGGGGGTAGTGTTTGTATTCGGCCTGAGCAACCGATCTCTTAGACTGACTGGATGGTCCCCCCATGTAGGTATGGCTCGCACGGTTTCCCGGGCTTCCCCTTCTCCTGCGGCGTACGATCCCTATGCTTGGGTCGTTTCCGACGTGAAGGACTCGCCTAATCAAATGGGCGAGGAGGAGCTCACCGAGTTCTGACAAGCCGAGTACTTGTGCGGAGGGACTGATGAGGAAGCCAATTATGACGTTTTTGTCCCGGCTCCTCACGAACGATTGTATGAGATCAACTTCCAACACCCACGAGTTGCCGACTGGATTTGGTTCTACAAGTCCATGTTCACCCAAGTCGGGGTTCGTATTCCGCTCTCGGCCTTCCAAATGGCGCTTCTAAGTCGAATTTCCGTGGCGCCGTCACAGTTGCATCCGAACAGTTGGGCCTCGATCCGCTGTTTCGAGATGGTGTGTGAATACCTCGAGCTGCCGGTGTCCGTGAGTGTTTTCTTTTTCTTCAACCTTACAAACCCTTCAAAGGAAGGGAAACATAAAAAGGGGTTCATGTCCTTCCGATCTGCCCAGGGTCGGAGGATTTTTGGTTTGTTTGAGGACTCCTACCATGGGTTTAAGGACAAATATTTCAAGGTCCGTCCTGTCAAAGGTCGTCATCCCTTTTGGTTGTCATTAGAGGGGGTACGGCTTATCCCGACCTATTGGAGTTTCGGGGCGGGATCCAATGCTTTCGTTAAGGTAACCTATAAGGACATGTCGGCGGTGGATAGAAAGATCGCCGACGTGTTGATGGCGGTCTTCGGGCGGAATCATGTGAACCCTCACCTTCTTATGGGTGATCGGGAGGCCGGTCGTACCTATATTTGTGAGAAGCCTCTGCTCATTCCGTCTTGTTTTTTCTTGCTTTTATTAATAGTTTGTTGCGACTAACCGACTTCCCCGTCTCTCTCCCTTCCTCTTTTTTGCAGTGGGAATGTCTGCCGAAGTAACGGGTCTTCCTGACTTGTTCCAAACTTTCCTATGTGGTAGTGATGAAGAGGAGGGTAACGAGAAGTCCGCCGCTGAGGGGCCTGCTGCTCCTTCGGAGGACAAGGCTGCTCCCGAGCAGAGGGCTGCAGCCGACGAGATCGGCACCTCGGCTCAAGGTGCCGCGGTTGAAGGCGACAAGGCGGTCCATGCTTCCCCTTTCCGTGAGGTGATCGGAACTGGGGGTTCGGCGGCTAACCCTGATGACGAGGTGGAAGAAGTCTCTAGCTTCAAAAGGAAAAGGAAAGCGTCGTCTAGCCCTGAGGGGGCCCTTACTGTGATGGAAAGGAATTTTGATGCCGGAAACTTTATAGATGCCCAGCTGATTCCCGGTACTGAAGAGTACTTTCATGAGTCATCACTTGCCGGGCAAGCGAGGTGGATGTATCGTACCCTCTTACGCGGCGCAGTGATAGCTCGGAAGGCCGAGTTCGAACTGTCTGGGATGGAGTCCCTTCGCAGGAGGTTGGAGACTGCTGGGAAGGCTAATAACGAGCTCAAGAGTGAGGTTGAGACTCTCCGTGAGCGGTTGACCCAATCAAATGAGAAACTTGACGCCGCCGAGAAGAAAGCTAGTGTTGCCGAGAAGAAAGCTGCCACTGCTGAGAAGAAGTTAGAAGAATCGGATGCCACGGTTTCTCATCTTGTCGATCGTGAAATGACTTTGGAGAGCCAGGTCGGTGCGGCACAGAAACGGGTGGCCGACATAGAGAAGGAGAAGCAGGCCGTGGAGGCCGAATTGGCAACGTGGAAAGCCAAGTATAAAGACGTTGTGAAACAGGGGAAGGGTGCGATTTTGGCGACCGAAGAGGCTCTTAAAGCTCAGGTCAAAATCATTGTTCCCGAGTTTGACACGTCGGCGATTGGTGTTCTCAAAGTCATCAAGGACGGCAAAGTTGTCGACGCCCCCAAAAAATGAATCCCCTGTTTAAAACCTTATGTTTTAGCCGTTTTATTTTGGCTTATGAACAATTTGATTTCTTAGTCGTTTACCCGTATTGGCGTAGTAAACTTGTTCTCATTCATCTGATTGCGTTATCGTTTCTAGTAACCGTTTTTGGTTTATAGTCGTCGTTTATTCGTCTGATCGTGTTATCGTTCCTATTAACCGTTTTTGGTTTATAGTCGTCGTTTATATCAACGGCTCGTGGCCTTTTGCGTAGTCATTTGTTACAACGGTAGTTGACGGGCTCCCGGGGTGATCAGTCCCGGGTTGCGCGTCGTCGTTAGTCATGATGAGATGGCTTATCTGGAAAACAGGGAGACAAGACGAGGGAAAATTTGCACAAGTATATCTTATTCGGTAAACCATATAAAGGACTCGTAGGTCACTATGAGAAGTTCAAATTTCGACAAATTAACTACTTAGCTAGATTGGTCGGCATGTCGGTCCGTCCTCTAGGAGTAGAATCTTCTAAGGTTGTCCGCGTTCCATGTCCTCGGGACTTCCTTGCCATCAAGCCTTTCCAACTTAAAGGCACCTTTTCCCATCACTTTTTTGACTCTGTAGGGGCCTTCCCAGTTTGCCGCTAGCTTGCCTGCTCCTGGGGTCGGTGGGCCGATATCGTTCCGCCTCAGGACGAGATCGTTCGGCTCGAATTCCCTTTTGAGCACTTTGGTGTTGTAGCGCAAAGCCATCCTTTGTTTTAGCGCTGTTTCTGTCAAATGGGCCATTTCCCTGGCTTCATCTATCAGGTCCTTTTCCACGGTTTTCTCTACTCCTTTCAAAAGTAACCGCGGGCTTGGTTCACCAATCTCTACAGGTATTACTGCGTCCACCCCATACGTTAGCCGGAAGGGAGTTTCCTTAGTGGAGGATTGCTCAGTTGTTCGGTAGGACCAGAGAACCGATGCTAGTTCGTCGGCCCAAGCACCCTTTTTATTATCCAACCTCTTCTTCAGCCCTGAAAGGATAATCTTGTTGGCGGATTCCACCTGTCCGTTCGTCTGGGGGTGTTCTACCGAAGAGAACCTTTGTCTTACGCCCTGGCCGCTCAGGAATTCCGTGAACTTTTTGTCAGTAAATTGTGTGCCGTTGTCTGAGATGACGACTTCTGGTATCCCGAATCGTGTTATCACTTGCCTCCACATAAATTTCCTGCAATTGGACGAGGATATGGTAGCTAGCGGTTCGGCCTCTATCCATTTGGTGTAGTAGTCGATCGCGACTATGAGGTACTTGACTTGTCCAGGGCCGACTGGGAAGGGCCCTAAGAGGTCGACTCCCCATTGAGAAAATGGCCGGGAGGTCGTTAGCAAGCTTAGCTCGGAGGCCGGCGCCCTGGCGAAGTTGGCATTCTGTTGGCACTTTACACATTTTTTGACAAACTCCTTGGAGTCCGCCATCATTGACGGCCAATAGTATCCAGCTCGGATTAATTTTCTCGCTAATGCCTTGCCTCCGATGTGGTGCCCACAGCAGCCTTCATGGACTTCCCTGAGGACGTAGTTTGTCTGGTCGGGGTGTAGGCACTTCAGTAGGGGCTGGTTGAGCCCTTTCCTGAACAGTTGTCCTTGGATGACGGCGTATTTGGCTGCTTCCCTTCTCAATTTTGCCGCGTCCTTTTCGTCGTCAGGGAGTTTGCCGTGTTCTAGGAAGTTGGTGATGGGGTCTAGCCATGAAGGGCCTAGGCTTGTCATGTGCAGTGTGACCGCTGGCTCTCTCGTCATACCTTGGATGAGAGACCGATTGCCTTCTCCCGGTTTAGTGCTGGCCAACTTTGATAGGAGGTCTGCCCGTGTGTTCCTTTCTCTAGGTACGTGGTGGATCGTGACCTCTTCAAATTTTTGGCTTAAGTTTTTGACTTTTTCCAAGTACTTTTGCAATAACGAGTCTTTAGCTTGGTAGCTCCCGTTTACTTGGGAGGTGACGACCTGGGAATCGCTGCATATTTCCAGCCTTGTTGCTCCGACTTCCGCTGCTAGGGTTAAACCCCCTATTAGGGCTTCGTATTCTGCTTGGTTGTTCGAAATGGGGAATTCGAACCTGATCGACTGCTCGTATACGACTCCAACCGGACTTTCCAGGATGATCCCCGCGCCTCCCGACGTCTGGTTGGAGGCTCCGTCCACATGGAGCTTCCACTGTGTGCTCGCTTCTTCGGTTGGGTCCCCCGTTACTTCTACTAGAAAATCCGCCATGGCTTGCGCCTTGATGCCTTGCCGAGGCTCGTACCGTATGTCGTATTGGGAAAGCTCAATGGACCAGGTCATCATTCTCCCCGCCAAGTCGGGTTTTTGAAGTACTTGTCTGATTCCCTGGTCCGTTCTTACGACAACCTGGTGACCCTGGAAATACTGCTTCAACCTCCTTGAGGAGGTCAGGAGCGCTAGAGCCAGCTTTTCCAGTTTGCTGTACCTTAATTCTGCCCCTTGCAGGGCTCTGCTTACGAAATAAACTGGTTGTTGAGCCCTCCCTTCTTCTCGCACCAGAACTGCGGCCAAGGCTTCTCCTGTTATGGCGAGGTACAGGTATAAGGGCTCCCCGTCTTTTGGTTTCCCGAGCACAGGTGGTGCCGCCAAGATTTCCTTGAAGTGCTGAAAGGCTTCCTCGCATGCGGGTGTCCACTCGAACACCATCCCTTTCTTCATGAGGTTAAAGAACGGCAGAGCCTTGGTTGCCGATGCTCCGAGGAACCGGGATAGCGAGGTCAGTCGCCCTGCCAACCTTTGGACGTCCTTGATACAACCGGGGCTCTTCATCTGGAGTATCGCCTGGCATTTCTCCGGGTTGGCCTCTACCCCTCTCTGAGTTATCATGAACCCCAGGAACTTTCCAGCTTCCATGGCGAAAGCGCATTTGAGGGGATTCAGCCTCATGCCGTGTTGTCGGAGAGCCGCGAATACTTTTGCCAGATCATCGACCAGGTCATTGGGTCGTGTTGTCTTTGCGAGGATGTCGTCAACATAGACTTCAACCGTTTTGCCTATGAGGTCGTGGAATATCCTGTTCATCAACCTTTGGTACGTTGCCCCTGCGTTTTTTAGGCCGAATGACATCACCTTGTAGCAAAAAGTCCCCCCTGGCGTTATAAACGCCGTCTTGTCTTCGTCCGGTCCGTGCATCGGTATCTGGTTGTAACCGGAGTAGGCGTCCATGAAGCTTAGATAACGGTAGCCCGCCGCGGCGTCGACGAGTGCATCGATATTAGGGAGGGGGAAGCAATCTTTAGGGCACACTTTGTTAAGGTCAGAGTAGTCTACGCACATTCTCCACTTGCCGTTGTGCTTTTTCACTAGAACTACATTCGAAAGCCACGTCGAGTAGTCTACTTCTCGTATAAAACCTGCTTCAAGGAGGCTGGCCGTTTGCCTGGCCACCTCCTCTGCCCTTTCTGTCGACATTTTTCTTCTCCGTTGTGCTACCGGGCGTGCTTCCGATCTGACAGCCAGATGGTGCGATCTTCGGGTCTATGCCTGGCATGTCGGCAGGTGTCCAGGCAAACAGATCCCCATTGGCCCTTATCATTTTGACCAAGGGTTCCTTCAACTCATGTGGGAGGTTCTTGTTGATGAACGTGAATTTCTCCTCCGTGTTGCCGATCACAAATTTTTCCAGGTCCCCTTCCAGTTCCGGTCTGGGTTTGTCGTCTACCCTGGCGTCCAGGTCAACCAGGAACACGCCGGATGCCTCTTTTGATTTCTTCCTTAGGGAGAGGCTGGCGTTGTCGCAGGCAACCGCTGTCTCGAGATCCCCTCTTACGGACCTTATAGATCCATCATCAGCAACGAACTTCATGACCAGTAGCTTCGTGTTGATTATCGCTTCGACGTCGTTTATCGTCTTCCTTCCCAAGATGATATTGTAGGCGGTGGAATCTCGGAGGATCACGAATTCGGCCATTGTCGACCTTCGACCTTGGGTTTGCCCTACTGAGATCGGTAAGGTTATTACTCCATCAGGTCTGATGAAGTGGTCGCCCAATCCGATGACCCCGTGTTGGTGAGTCGTCAGATCGGCGTCCTTTAGCCCCAGTGCGTCAAATACATTGCGGAACATGATGTTTGAATCAGCCCCTGTGTCGACGAGGATGCGCTTGACGAGGCCGGTTCCCACTCTGGCCGTAATGACCATGGGAGGACTTTCAGGGGCATCGTCGAACCATTGGTCTTCCGGGCCGAAGGAAATGGATGGAGGCTTTCGAGAGTTTCGCACCAACGAGGAGGAGATCGCCAAGACCTTTGCGTCTTTCTTGTGCGCCGATCAGGATTTCGGAGCGATGTTTTTGGCTGTCACCACGTTTATCACAGTGAGGCCGTGGTCTCTATCTTCTGGCTCTTGTCGCCGTTTTGTCGGATGGGTTTTGCCTTCTTCATCTTGGTCGCGATATCGTCTCCTCGGTTCTCTGATGAGATGAGAGAACGCTGCTAGTTTGCCTTCCCTTATTGCTTGTTCTAATGCATCCTTCAGGTCAAAACAGTCCTGTGTCTGGTGACCGTAGCCCTTGTGGTAGTCACAATAGAAGTTCTTGTTTCCTCCCGTACGGTCCTTGAGTGGTCGGGGCTTTGGTAGGATTCCCTTCTCGGCTATTTGTTGATAAACTTCCATGATGGGGAGAGTGAGCGGGGTGTAGTTGGCAAATTTTCCGACCCGGGGAAACGACCTGGGTGTCTTGCTTAGCGCTTCTTCCCTGGTTTGCTCCTTCGATCTTTCTCCGTTGCCCTGCTGCCGAAATTGGTTGTAGCCGGACTGCCATTTATTGGCAGCCACGACTCGGCTGACTTCCTCGTCGTTTATGTATTCTTTAGCTACCGTCTGGATCTCGTGCATCGTCCAAACTGGTTTTGTGGTAAGATGTTTTCGAAAGTTTTTGTTGAGGAGGCCGTTCGTCAGGCAAAGGCTGGCCACCGAATCGGTCAAGCCGTCGATTTCCAAGCATTCGTCGTTGAATCGGTCCAGGTATTTCCTAGTCGACTCTCCCTGTCTCTGGGTCACCCCCAGAAGGTTGATTGGGTGCTTTGCCTTTGCTATTCGCGTCGTAAACTGGGCCAGGAACGCACGACTGATGTCCGAGAAGCTGTAGATGGATCCTTGCGGGAGGCCGTTAAACCACCTGATCGCGGGTCCCGCCAGGGTCACCGGAAAAGCTCGGCACCTTACCTCGTCCCCTACCCCCTCTAGGTTCATCCTTGCCTCGAAAGCTGTGAGATGTTCTAGGGGGTCTTGAGTTCCGTCGTACCTCATGTCCGTTGGTTTGTCGAAGTGTTTCGGCAACCGGACTTCGAGGATGGAACGGTGGAATGGGGTGACGCCCATTATCACAGGTTGTCGAGTCCTCCCGGGCCTTCCTTCGCTGTTCTCGCGATCACGTGCCGTGCGGCGCGTCTCTCCGCCACGGGAGTAGATGATGGTGTCGTTTCGTCTTCTTGGGATTGGGGACTCTTCCCGGGTGCTCTCCGCTTCCGTTCGGGATGCGGAGGTGTGTCGCTGGCGGCTCCGGTGGGAGACTCTCTCTTGGTCCTCGAGGGACGGGGTGTAGCTGGGGTCGGTGCTTCGTCCATCGCGCTCTTGGTCGGCTAACTGTCGCTCCAAGTTTTGGACCCTGTGCCGTAACTCCTGCATTATTATGGTGCTGTCGCCGCCCGTTCCCCCGAAGGGTCGTGCCCTCGTGTGCTGTTCAGTGAATGGTCGGGGGGACCTTCGCCGACCTCTCAACGAGGCGACGGAGGCTGCCCCCTCCGCTCCGGCTCCCCGGCCCTGATCGCCAGGGCCCTGCACAACGTCCATTGATAGGAGCGGGGATTCCTCAATCGCGATCGTGTAGGGCTCCGGCGTGCCGTGAAGTCGAGCACTTGGTGTGAGAGGAAAAGAGGGGGGGTGCCACCTGCAAAGACACTCCGACGATCTAGTCAGTCTGTGTACAGGTGGAGGGATATTAGGTGAAAAGGTGACGTACCTCGGGGGAAGAGCCAATCTTCCTTTTATATACATGTCAGTAGCGGGCCCCTCGTGGGGACCGGCCCATATTCCCAAGGACGCTGTCCTGCAGCCGTGTGTGAGCCGCACAGGACACGTGTCCGGGTCGGTTGAAGGGCGCGGAGCCGGGTGGAGTTCGGGCCGGGTCGACCCGTGGGTTCCCTGGGCCAGGCCGTAACAAAATCTAAATTTCATAATAAACTTTATTTAAAAATTTAAAAATAAATAAAAATTACTATCCTAAAAATAAAACAATTAGCAATAAAAATGAGTAGATTAAAATATAGATCTTCAAAAATCAGAAAAAAATATTAAAAAATTATAAGAATTGTAAATAAAAACTCAACTCATAAAAAATTATTAAATTCGTAAAATGAGAAAAAATATTAAAATATAATAAAATGAAAACAAAAAATAATATTATAAAATTTGTAACAAAAAATAAAAAAAAAAATAATTTTCTAATAAATTTTTTGTTAAAAATTTAAATTTTAAATAAATTAAAAAATTAGTATCAAAGACAAATTAACAATTTCAAAGATATAGCAATACTATTTAATAAACATAACACTTTTAATTTATATCACGCATTAAAAATTTAATACATGATAATCTATTTAATAAATTACATCAAACATATTTATTTAAAGACATTTTAAACATCTTTACTTAATTCTTTCTGTCTTGTTTGTTTCATTATTTGTTTTGTGACATTATGGGATGTATTTTACACGGCATGCTTACAAAAATTCAACTATACATGTAGCTATTATTATTATTATTTTGGTCACTGCCACGATCCTTTCTTTATTAACAGTAATATAAAAAGGACATTAGGATCCAAAATCCAAACAGCAATTAAGGCATTAGTACAAAAATTTGGTTCTAAATCCACCTTAAGGACCTAATTTTATTTGGACTGAACCTTAAGGTCCAATTATATCGTTCATTTTGCTAGAAGACATTAAAGAAATCTATTGGAGTTGGACTTGGCCCTTTGTGTGTCTAACAAGAATGTGAAGAACATTGATTTCTTGTCCCAAAAAAAAAAAAAACACTAATTTAGTAGTGCAGTAATAAGAAAAAGTGCATGACCAAAAAATGAAAAAGTAGTAAGAAAAAGTTGCAGATGTTATGTAATATGGATGTCTTGGTTGGTTTAACTTGTTTCACCAAAACATCAAGTGGTAAATAGTAAAAGGCATCACCAAACCATGACTAAATTGTCAACAAAGGCAACCATGAGGAGCCTATAGACCATGAAGTTACTCACACACATGCACAAAATAGACAAGTACAATACACAACCAAAGGGCTTCACTAGCAAAACCAAAAGCTATATGACTTTGTTTCTTTTACATAATATTTATATATTATATTGAGTATATCATTATTACGAGTGTGATATAAAATCTTAATTATAGTGAGATATACATATTAAAGAGAATTAATAGGAAACAATTGTTAATTATTTATATATATAAAATTGTTTCGAAGTATGTTTCATGCTTTGGGTTATTATTAAAGTATTATTATTTATTTAGTTTCAAAAATTCAACAAGGTTTATGAAACAATTATTAAAAAAATATAAATTAAAAAGATATTTATACAATAAAAAAATATAATTATATCTCATTTTATTCCATCAAGACTGATGAGATCGAAAAGTGAATTTGACCCACACAAATTTTTAACACCAAAATTATTTGATGTTCATGGATGTCTCCATGTATAGGGTACTACTATAGCACACTTTAATATATTTTCTGGACCTTTTGTTTTGTGGTTCTCATCAACTCTTTAAGTTGGCTATTAAATAAGAGAAGTTGGGAAAGTCAGTTCTGAGTTTTTATTTTTCTACGTGGATATATATTATACTATCACTCTTGTAAATTTATTATACTTCATTGTTCACAATATTTAATTTGTCACTCAAAAACTATATTAATTAACATAAGTAATCAACCCAAAATATGTTTATCCAGTTTGGGTAATCAATTTAATTAAGCTTCTTTTGATAAAATAATTTAAACAATAAATGACTCTGTTAAAAGTAACTTATAAATAAATTATTTTGTGTTTGAATTTTTAACTCTAAAAGTGCTTATTTTATAGAAATGTGATGAAAAATAGAAGTATTATAAGAGAATTCATTTTTTTTAACTTCTCTTTAAACTCCTAAATAACTTCTTAGAAAGTTACAATTTGGTTTTGAAAATTGCACCAAACATTAATACTACTACTTTTCATAAGTCAAAAGTTAAAAAAAGTTACTTCTAAAGTTTTCCAAACGGGCCCACTTCCTTATGTTACTTGTACTTAACCACTGTAGGAAGGAGAAGTTGTTCCATTTCAGGAGAAAAAATACTCTGATTTTTAGGGTATGATATGACCAATATTAAGTTGTAGTTGATATACCGATGAGCGGATAATTTATACGCTTTTTGGCATTGTTTTTAGGTAGTTTTTAGTATGATTTAGTTAGTTTTTAGTATATAATTATTAGTTTTTATGCAAAAATCACATTTCTGGATTTTACTATGAGTTTTTGTGTTTTTCTATGATTTCAGATATTTTCTGGCTGAAATTGAGGGACCTGAGCAAAAATCTGATTCAGAGGCTGAAAAAGAACTGCAGATGCTGTTGGATTCTGACCTCCCTGCACTCGAAATGAATTTTCTGGAGCTACAGAATCTCAATTGGCGTGCTCTCAAATAATTAAAATTTGTTTTATATTACTTGACAAATAATTAGATTATTATATTTAAAATTTATTAACTAATTATTTTATTAAATATATTATTATATCATATAATTTTTTATCAAAATATTTGTAAAAGTAAAATTTATTTAAAAAATTATATAAAATACATGAAAATATTAACTTTTTATTTAGGTATGTATTTAAAATTATATTATTTATTCTATTTTTTTTAAAAAAATTGAAAAAAATAAAAAAGTTAATATTTTCATGTATTATATATAATTTTTTAAATAAATTATATTTTTAAAATATTTTTATAAAAAATTATATTATATGATAATATTTTTAATAAACTTAATTAGTTAATAAATTTTAAATATAATAATCTAATTATTTGTCAAGTAATATAAAATAAAATTTTAATTATTTTATATTTTTATGTTAGTTATAGTTTAAAATATTATTTTAATATAATTTTTTAATATTATAAAATTTTTTTGCAATAATTAATTTTAATAAATAAAAAATACTCATATATTTTATATTTAATTATTTAAGAATAAAAGATTTTGTTGTCGTTTAAAGTATTGTGTATTAAAATATTGTCATTTAAAGCATTTATTTATGTACTAAGATATTCTATATTTATTAGAGTCCATCAATGCTCTTGTTTTATATTAGTCTTTGATTTTCATCTAATAAAATCTAATGGCCTATATAAGTGTGGCTCATTCAATAAGCACATAATGGTTGAGCTCGTTTTAGACATACCCTTATATCCTTGTCAGGAAATTTAATTACTCTTTTGGTCTTTATATTTTTTTGTTTTATTCAATTGGATTTTTTACACTGCTTTTAATTTTATAATTAAATTCTTTTTAGTGTAATAAATATTAGAATTAATTGAATATTTCTTTATAAGTTTAACGTATTCATAATTAAGAAGCTAACTAAATTTTTTACCGTAGATATTTTAGACAAAATATTCTATTAATTTTAACATTTTGTCTTAAAAATAACCTAATTATAAAATTAAAAGTAATATAAGAACCCAATTAAAAATATAAAAATATATGGACCTAATTTAAAATTTAATATAACTATAAGGCCAATAGAACAGTTAAACCAAACGAAAAAAGATAATGTGTATCTATAAGCATCGTTCAAATTCAAAATCAAAGATCTCCAAAAAAACTACGAGATCTTTTTAAATTAGACGCACTCATGTATATTTACGGGTAATAATTCACTCCCAAAGGTATGAAGCACTAACTCCTCACCTCTTGACGTCTCTAATTTGGACGTTCGAGTTTTATTGCATGTATCACCCCATCTCATCAAGTATCTCAGACATCGCCATTGCAAATTACTTTATTTGCTTGAACATAGTTCATACTTCAACCATGTTTTCAAATTCTATTTTAAATTTATTGTGTTCAATGAATTTATTTTGTTGATATGCCTATTCTTTACTTGTTTAATTTTTAGCTGCCACATCTATTATTATATGAGAAATACTTCAACTGTTATTAAGAAAAACCTATCTAAATATAGTTAAAAAAATATATGAAAAATTAAATTACATTAGAATTTTTTTTTTTTCATATTAAAATCAGAAAATAATACGTAAATATATTATTAATAAAAATGTATTTCATATATTGTATTTATTAATTTACATTAAATGAATATATTAAAAATTAGAGTTTTATGTTAAAAGAATATAAATTTTGATATGTATGGGCTTTTAAAATTAGTTTAGTTATGAAATGTCTATTGATTCACAAGAATATCTCTTTCTCTACATAACAGAGCCTTTGTACACTAAAGATGCAATTGTTTACCTGGACGGAACACTAAGATAAGAATACAGAAACACAAAATCGTTTTTGACAGATTAGATATGAACAAAGACATTATATCTAGAGATAATAATTTGGTGTATTTTATGTCTATCCTGACAGAAAACACACACAAACACTAATAACAGACTCAACTATTTTTTTAATTTTTTTATTATTTTTGTTAATTATTCATAATTATATTTTTATTATTATATTTTTCTTCCTAAATTTTTTAAATGAAAAATCAAAAGTAAATTAGATTTTCATAACTTGTTCTAGTTTATTACTAAACATTATAAAATAATATAATATTTTGTATTTCTATTTTTTATGTCTTGTTTTCAGTGTCTTGTATTGTCCTATTATCAGAAACAAAACAATCTAACAGTTTGTCGCTGTCTAATAGGTTGCGGCATAGACAATACGCGATTTGAACCTCCAACAAAACCTTAATCAAAATATTGAACTAATCGTTACGCCAATCCAAATTGGTTATATAAAGGCCATATTTTTTTTGGACGATATAAAGTAGCCTAAGACCAACAGAAGGAAAAAAGCAAAACTAAAACAAACATAAGAACAGCCGGAAATTTTATGAAAAAATAAAAAAAAATAATTATTCACCAAAATAATTTTTTTATCTTTGTTTTTTGAAATCCTTTTTAATTACTTGGAACAGGTTCATCCACGTATTGGCAAATTTGCAGATTTTGTTTAGGTTCACCCATTGTATTAGTGAACTTCATTAAAATAATCAAGATTGTCCATTGATGCGGCAAATTTGTTCACATTTTTTTATAATTTAGATCGTACTGGTATATTCTTATTTTTTTTATTTAATTCACATAATTTAAAACTATAATTTCTAAAATTTTCAATTTTAAATTTAAGTATATATATTTTAAATTAATGATTTAATTTAATTTAGTGAAAATAAACGTAATCGTGTTGTTATAATAATATGACTATAATAATACGACTATGTTTATTTTATTCAAATCAGATTAAATCATTAATTTAAATTAATTTTTTTATTTAATTCACTTAATTTAAAATTGTAAATTATATCGATTTAAATTTTAAATTTAAATTTTTTTATGATTTACAATTTTGGATTAAGTGAATTAAATGAAAAAAATTTAAAATATACCAATATGATTTAAATTGTATGAAAATATGAGCAAGTTCACTGTATTAATGGGCAAATTCATTAGTTTCAATGAATTTTTAATGAAATTTGTCAATGAAGTGGGCGAACTTCAATAAAATCATGCTTCAACTTCAAAAAATAATTCGAAAAACAAAGATGAAAAGTGAAAACATTTGTTTTGAAAAATATTTTGTTTTTAATTTTTTTTTAAATAATTTGTCCAAATACAACTAATTGGGATAAAGTGCAATTTTTTGAACAACTGATTTTTGGTCAAAAGTGTGGACCAAAGACCCAACCCACATAGACAGAACCAAAAGCTAAACCTAAACCATTCCACCCACATGTCCCAAAAAAAAAACAATTCCACCCACATGATTGAAATTTGAAAGTACTAGGCGAATATTTCACATTTAAAATAACCCCCACAAATTAATACCAGTCCGGCGCTAAATTCATCGTGAATCGCACTACGGAAAATGAGGAAGATGCAACAGCCAGAATAAGTCTCATACGCATCGTGCAGCTGTCAGCGAACTCGCATACATCGACGACAACGGTATGGTGGGTAGACCTCCGTTATGGGAAGTGAAAAGGAAATCTGATAAAAAAAAGGGGGTGAAAACGCTGCGTTCTTCACAGTGATGCCTACGGCGGTAAAATAGTTTCCGGTTGTGGTCTGGCAATGATGGTATCGCCGATGATGGGTGACGGCTAGTTGCCGTTGTGGAGCTTCGGGCCTCTCCTCCCCCTGGATGGAGCAACAACTTCATCACTCCGTTTAAGTTGTTTCTTTGAGTACTGCTAGGGAGCCAATAGCCTAAGCGTAGATGTCATAAAACCACTTATCCCAAAAACTTAAACTGATTTTGGGGTTCATCAAGGATTGAACTCTTGACATTTCGGATCTAGAACTCTAATATCATGTCATGAAATCACTCATCCCAAAAGCGTAACCTGATAGGACAATGTAACACTAATAGTCATATATCTAATACTTCCTAAACCTCCATTGTACACATTGTACGCTTAGGCCATTGGTTCATTATACTTTCTCTTACTTTCCCTGTTTTTTTTCCATACTAAATATAAAGGTTTTCAGAGATTGCAAAAATTAAAAAATACCAAAATTCACACATACTTTCAAAGCTCCATTTACTGGCTCGCAAAAATCATATTTTATGAATCAATCTTATGGCCCATGAACTTCAAACTATAAGATCACCAAAAAAAACAGAGCCCAACACTAATACAGTAATACCCCTAACACCGTTTTAAACTCCTCATGCCAAGTCCAAAAAAAAAAAAGCTCCTCATGCGATTCGGCTTCTGCTATTAGGCACCCTGCACTAAATTCTGTAACTTGTTCAATGAGCTTTGCAAGTTGTTCCCTCAGGACCAACACTGTGACACGTGTCATCCTAGTATTCAATCAAGAAAAATATGTACGCTATAATTGGCCTTATTTTATTTTAGCTTTATATGTATGTATATCCGAATTCCGATAACTAATTTTAGATGAGTCTCACTGTTATTACTCAAGTGTTTGAATATTTTCAAATCGTGTATGATACAGGGAAGGAAAACATACACCATACCAAATATGAGCAAATTAAATATCCAAAATTGAGCCCCGAACATTGTTCCAAAATTTAGCCGTCTATGTATCCTATCCCCGAGAAAGGGAAGAGATGAATACAAACATGAATTAGAAAAAAGAAAAGATTATCAGAAACATTATAACTCTTCATAATTGAAGTAACTAGCTAGCTAGCTAGCAAATCCACAGATCAAGTAGGAGCTCGTTAACTAAAGTAGTGAAGACCTCGGTTTCAAGCTCAATGGCCAAATGTTGCACTTGTTGTCTGTCATAATTTCTCCACTCTAAACATTTTTCCATTTCTCTAATGTACATTTCTCTTCCTTTATTCACTTCCCAACCCAAATATAACTCTTGTGGATTCCCACGAACCCAATCCTCGGCCACCTTGCAAATCTCAAGCTCCTTTGACGATGATAAATAATCATTATTGTTGTTGTTTTCTCCGATGATAATACTTTGTTTGAAGTAATCAAACAACAGGTTCTCTGCTTTAACTATCAAACAGTTGGGTGATGTTTTAACCAATAAGAAGTTGAGAAGGTTTCGCGCACTCTCCTCTACTCTGTTGCCATCTTTTTTGGTATTGTCATCATGCTTAATTGGTCCCGATACTACTGAACAATAATGTTCATGATCATCGTCCAGTTCTGACATTGACATCAATTTCTCCAGGGACACTGGCTTCACTGAAGCCATGCCTTTAAAGTGCCTTCTCTTCTCTTGCATGTGCTTCTGTTCGCTTCCTGTAATCATAAATCATATATGCACTGTAAATTTGTACTCATCCTTATTTCTTATTTTTCATAGAGTCCTCAGTCACATTTTTTATTTTATTTTTATTATTATAGATAGAGTGCGAGTTAAAAGAATGGACTTAAAGGGGAATATAATGTTATACCTTGGTTGTCATCTTCGAAGGGGCAATCTAGTACAGATACAGGACTTGATTGTTCTTTCTCCTCGTTTGCCCAATCCTGTTTCATATGATACACAATGTGTTACTAATAAGAGCTGAAAGAAGAGATATTGGTATCCAAGATTATTTGATAGGGGAGTAGATACATGCTCTAACAATAAAAGTAAGTCTACCTTACTTTATTTAAGATACACTAAATAATTTATGCTTTCACTTATTTATGTAAAGCCAAAAGTTCAATTTGATCAAAAGAATTTCCCTTCATCTTCAAACGAAGTAAGAATATGTAAAGTGAAATGGTGGAAACTCAGGTGCAGTCGATTTCACGTGAAGTTAATACCTAAAAGCTGTTAGATGATTTGTCTGATTTGACTAAATTTTCATCTAACGGCACTTAGATATCAACTTCACGTAAAGTCGACTTCACCTGAATTTTCAGAGTTAAGTCTTGCTTTGATTTTTAATATTAGTGAATTGCATTGATTTAATTCTGATTTTTCAATTGCTACAATTTGATCTCTCAAATTTTAAAAAGTGCACCAATATCATCCCTTTAGAACTCAATGCAATTAGTGAGGCTCAAATCTTGTCATGCTAAACCTATTAAAACTAAGTCATACGCATTTTAGCGTTAAAAAAAACACTAAATGACGTGGTTTAAGGGTTTGAACAATACTAAAACGTTACATATTTTCCTTTTAAACAATACTAATTGTTCAAATATTCAAACGACGTCGTTAAGTGCTTTCTTTAAGATCAAAATACGTATGACGGTATTTTAATATGGCGAGCATACATGACAAGGCTTAAGTCACGTCACTAAAGCTGCGTTTGTTTCTAAAAACAAAAGAATAGGACATGACAAGACACTAATAGACAGAGACACAAAATTTTGTGTTCTTGTATTTTGTTGGGTGATAAACTAGAACAAATTATAAAAATTTAATTTATTTTCATTCAAAAAATTTGAGATGAAAAATATAATAATAAAAAATATAAGTATGAAAAATTAATAAGAATAATAAAAGAAAAAATAAAAAATAAGTTGTGTCCCTTGTTAGTATTTCCGTGTTCTTTCTGTCAGAATGGACATAAAATACACTAATTCAGTGTCTCTGGACACATTGTCTCTGTCCATATCTTTTTTGCCAAACACAATTTTGTATCTCAGTATTCTTGTCTCTGTAAACAAATACAGTCTAATAGTATTGAGTTCTAATGACAAAAATACACAAAAAAAAATTATATTAATGTACTTTTTTAAATTTAAAAATTAAATTATAACTAAAAATTTAGAAACTAAATAAATGTAACTAATCAATCTCAAAAACTAAAGTGCGGGTTCCTACTCAACTTGAAACTGAACGTGTGAAATGCAAATATGATATGATTTCCTGGAGTATTTTAAGTAATAAAAAGATTCCGTTAAAATGTAAAATATGGATAATGTGTTTTATGAGTATACATTGTCAAAATATAATAATAATTTTCTTTTTAAATTTTTGATGCATTGAGTTTTAGAAATATAAAGAATATATTCTTCAATAACTTTTTAACGAAAATAATTTATTAAAAATTTTTATAATACATTTAATTAATATTTTTAGTATACATGTTAATTAGATTTTTATAATATTAATCAACCAAGCACTTGGTCAGCAAAGTCAACTAATGAACAACATTGACAATTATATATATCGATAATAGAGAACGTAAGATCTTTTTTTACAATATTTTAAAAATTTCTTATTTAGTTGAGGAGGAATTTTTTTTCTTCGCTCACATCATTTATCTATTTTTTAATTTAAAAAATTAAAATTATTTCATAAAATAAAAGTTTTTATTCTATGAAATATATAAAAGTACTCATTAATTTCAAACAAATTCATAGAACACTAAGAGATTTCCAATGGAAAAGGTGATGAGGCTCTGCTTATGTCCATAGTTCGATAATTTAATACAAAGTTAAGATGATGCAGGCATCAAGAAAAGAAAAAAGAAAAAAAAAAAAAGAAGATGATGTAGGCATGCAACAACTTCCTAGTTCTTTTAGTCACCAAAAAAAACTTCCTAGTTCTTTTTTCTAATTTGTAATATTTGTTAAAATTAAAAAATATATCATTTATCATTCATTAAGGTATTAAATATAAAAAATTATTATAAAAAAATATTTTCCAAATAAGTAACCATAATGATAATTTTTTTAAATCTTAAAACGTTATGAATTGGCGGCAGGCAAAAGAGATTTGAAAGGCATCCCTTGCCCCATGGATTGGATGAGCAAGAACAAGTAACACTGTGCGGTGCAGTGAGATTCAGCGGCGTGGATGGCGCAAAGTAAGCATCACAATTCACAGCCCTTGGGAGTTGAAAGTTGAAACACACCCAATTAACTGCACTGCCCCCACGTGCATTTAATTTATCATGCATTCTCGGCTCCACCTCTGTTCTCGTATTTTGCCTCTTCCTCCTCACTCCTCATCAATGTCCCCACTTCCTACCCTAGTACTGCTAATTACTATCTATTATTTGTTTGGAATTTTCCCTTATTACTTGTGTATTTGACCTTAAAATAAAGGCACTAGTCATTGGAATTTTCCTTTTTCTTTTCTATTTTTCGGCTTCTTTATTGATTGAAAAAATCTTGCAGCCAGCAGATTTTATGGTTTTTAGGCATCAATTAGCTATTAATAAAATTTTTAATGGGATGAGATTGTATCTAATAGTGTAGAATTATTCAATTTTCTTTTGATGGTTAAGTGCTAGCTAGAATTTAATAAAAGTGTTGGCCTTCTACCACCAATAAAAGTTCATGAGTATTTTTTAATTAGAAAAAATATAGGTCATTAAATTTTAATTAGTTAATGTTAAAAAAATTTTAATTCTAAAAATACTTACTTTTAGATAATTTAAAATTTAAAATTTAAAATTTAGAATTTAAAATTAAATATTTTATAATTTGGATTTTAAAATTTAAAATAAATAAAATAATTTTAAAAAATAAATTAATATTAATTGAAAAAATTAATTTTATAGTATTATTCTATTAATAATAAAATATAAGTAAAAGTATATTATCATATCTATTTTATATTTTGAAAGAATATTATAAATATATAAACATGCAATTAGATTATTGCATAAAGATCCATTTACATTATTAGTTCATTTATTAAAATACTTTCTCTTTTATTCGAGTCATCATAGATAGAAGTGAAAACATTACAAGAAAAAAAAAAGTAACAAATTTCATCAACTACGTTAATAAAAAAAATCAACAAATCAATGAAAAATAAACAGGACTTAGAACAATAATGTAAAATGTCATTAATAATAATAATAATAATAATAATAATAATAATAATAAATAAATAAATAAATAAATAAATAAATAAAACGGAAATTATGTATACTTACCGTTGTTCTCTCCTGGTGTATCTTGCCAGTGGGCGGAAGGGGTTCTTTCGTAGCCTGAGCGACGTCGTTTTCAGCGGAAGAAGAAGAAGCAGCGCTTGAAGACGAAAATGTGAACTCGCTCTCTCCCCAGCTACTGTTACTGCCACAACCTGAAGAAGAAGAAGAAGAAGAAGAAGAAGAAGAAGAAGAAGAAGAAGTAGTGGTGGTGGTAGCTGCGGCATTTGTAGTGGACACGCTATCCTCGTTCAACGACGCCGTTTTATCCGGATCCTGCATAAGCAACTCGCGGAATGAAGTCCTTATCCATCTCTGAGTTCTTCCTCCTTCCTCGTCCTTCGCTGCCGCTTTCCTCCAGAAGCTTCTACTCAGCAGCTTCCTCGAGAAGCTTCTAGAAAAAACGCTTCCAGAACCGTCTTTCCTGGATCTGGTACTCTTGTGTGGCAGTGACTTGATGGCCTTGATTACAACTTCCGAAGCTCTCTGCAGAACCGACAAAGAAGAAGAAGAAGAAGAACGAGGAGGTAAGAGTGTGGTAGTGCTGTTCCTCCTCGACCTCCTCCTCCTCCTGTTGTGGCGTTTGAGATCTTTCTCCGCCACAAGGAATCCAACGGCCGTGCTGCAGCATTGTCTGCGCGGCAACGATTTAAAACCGTTGGATGAGCAGGAGCTCAGGTCGTCCCTCATCAGGTAATCTTTCAGTAACATGGAATTGGGTCTTGCGAGGTGCTTCTTGGTTTTGATCATAGTTTGCATTATTTGAGAATTCTTACTTAAACTAGTTCTCTCTGAAGGCATGCTTATATCTTTTTTCAAGGAAAGGATAATAAGAAGAAGAAGATATGCTTCAAGGTAGTATAAAGTAAGCTAGAGAGACCTATGTAGGTTGTGAATTATACAAATCTGATCTTAAGAAAGTAGGGACCAGGGATGTGGAGAGGGAGGGAAAAAAAAGTGCCAAAGGTGAAAAAAAAAAAAAGAATTTATATGTTAGAGCGAAAACCAGCTAACATCGAAATGTGGTAAAGAAGGAACAGCACAATATTCGTAGGAGCGAGTGTTCAGAAGGTATTTGTTGACGGTAAAAGGGTTTGAATGAAGCATGGAGTTTAATTGGTATTGGCAGGTATCTAAGGGTGACAGAAGAAAGCAAAATTGATTATGAGTGACATATATGCAAAAATGTGGGGGCGTGGGGTTAAAAAAAGACGATACATGTGCCAAGATATCCAAATTTATATGAAGTGACCCTATATGAAATTAATGATATATGGTGCAGAGAGATAGAAAGGCCTTGGCTTTCGGCCTTTAATTTTTTCTGAATAAAGCGAGCCAGTTAAAAGCTTCGCATATAGTGGTACATATACATACCAGTAGTGATGAATACTAATGATGAATAATGACACTGTGACAGTCACAGTATACGTACTACACTATGGTCTGGCTCAGCTTACCTAACAGGAACAACTTAAGCTAACTAGCCAAACCACACACATTGACACGAAATTATTGAAGAGTATTACTCGTGTTATATATATACACACTATGTACGGTGCGACATGAAAAACATTTAGGACTTGTTTGGGTGAGCTTTTAAGAAAAGATCTTTTTTCGACTTATCTTTTTTTAAAAGATCTTATAGAGAAGTAAAAGTAATTTTATGTTTGGATATATCATGTAAAAAGGTCTTTTTATCTATCAATTATATTTGAGTATAACAATATAAAAGTACTTTTTTGTTTATTTATTACATGAAAAATATCTTTTTTTAAGGAAAAAAGATCTTTTAAAAAAAGATGTAAATTACAGCTTCTCAAAAAAGATCTTTTTTGATTTTACTAGTGCTTTTACTTTTACTACTAGAAATTTGCCAAACACATTAAAAAATAAAAAAGATCTTTTTTCATTGAAAAAAGATCTTTTTTTAACAAAATAATGGCGCCCAAACATGCACTTAATATTTTATTTATATCTGAGATATTTTTAATAAAAATATATTTTTTAATATATTTAATTTTAAATTAAATTTATTTTATTTTTTTATGTGAATACTAAATAATAATACATAACAAAAAAATTTCACAAAATAATTAACATAACAAAAAAATTTCACAAAATAATTAAATTCATTAAAGAGAAAAGCATAATATGTAATAAATCAATGTCTTAATTTTTATGAAAAAATATACGTACACATTTTTTTGTCTCTAACATTAATTGTTGTACATTTATAGATTGTATCTTTATTTCTGTATCAAATAAAATTAAAATATTATTTATATAAAAATTTTATTCAACTACAAAAAATATGAAAAACACAATTAACAACAAAAAAATATAAACTGATTAAATAATACTTAATCATCTGAATTTATCAAAGACTTCTCTATACGCAATATTAATCATACAATTCTCAAAAACTCTCTCATAATATAAAAGTTTATAATCACATAATAATACATTAAGAAGACATATACATTGTGTAGAATTAATCTACTCTAAATTAAAAATAAAAATATTCAATTAAGTTAATTATCTATTTTAGAATAAATCATTATAATTATGTGCATTTAATTTCTAAAATTAAAAATATATGATTTCTTTTTAATTAACAGTTTTTTTATTTATGTATATGTATATATTAATTATTCAATTAATAGTTTTCTTGTTATGAGGATATAATTATTTTGTTTAAATAATTTTAAATATTTTTTTATTTACATATACGTATATATTAATTGTATGTAAGTATATTTAAGTCATATAAATTAATTATTTTTTATTATGATTATTTTCTTTTGAGTCCACAATTATTTTATGGTTTTTTTATTCTATCAATATCATATACATGTAATAATCTTTATAAATTATGATAATTTTTTATTTATATATACATATATATTAATTGTGTAATTAATAATTTTTTTTATTCTTAAAACATATTTATTTTATTTAAATAATTTTAAATATTTTATTATTTATGTATGCGTATCATATTAATTGTTGATAAATATATTTAAGTTATATATATATATATTAATTATTTCTTGACTATAATTATTTTTTATAATTAATATTTTTTTTATTTTCAAGATATATTTATTTCTTGATTACGATTATATATATATATAAAGTTCTTTTTGAGCCTACAATCATTTAAGAATTTTTTTTATTCCTTATTATTAATATTGTATGTATAATATTAATCATGGTAATCTTTATAAATCATTACCAAAGACATAAGTTTGTATGAAAAGTAGTGGTAAATAGAAATATAGAATTATAGATAATTGTGCATATATTTAATAGTAATAATGATAAAATTGATTTCTTTAAGATAGAAAAATAAATTTTTAATTAATGGTAAATTAATTTGATATATATTAATTATAGTATAAATTTTAGCTATTAACAAAATTTTTTTATACCAATGATTATATATATATATATATATATATATATATATATATATATATATATATGTGTGTGTGTGTGTACGTGTGCCTGCGTGCATGCATGTATATGTAAACAACTAAATTTTATCCTAATATATTATTGATGGTAGGTTACGATTATACATATACTTAATTATACGTTAATATATATTAATAAAATTTTAATACAATAATCCTGTTAATTATACACTAATAAAATTTTAACTCAACTAAATATATTATTGGACATCTAATATTTTTAATAAATGTTTTTGTTGAGTTTGGCCGGTGTATAGCTCGTCTTTCGATGAATGTCTTTAAATTTCTCGTCAGGATGAGTTATATGTCGGTAAGAAAAAAACAAGGGGTGGATATCTGCAAAAAACACTCCAACCCTCAAGTCAGTAAGTGTTTAAGAAGTACAAGAATAATTCTATAAATATAGAATGTAAAACATGAAATAAAAGTTATCATGTGTTATGTTGTTTTAAATTATAATAATTCTATGAATATAAAATGTATATAGAATATATCTAGCATATCTCTAGAATGTATGGTGTATATAGAAATTGGTACCTTTTATAGGTATAGAGTTGATGAATAAAGTTGATGGTATGACCGTTGATCATTAAGTAAGAATAATGGTCATTAAGTCGGTAATGAGAGTGTCGGTTACACAATGAATGATAATTAAGGTCGAGTTATAACTCATAATGTACAATAAAGATCGAGTTATAAGGTGACGGATCAATAAATATTATTGTTAATAAAATTTTAACGCCACTATTAATTATTTTATCATTTGTTTACAATAATTTCACATAATTGATTAAAATAATTGTCATCAAAGATATTATTTATTATTAGTAAATTTTTTAACTTAACTATTTTAGTTTTTCCTAGTTATACTAAGAGCAACTAAGAATTAAAAATAAATTTAAAAACTAAATAAATTTCATATAATAAAATTTAAAAATAATATATCTAAAAATAATAGTCATAATATATAAATTGAAAAAATAATTTAAATATTTTAAAATTAATTTAATCAAATACTAATATTAGAACTAAATTACTTAAATAATATTTAAGCTATTTTAGTCTTTAGACACATATAAATTAGAGTCATTCTATTAACGACACCCAACTGAAACAATGTCATCAGCTCGAACATTTAGAATCTGTAAAAATGCAGACCATTCTCTTGTTAAATAAGTTTCATCATTCGCTATCCATATAATGCAACAAGGTATAGAATAATCATATCGAGAAACTAAATTGACTTTTATTCACAATAACATTGCATTAATGCAGCAAAAGGCTGGTAGTTTCTAAAAAAATCAAAATATCTTATAAAATTATTTTTATTACGAAAAATTTAAAAGAAAAAAATTTAAATACAGTACCAATATTTGAAATTGCATCTCCAAACTTGACATGATTCTAGCAAAATTGAACCTAAATAGAGAAAATTAAATCTCATAATACGCTCCACTTCAAAGATTTTTGGGTAGACGTAGAAAGTATGGAGGGGATAAAATTTGAACTTGACCTATTAGGCTCCTTGGAAGCAGTTGCTCGTTAGACAAAAAGAATAAGTTTGAGTAAGAATAATTGTTAAATTATCAAAAGAATAATAGATTGGCTACATAAAAAAAAAATCATAAAACAATTATAATTGGTACCTTAAAAGAATCAACTTCGATGAAAAACGAAGAATACATTCTTATTTTATGAAGTAGTCAAAGAAGAATAACAAATTAAAAAACTTAAACAAAACACTTTGACTCTCAAACTTAGACTCATGCACCACAAAAAATACTATATATAATTTTTAGTAGCACGAAATTAATTATACAAACTAATTTTCAATTTGTCATTAATTAATACACATGTGCATTATAGAGTATTTTAACAAATATATTTATATTAGTATTATATTTATGGCAATTAGAATTATAAATTTATATTTATTAATTTTTTATTATTGATATCAACATCAATTTATTATCGATTATGTTTGATTAAAAATTATATTATAATAATTAATAATTAGAATGGTTAATAATTAATATAATTAGAATGATTAGAAATACTAATAATTGATAAGAAGTTTAATTATGTATTAAATATTAATTTTCATATATAATTATAAAAATACTTTCTTAAAATAAACTGAGAAGAGCAAAATATGCACACTGGTACCATAACGTGTCACGTTTGCATTTTTGGCACTAAAATGCTACCTGTAGAATATTTTTGTTTGTTAGATAATTCTAAATATATTTTTTAAGTCACACATATTATTTTTTTATTATGATTATTTTATTTTGAGTTTATAATCATTCAATAATTGTTTTATTCTTTATTGTTTAAGTTATCGTACGTGTAACCTTCATCAATTACGATAATTTATATATATTATTGAGGTAATGCCCAAAATGGTCCCTAAAATTTTTAACTCACTTTAGATTAGTTCTTCACTTTTTAAAATGATCAAATAAGTCTCTTACTCTCAGAATCATAAATTTTCGTTAGTCCAAAAGTTACTAGACATTTTAACGGTGCTGAGGTATACAGTTAAGTGCCAAGTTGGCAGTTAACTGCACACTGATATGGACAAACAATGAATTCAACTCAAATTGGTGTTTCAAATTTGATTAAAATGTCCAAATTAATCCAATTTTCACTTATAAAACCCTAACTCCCAAATGTTCGTCTTTGTTCTTCGTCTTCACTTCCCTCATTCTTATTGATGTTGTTGATCTTGGCACTAATCTAAAGAATATTCAATCTCCGGTAACTTTTTGTTTTTTTTTTTGTTATTGCTTTCTGATCCAACCAAACAACGCCTTTAGTTTCTTTTGGTCTCCATCATACCTTGATGTATTCTTTTCTTTGTTTTCACAAGTTCGATGATGCGATAATCCCAAAAATAATGTGCTTCAATTCTGTTTTGATTGTTTGTGCCGTTTGTTCCGAGGTTAACCGAACCACCACGGGGTAGTTATTTTCCACTTCTTCTTCTGACGACGTAATCGCTTCTTCTTCATCTTCGTTTTTTTGTCATTGAAAGCTTTGTGTTGTTGTTTCTTTTTATTCTCATTGGAAGCTTCTTCTTCAGTTGATGTGGTTATGGATGTGTTGTTGTCAGTACTAATTTGGAGGATTTGTTATGTTGCGGTGTTGTCGAGTCTGGTGGTAGTGGTGATGGGGGACAATCTTGTTGGTCATTGTTGTTGAAGAGGAGAAGGTTGGAAGAATATGGAATGTAGAGTAAGATGGTGGTTAGGATCAACCAAAGGGTGATGCTACTTTTGGATCCATTATTGCGTTGATTGGAATATGAGTATTTTGTTGTTTATGATTCTGATGTGTAAAGTTTGTTATGGCTAGAACAACAACAACAACGAGGAGGAGATGAGTGGAGATGAAGAATAAAGATGAACATGAAGAACAAAGATGAACATTTGGGGGTTAGGATTTTATAAGTGAAAATTGGATCAATTTGGACATTTTAATCAAATTTGGAACACCAATTTGAGTTGAATTCATTATCTGTCCACATCAGCGTGCAGTTAACTGCCAACTTGGCACTTAACTGTACACCTCAGCGCCGTTAAAACGTCTAGTAACTTTTGGACTAACGAAAATTCACGATTCTGAGAGTAAGGGACTTATTTGGTCATTTTAAAAAGTGAGGGACTAATCTAAAACGAATTGAGAATTTCAGGGACCATTTTAGACATTACCTATATATATATATATATATATATAATATTTAAAATTATTTAACAAAATAAATATATACTAAAATTAAGTATATATATATATATAATATTTAAATATATTTAAATATATTAATGGTATATAAATATATTTAAGTTATATATATTAATTATTTTTTATTATAATTATTTATCTTTATATATATAACTATTTTTGAGTTTACAATTATTTAATAATTATTTATTATTTATTATTAATATTATTGTACTTGTAATCTTTATAAATTATAGTAATTTTTAATCACGATACTTTAACATTATATTAAACTCAAGATTAAAACATAATTTAATAGATATGATAATCATTAAGAAAAATATAAATTTAACACAGTCTCACACACACACACACATAATATATATATATATATATAGCTTAGAATTGATCTACTCTAAATTAAAAATAGAAATATACAATTCATACTAAATTAATTTGATTATCTATTTTAAAATAAATTATTATAATTATGCACATTTGATTCTCAAAATTGAAACCCTATGATTTCTTTTGGATTTAATAGTGTTCTTATTTATCTTATCCAAATATATTAATTTTTCATTTAGTAGTTATCTAATTTTTAGTATATATTTATTTGTTTAAATAATATTTTTATTTATGCTACTTCTACTTGAATATATTTATTTGTTTAGTTATTATAGCCGTAATTTCTTGATATTAGTTAATGGTTATCTTATTCATAATTGTAGATTTTAAATTAGTATATTATTTAATTAATAGATTCCTTACAATAATTTTACATATTTGATAGAAATAATTGTCATGTTAAAGGTATTATTAATATTAGTAAATTTGTTAATTTAACTATTTTATTTTAAACTTAGTTATATGGATTGCAAATAAAAATAAAAAACAAATTTAAAAATTAAAAAAAGACATTTCATATCAAAAATTTAAAAATAACATATTTAAAAAATAACAGTCGTAATATATAATTTAACGTAGTAATTTAGATTTTTCTAAAACTAATTTAATTAAATACTATATTAGAATTAAATTATTTAAATAATATTTAAACTATTCTAATTCTTAAACATATATAGATTGTCGTAACGACAACCAATTGAAACAATGTCATTAACTCGAAATGTCATTAATTCGAACGTTTAGAATCAGTGCAAATTCAAACCATCCTCTTGTTAAATAAGTTTCATAATCCGCTATCTATATAATGCAACAAGATATAGAATAGCCACACCGAGAAACTAAATTGACCTTTATTCCCATTAATTACATTGCATTGATGCACCAGAAGGCCAATGGTTTCTAAAAATAATCATAATATGTTATAAAATTATTTTTATTACAAAAAGTTTAAAAGAAGAAAATTTAAATACAGTACTAATATTTAAAATTGCATCTCCAAACTTGACACCAATTTAGCAAAACTGAACCTAAATTGAGAATATTCAATCTCATTATATGTTCCACTTTAAAGATTTTTGGGCATACATAGAAAATATAGAGGAGATAGAATATGAACTTGGCCTATAAAGTTCATTGTGTTGAGGCAGGTAAAGAAGCCCAAGGTCATAGGATGATCACGAAAGTCCAAGACATTGTTAAAAACTAATAACTAGTTGTGTATTGTGTGTATAGTTCTTATGGAAAGACTTTTACCATTCTTATGCACAAGTATTGTAATGTACCTACCACACTAAGATACAACTTAGCATCATCAAAACATTCAGACCCACTGGACAGCAATTGTAATGATGAAATCATAGTTGTAGGCATTTTGCTTGCTTCGCCCATTCCTAGTTTAGAAAGTAGGTCACTAATATATTTTGTTTGGGATAAATGAAGCTGCCCTTAAACTGTCTTTTGAACTTCAATTCCCAAAAAATAACTTAGCTCGCCTAAATCTTTTAAGAAAAATACTTTATCCAATTGAATAATTATGTTACTAATATCATTTGAACAATTTTCAGTGATAATGATATCATCCACATAATACAAAATATACATAACAGAATCTGACCTAAATCTAATAAACAAAGAAGAATAAGAGTTAGTGCTATAGAAGCCAAAGGAGTTTAAAGTAGTACTCAATTTGGCAAACCGATCCCTTGGTACTTACTTTAATCCATATAAAAACTTATTTAATTTACAAACATACTAAGCAGCTTGTGTCTCAAAACCAACTGGTTGATGCATAAATGGTTTGATGCAAATCACTGTTTAAAAATGCATTATTAACATCAAATTGACGAATTACCCAATTTTTGAAACTGTAATGCTCAATATAAGTCTCATAGTTGCAGGCCTCACCACAGGACTAAACATCTGGTCAAAATCAAAGCCTTCTGATTGATGAAAATCCTAGGCTACCAATTTGACTTTGTATTTTTGAACAGTCTCATTTGCATGTCTTTTAACAGCAAATACCCATCTACTCCCAATAACCTTAGCATTAGAAGGTGTTGGTACCAAGGTTCAAGTGTTATTCTTCATCAAGGCTCTAAATTCTTCATTCATAGTATGATGCCAATGAGAAATTTTTAGAGCAACAGTAGCTAATTTTGGAGGTTGTCCAAGAAAATTGTTATAAAAAATGGTGGCTGCTAATGCTTTTGGCCTTGCTGAGTGAGTTTTGGACCTTGTCAATATTTGGTGAGTATTTGGATTGTGAGAAGAAGAAATGGAAGTAGGATTTTGAGTTTGTTGAGACTCAACTTCCACAAGCAGAAGCTGAATTTCGATACCTGTTATAGGTTGCAAGGCAGAAGATGGAATTGATGTATATGCCGGCTTTTCGGCAGTCTCTGTATGTATAGGAAGTGACTGAGAGGGAGGATCATCAACCTGAAGACAAGGGACTGGGTTAGAAACTGGAGTACACCTGGTAGTGAAAGTAGCCTTTGAAAACAGGGTAAGGCCATCACCAGACTGTGGTGCAAGGGGTGGAGAGGAAGAGGCTGCAGGCATTGTTAGGAACAATTTTGCATATGGAAACTCAGATTAATCAAATTTTACATGTTGAGTAATATAAATCTTGCCACTTTTGAACAAACATTTATATCCTTTAAAGTTAGTAGCATAGCCAATAAAAACACACTTTATTGATCTGTTTTCAAGTTTATTTTTATTGTAAGACCGAATAAAAGGGTAGCAGCTGCTTCCAAAAATTCTAAAAAGACTATAGTCTGGTTTCTTATTAAACAATTTTTCATATGGAGATAAATTGAATAAAACCTAAGTTGGAATACGATTGATTAAGTAAGTCAAAGTAAGAACTGCTTCATCCCAATAAAGCAATGGCATAAAGGCAGTGAAAAGCATAGCTAGACTCATCTCTATGAGATATTAATGTTTTTGTTCTGCAGCCCCATGAAGTTCATGAACATAGGGACATGAAAAGCAATGAGTAATGCCTGCTCTTGCCAAGAATTCAGAGAAGGCATTGGAGGTATATTTGCCTCCATTGTCTGTTTGTAGTGCTTTGATTTTGTGTCCTGTCAAATTCTTAATATACAATTTATACTGTTGAAAAGCCAGAAAAACTTGTGATTTTGTAACTAATAAAAAGGTAAAAGTGTATTTTGAGAATGCATCAATAAAGGTAACATAGTGTCGAAATCCAAGATGAGAAATATGAGGAGAGGGGCCCAGACATCAAAAAACACCAATTCATGAGAAGTAGAATATATTGTATTAGATTCAGAAAAAGGTAATTTGTACATTTTTGCTTGTGCACAATTTTCACATACATGAGTATTCTCATTTACATGCTTCATCGAATGTTGAATATTACATTAAGAGAGAACTAGTTTAACAGATTTAAGAGATAAATGTCCTAGGCGTTTATGCCACAAATCTAACACTGAACAAGACATAGTAAAAGTAATAGGGAAATTGAGTGAAAGAGGGTTGAGAGACAGCAACATTTGTAAATTGATATATGCCCTTTTTACGTATACCTTGTAAGAGCATTTTCTGTGTAAATTGGCATTTCATACGACAAAAATTAGCAAAGAATTTAAAATAGACACAGTTATCATTAGCAAATTTTGAAACACTAATCAAGTTCTTGGTGATTTGTAGTGTGTGTATCAAGTGCTGGAGATTAAAATATTTTTTGGAATCTAAAGAGTATAGAAAAGATTTTCCAATATGAGAGATGGAGATACTTTCACCATTACCCACTTGAACCTGTTTTGGGCCGTATATTCTAAACATGTCAACAAATTTGATTGGTTTGGCGTCACAAGATGAGAAGCTCCAGTATCTGGGTACCAAGCAGGATCTGCTATAGTATTGGGGGCAGCAAGAAAAGCAGTGGGATGGTGAAAGGATGGTGCTGGAGGGGTAGGTGTAGTGGATGCAGTGGAAGGTCCTTGAGGAGAAGTAGAAGAGGTTGAGTAATTCTGATTATAAGCCAAGTTTTTGGATTGTTGTTCTTGATTTTGGGAAGGGAGTGGAATATCTTGATTAAAGCGATTAAAGTAATGCCACGCAATGTGACCAAAACGGCCACAAACTTGGCACTGAGGTCGATTTTGCTGAGAAAATACACCTCCTCCCCTAGGAAAACGTCTCCCTCTTCCTCGTCGTAATCCGTTTTCCCGAGAAGAGGTGTGAAACACAGGAAAGAAATTTTGGGTGAGATTAGCTTGAAGAATGCCACTCCCATTTTTCTTGAATTTCTCTATTATGCCATCGTGAGACATGATGAGATATTCTACTTCCACAAGACTATAAATTTCTGGTTTGGCATTGACAGTAAGAAGAAGATTTTGGTACTCTTCATAAAGTCCTTCTAATAGAACTTCCACATGTTCTTCCTTAGAGAGAGGATTACCTAAAGCTGCAAGTGAATCGGTCACATTCTTGATTTTAAGAATGTAGTCACTAGCTGTCTGACCTTGTTTCTTTATCGATTTCAGTTGAGCCTTCAGTTGTTTAATCTTCAATTTTCTGCCACATTTCATAGATGAGCATGGAACCTACCATTTTGTTCTTGAACGCATTGTCAATTGAGGCAAGCATGCAAGAAACTAAATGACAATCATCTTGCTTCCATTGTTTGTAGAGGGAGGATTCAATTCCTGCTTCTTGATCAGACTTAGATTAGAATTGGGGTGGGATTCGTTCTTTGATGAAATGATCTTTAAAACTCTGACCTTGAATTGCATTGACTGCTTGTTACTGCCAGGTCTTAAAATTTGTTTCACATAGTTTGTCTGAAATTGGATTGAACGATCGTTGCTGATAGATGATTGGAGGAACATTATTGTTGGTGGGTAAGGAGGGGTTACTAGCAGCCATGGATCTCTTGGAATCCTAAGAGCTCTGGATACTATCAAAGAGTAAAGAAAGAAAGAAAAAATGCAAAGCAAGTGATGTAGAGCAATGTACTGCTAATTGAAAAGAAAATGCCTTTTTTAATGAATTACAAAAAAGTGAGTTTTGATATGCTACAGTTACATTCTAATTGAAAGACTTATATAGAATGGTAAAAGTCTTTCCATAAGAACTATACACACAATACATAACTAGTTATCAGCTTTTAACAATGTCTTGGACTTTCTTAATCAGCTCATGACCTTGGGCTTCTTTACCTGCCTCAACAAATTGAAAGCAATTACTCAATTAAAAATCAAGCTCCTCCTAAGAAACATAACTTTACCCATATTCCATTAAGTTGGTAATAATATATGAGTAAATCCAACCATCCCTGAGTAAAATAAAGTTCATTACTCCTTTGTTGAACTCTTACATCCATGTAACTAGAACACGAATCAGTCAATACAACTCGAGATGGTATTTGATGAATGTAGTGCATTCTAAACGATTACGACAAAAGATAATCGTACTGAAACCTTAGACGAAAAGAATAAGTTGGAGTAAGAATAATTATCAAATTATCAAAAGAATAATATAATAAATTGACTACATAAAAAATTGTAACTTGTACCTTAAAAAGATTAACTTCGATGAAAAATAAAGAATACATTCTTATTCTATGAAATAATCATAAAAAAATAATAAATTAAAAAAAATAATTTGGCTCCCAAATCTAGACTCATAAACCACAAAAAAAAAAAACAATATATACAACCTTTAGTAATATAAAAATAATTATAAAAGTTAATTATTGATATCAATTTTAATTTATGATAATTAGAATTATAAATTTATGTTTAATTTTTTATTTTTTATTATTGATATCTTAATTTTTTAAAATATTTTTTTCTTTTGTAAAATATTATGTGCGTACCATTTAGATTTTTTCTATTATTATTATTATTATTATTATTATTATTATTATTATTATTATTATTTATTATTATTATTATTATTATTATTATTATTAATTTGTCACCATTAACCATTAACATGTGTATCAACTTATCATTAATTATGTGTGATTAAAAATTATTGTATAATAATTGAGAATTAGAATTATATCCATTAATATAAGTAAAATTATTAAAAATATTGATGATTGATAATTAGTATAATTATGTATTAAATATTAATTTTTATATAATTATGATAAATATATATTTTTTTAAATTAATATAATTATATATTATTTATTAAATACTAATTATAATATAATTATAATAAAAATATTTTTAAAAATAAATTTAGAAAAAAAGGTATATATACTGATATTAAATGCATCACATGAGTATTTTTGACGTCTGAATGTTATCTATTGTAAAATATTATAATGATATATAAAGAGGGACTAAATTTTTTATATATTTGGAGAGTATAGTTTGTAGCGCAATATGGGGGAAAGATAACAGAAGGTTCGGAGTTGTGAAGCTCTCAAATCTCTATACAGTGTGACATATTTAAAATATATTAAGGAAGTGGAGACAAAATTGAGATACTTGAAATCACGAATACTTCTTACAGTATCAACATGAGAACACTAAAGTATAATATAGGGTGGGAAAAGAAGAAGCAGCAGCTTGGATGCTTCTTATTCATGTTCTACTAAGTGCGGGATAATAAAAGTTTGAATCTTAAGAAGAGATACTTATTTTATTATTAATCGAATTTGAACCTTGCTATGCGCATATTTATTGCCATGTTTGGACTTACATGAGACCGGTAGTTGACCCTATTAAATTATTCTGTGTACACGGGCATAGGCAGTAGGCACGTGCTCACGTGTGTGTGATCTCCTCTATAGTTGACCTTACCAAGTTCCAACTGCAATCTCGCTGTGTTTCCCTGCTTGTTTATATGATACTGCTAATTAATGTAGCAGTAATTTAAAGCGTTTGGCACATTTAAAATTCTGTTTTAATTTATTATGTGTTTATTTGTTTGGGTGCTATTATTTTGATAAAAAAAAAATTTTTTAATAATTTTTTTTAGTATATGTGATAAATTTTTAGTAATAAAAATAAAACACTAAAAAAATAAAAAAATATTTTTTTTTGAAAAGCTATAATTTATATTTTTTTAAAAAATTTTTTTAAAAAAATTTTTTTATGTAATAAATAAATAAAAAAATATTTTTATATTATTATACCCAAATATAATTGATAGATAAAAAGATCTTTTTGTATGAGATATTCAAATATAAAATTACTTTTACTTTTTTATAAGATCTTTTAAAAAAAAATAACTCAAAAAAAGATCTTTTCATAAAAGCTCACCCAAACAAGGCCTATGTTTTAATCATCAATATTATATTTTCAACTCATATTTGATTACTATTCATATCCTGGTCCAAAATTCAAGTCAGGCTCAAATTAGAGAAAGTTCAGAAGACAGTTACCGAGTAGCTAGCCGACCTCCTAAGAGGTCGGACAGAACGCTACCAAATGATAACTCCCCTCTGAAGGAGTTATAACTAAACGCCTATTATCTCTCACCTATTTTTAGAAGAGAGATCTCAACAACCCTTAGTTAAAGGGGATGGTTGAAGAGAGGATTTTTGCGTGGTCTAAGAATCTTTACAATTAAGTACTCGTTGCAAGTATAACTCTTAAACCAACAAAAGTCCTTTCTTACAAACGTTTTGGTTGTCACAAGTAATAAACCCCTAAATAAATTGATAACCGAAGTATTTAAACCTCGAGTCATCTTCTCAAGGAATTGCAGGGAGGTATGTTCTTATTATTGGTTATGAGTTTTGTAAATCGGAGGTTTTGAGAATGAGGAGCAGATATGATAAATGACAAGTAAACTAAATAAATGACTGTAAAATAAACTCTTGGCAAGGTATGAGAACTGGAAGTCCTATCCTAGTTATCCTTATCAATTGTGATGAGAATTGGATTTTTCTCCCACTTTGTTAACCTCTAACTATGAAGGTAAGTCAAGTGAATGAATTAATTCGAATCCTCAAGTCTCAGTCTTTCTTTAGGAAAAGTTAGATTTATTGGATCTCGAATTAATTCTTGAAGAATTCCAAATTTTAGTCAACAATGAGTTTGACAACTCAAGACTTACCAATTAATCAACCAGAGCCAAAAGGTAGAAAATCTAAATAAAAATCATTTATCTGAAAACATCTCAGTAATATATATTAAATAAGAAAATCAATCCTAACATGGAAAGTTAATAAGCCAATTGGGCAACACAATTCAGATACAAATGAAAGCATCAGAGTAAATAAAAATAAAAGAGAAAATAAAAAGAACATTGAACCTGAGACGAAGATGAAATATTTCTAATTTCTAAAAATCATAATCCTAAATTCTAAGAGAGATGAGAGAACCTCCCTCTCTAAAAACTACATCTAAAACTAAAATTGTGAATTATGAGAGCCTAATCTGAAGTCCCTCTTCATTCCTCCACTTTGCAGCCTTTAATCTGTGTTTTCTGGGCTTGAAACTGGGCTGGAAATAGCCCAGGATTCGCTGTTTGTGAAATCTGCCACGCTGATTTTCGCAGATGCGACGCGTCCGCGTAGATGACGCGTTCGCATCTCCTATCTATACGGACACTATAGCAAATTATATATTAAATCGAAGCTCCGAACGTTAGCTTTCCAACGCAAGTGGAACCGCATCATTTGGACCTATGTAGCTCAAGTTATGGTCGTTTTAGTGCGAGAGGGTCAGGCTGACAACTTTGCAGTTTCTCCAACTTCTTGTATTCCTTCCACTTTTGCATGCTTCCTTTTCATCCTCTAAGCCATTCTTGCCCTGTAATCCCTGAAATCACTTAACACACATATCAAGGCATCTAATGGTAATAAGAGAGGATTAAACATAGGAAACTTAAGGCCAAAGAAGCATGTTTTCAATCAAAGCACATAATTAGGAAGGCAAATGTAAAACCATGCAAATAGTATGAATAAGTGGGTAAAGAGTTAATAAAATCCACTCAATTAAGCACAAGATAAACCATAAAATAGTGGTTTATCAATGGTTATCCACCACCAATAGTGGAGCTACTCCAACGGTGGTTATTGGCTCATCACTTATAAATACACTGACACCCCTCAAGTATACTTAAGATCCAATTTATTATAAACCTGTTGGGTACCCTTGCTTGCTAACTTAAGCATCAGTTTGTCTTGCAAGTACCACTCCACTTCCTCATGAGAAACTCGGACGGCGGCACCTCGGCACGAGACAAGTCGGGCGCAGCCTCACTCGGAGTCTGGACCTCACGTCCAGACCCAAATACATCCTAGATTCAGGTAACCCCCAAAATATTGGTGCTGTTGTCAGGGACCTAGAAGTTAACACCCTATGGCGGACGGTCACTTTTAGGGGTAGCAAATAGGCCTAAACCTGCCGGACCGGCCTGCGTAACCCGCCAAAAAAGGCGGGTCGGACTGGATAATTAGGACCGCCAAATAGTAAAAGTCTATCTAACCTGCACCGATTAAACCGCGGACTTTAGCGGGGTGGGGCGGGCTTCCCACCGGGCTTAGTGTTTTTTTGGGAAGGGGGTATTTTTGTAATTTTTTTGCCAAAATCCAACTTTCCCCAACCCAACTTACAAGAGAATGAAGATGAAAATTTAATGTTTTGGATTATGTTTACAACCCTCAGAAAACTCCCCTCGTAGAAGAATTCATTCTGAGATTCACCACCCAGAGAATGAGATCAACCCCATTCTACCAAGCTTATGGGACTACTGCACGGATATCACGGCCGACTTGAACAACTCAAATAGGAGATAGAACGACAAAGGGAGGCAGAGAGAAACTTGAGGAAAGAAATTAAACAATGGAGAGAGCTAAAAGAAAAGCTCTCAAAGTTAGAATTCGACCTTTGAAGTAGGAATCTGCGTACAGCTTGGGAAGATACCCCACTAGGAGGGGAAGACCCTTTCATCAAAGACATCATGCGGGAAAGGGTTCCTAGAAACTTTAAGAGCCCCAACATGAGCTTTTATGATGGAACGACCGATCCGAAAATCATTTAAGCAACTTCAAGAGTCAGATGTATTTGACCAATGCCTCAAATGCGACACGTTGCAAGGCCTTCCCTACAATCCTTACCAAGTCGGCCATGAAGTGGTTTGATAGTCTACCACCTAGGTTGATCACTAGCTTCGACGACCTTGCCAAGAAATTTCTCACCCGATTTTCAATTCAAAAGGACAAGGTCAAACATGTGCCTAGTCTGTTGGGAGTCAAATAAGAGATTGGAGAATCTCTCAGAGATTACATGGAGAGATTTAACAAGCCGTGCATAGAAATCCAAAATTTGTTGACTGAAGCGATGATAATGGGGTTGGTCAACGGTCTCTGAAAGGGGATTTTTCTCAATCTATCTCAAAGCGGCATCCAACCTCTTTAAAATATGGACAAGAGCGAGCTGAGAAGTACATCAATATAGAGGAGAATGCCAGGCTACGAGAACCTAATTTCTGACAAACGCATCCTTATCAAGCTCGAAAAAAGGAGAAAGAGCCCAAGAAGAAGAAAGAGCACAATTCGGAGAAACTGAGGAGGTACCATAATTACACCCTGGTGTGGTTTTTGTAACCCACACTTACTAACCGGCAAGTGCACCAGGTCGTACCAAGTAATAGCTTACGTGAGTAAGGGTCGATCCCACGAGGATTGATGAATTAAGCAACAGTTATTGAGTGATAAGCTTAGTTAGGCAAGCAGAAATTGGTTTTGAGATGTTCAAAAGGTTTAAGTTCGAATTCAAAATATCAAAAGTATAGACAATTAAATAAATTGGGAATAATATATGGATAAACAGTTAAGGCTTCAGAGTTATCTATTTTTCCGGATTAACTTTTCTTACTAACTATTTTAATTATGTAGGATTTAATTTATGGCAAACTATATGTGACTAGACCCTAATTCCTTAGACCTTCATAGTCTCCTCTAAAATTCATTAACTGCCAATTCCTTGGTCAATTAATTCCAATTAAAGGGTACATGATCAAATTCCAGTTTGCATGCAACAAAAACTCTAATTACTCAAATAATAAAAGGATTATATGTCACGTATCCCGTTAAATCCAGATAATTAGAATTTAGGAGAATATGTTTTCAAGCTGTTGTTCAAGTATAGAGCTTTTCCAAGTTATACAAGAACTCAAATAGAAAGAGGGTCATACTTCCGTTCCACCCAAATTCATAAGATAAAGAACGAAAATAATTCTTAAATATAAATCCAAAACATAAATTAAAATAGAAAAAGTAATAAAATCAATCCATACAAATAGACAGAGCTCCTAACTTTAACAGTGGAGGTTTAGTTGCTCATGGAATGTAGAATGTAAATTTGTATAGAATTCCCTAATGGAATCTCTCTAATGTAATCTCCTAATAGAAGAGAAGTCTCCCCTATTTATAACTAATCCTAATTAATTTAAAATCTAATTATCTAAAAATAAAAATAATATCTTTTCCTAAAATATAAGATTTGAATTTAAATTTGAATTAATTAACAGGTCTTCAGCTGATGGGTGGGGACCACTTGCTTTGTCCATTATGCAGCTTCTAATCTGTGTTTCCTGGGCTGGAAACTGGGTCAAAAACAGCCAAGAATTCGTAACCAGCGTTTTCTGTATTATTGCAGATGCGCATGTGACACGTCCGCGTCGTCCACGCGCTCGCGTCATTTGTGCAGATTGCAGTCCACGCGTTCGCGTCAAGCACGTGGTGGACGAAATTGTGATTCTTAATTAATGACTCTTTGGCATGTGCCAAAAAGAACTAACTCAACTAACTGATTACTTTCTTTTCACAATTCCGTTCAACTAACCAGCAAGTGCTCTGGGTCGTCCAAGTAATACCTTACGTGAGTAAGGGTCGATCCCACGGAGATTATTGGCTTGAAGCAATCAATACTTATTTTATTTGTCTTAGTCAGGATGCCAATAAGGTTAATTAGATTTTATTTGTAAAAAGCCAAACTACTTAAAATTGTAAGTTGGAATAATAAAGAATACTAGCGTTACTTGTTGTGCAGTAATGGAGAATATGTTGGAGTTTTGGAGATGCTTTGTCCTTTGACTTCAACTCTTCCTTGAAATCCTCTTCTCACACGCAGATTCCTTCCATGGCAAGCTCTATGTAGGGTGTCACCGTTGTCAGTGGCTACTTCCCATCCTCTCAGTGAAAACGTTCCTATGCTCTGTCACAGCACGGCTAATCATCTGTCGGTTCTCAATCAGGTTGGAATAGAATCCATTGATTCTTTTGCGTCTGTCACTAACGCCCAGCCCTCAGGAGTTTGAAGCACGTCACAGTCATTCAATCCCAGAATCCTACTCGGAATACCACAGACAAGGTTTAGACTTTCCGGATTCTCATGAATGCCGCCATCAATCCGGCCTATACCACGAAGATTCTGTTGGGGAATCTAAGAGATATTCATTCAGTCTGATGTAGAACGGAGGTGGTTGTCAGGCACACGTTCATAGATTGAGGAAGGTGATGAGTGTCACGGATCATCACCTTCTTCACAATTAAGCGCGAATAAACATCTTAGATAAGAACAAGCGTGTTTGAATGGAAAACAAAGGAATTGTATTAAATCATCGAGACGCTGCAGAGCTCCTCACCCCCAACAATGGAGTTTAGAGACTCATGCCGTCACAAAGTATGTAATTCAGATCTGAAAATGTCATGAGGTCCAAGATAAGTCTGTAAAAGTTGTTTAAATAGTAAACTAGTAACCTAGGTTTACAGAAAATGAATAAACTAAGATAATTGGTGCAGAAATCCACTTCTGGGGCCCACTTGGTGTGTGCTGGGGCTGAGATTAAAGCTATCCACGAGTAGAGGCCTTTCTTGGCGTTAAACTCCAGGTTATGACGTGTTTTGGGCGTTCAACTCCGGATCATGACGTTTTTCTGGCGTTTAACTCCAGACAGCAGCGTGTACTTGGCGTTCAACGCCAAGTTACGTCGTCTATCTTCGCGCAAAGTATGGACTATTATATATTGCTGGAAAGCCCTGGATGTCTACTTTCCAACGCCGTTGAGATCGCGCCAATTGGACTCCTGTAGCTCCAGAAAATCCATTTCGAGTACAGGGAGGTCAGGATCCAACAGCATCAGCAGTCCTTTTTCAGCCTAAGTCAGATTTTTGCTCAGCTCCCTCAATTTCAGCCAGAAAATACCTGAAATTACAGAAAAATACACAAACTCATAGTAAAGTCCAGAAATATGATTTTTGCTTAAAAACTAATAAAATTCTATTAAAAACTAATTAAAACATACTAAAATCTACATGAAATTACCCCCAAAAAGCGTATAAAATATCCGCTCATCACAACACCAAACTTAAACTGTTGCTTGTCCTCAAGCAACTAGATAAATAAAATAGGCTTTAGCAAAATTTAAGAAGTAATAATATTTTAGAGTTTTAAATGAAGCTCATATTCTTATTAGATGAGCGGGGCTTGTAGCTTTTTGTTTCTGAACAGTTTTGGCATCCCCCTGTATCTTTATATTTTCAGAATAATTGGCATCCTTAGGAACTCAGAATTCAGATAGTATTATTGACTCTCCTAGTGTAGTATGTTGATTCTTGAACACAGTTATTTTATGAGTCTTGGCTGTGGCCCTAAGCACTTTGTTTTCTAGTATTACCACCAGATACATAAATGCCACAGACACATAACTGGGTGAACCTTTTCAGATTGTGACTTAGCTTTGCTAAAGTCCCCAGTTAGTGGTGTCCAGAGCTCTTAAGCACACTCTTTTGCTTTGGATCACAACTTTAACCACTCAGTCTCAAGCTTGTAACTTGGACCTGCATGCCACAAGCATATGGTTAGGGACAGCTTGGTTTAGCCGCTTAGGCCTGGATTTTATTTCCTTGGGCCCTCCTCTCCATTGATGCTCAAAGCCTTGGATCCTTTTTTTACTCTTGGCTAGTGCTCATGGCTTGTTTTTTTTTTTTTGAACTGCTTTTTCTTGCTTCAAGAATCAATTTCATGATTTTTCAGATCATCAATAATATTTTTCGTGTTCCTCATCCTTTCAGGAGCCAATATTCATCAAATTCAAGGTACAATTTATGCACTGTTCAAGCATTCATTCAGAGAACAAAAAGTATTGCCACCACATATAATTAATTATAGTCTTTATTACTAAGAACTCATAAATATAGATTACTTCTTTATTCTTCAAAAATTCTACTACTTTATTCATGCCTGATGATGATGAGAAAAATAAATTACAGCTTAATTGGAAATAAAATCAAAATAGACATACTAATTACTACTACTACTATATATCTCTTAAGGTAAATTTCTAAAATAATACTATCACAGAGTTAAAGCTGGAATTAGAACTTAACAACCTGTATTTTGGGAAGTGGATGTTCCTCTAGTCTGTGGGGTGCCTTCAAGAATTAATTTCTGATGCTTCAGCTCCCTTAAGTTCACATCCTTGCTCTTCCTGTTCTCTTAGGTGCCATGATCTTAATGAGTTTTAGCTCAGTGATCATGGCAAATCACACCAAACTTAGAGGTTTGCTTGTCCTCAAGCAAAAGAAAGGAAAGGAGAGGAGTAGATGAAAGGCATTTTCAAATAAAGATAAGATGAGTTGAAAAAGATATGAGAAGAAATTAAAAATATTTGAAAAAGAATTGGATTGGACAAAGATTTGGGCTTATGAATTAAGATATATTTGATATTTTTGAAAAAGGGATTTTAGAAATTAGTGTTTCTAGAAATTAGGATTAAAAATTTTAGAATTGAAGGATGACATTTTGAAACATGTTTATGCAAGAAATCATGAATTGAAACATAAAAATTTAGAAAAATTATGAAGAAAAACGAATTGTACCTCCTCCCATCATCCTGGCGTTGAACGCCCACATGGTGCATGTTTTGGGCGTTCAACGCCCAAATGTAGCTTCTCCTGGGCGTTCAACGCCCATCTGGTGCTTCTTTCTGGCGTTGAACGCCAGAAAGTCCTTTGTCACTGGGCATTTTTTTGAACGCCCAGGATGCTAGCAGACTGGCGTTAAACGCCCAGAAGGTGCATCTTTCTGGCGTTTAACGCCCAGAAGATGCTCATTTCTGGCGTTTAACGCCCAGATGGCTACCCTTACTGGCGTTAAACGCCCAGTGGGTGCTTCTTTTGGGCGTTTGACGCCAAAAGTGTTTCTTACTGACTTTTTCACGCCAGTAAGCTTCCAATTTCCTGTATAACTCTGTGAATCCAACCAATTGCTATTTTACCTTGAAGAGATTTGGACCTATACCTGTAAAAAAAGAAAATTTATATAATTAGTAAATATACTTTATAAATGGCTGGGTTGCCTCCCAGCAAGCGCTTCTTTAATGTCATTAGCTGGACTATCACTGAGTTTTTTTTTTTACTCGAGTCTCAGCTTTGAGCAGTCTTGCTCAAAATTGCCCTCAAGATAATGTTTGACTCTTTGTCCATTAACAATGAACTTTTTGTTAGAGTCATTATCCTGAAGCTCTATGTATCCATATGGTGATACGTTTGTAATGACATATGGACCTCTCCACCGGGATTTTAATTTCCCAGGGAATAATTTGAGCCTAGAATTAAATAGCAGAACTTTCTGCCCCGGCTCAAAGACTCTGGATGACAATTTCTTATCATGCCATCTTTTCGCTTTCTCTTTGTAAATCTTTGCATTTTCGAAAGCATTGAGTCTAAATTCCTCTAGCTCATTTAGCTGGAGTAATCGTTTTTCTCCGGCTAACTTGGCATCAAGGTTTAGGAATCTGGTTGCCCAATAGGCCTTGTGTTCCAGTTCCACTGGCAAGTGACATGCCTTTCCATACACAAGCTGGTATGGAGAGGTCCCTATAGGGGGTCTTGAATGCTGTTCTGTATGCCCACAGAGCATCATCCAAGCTTCTTGCCCAATCCCTTCTACGGTTAATTACAGTCCGTTCCAGGATTCTTTTGAGCTCTCTATTTGAGACTTCAGCTTGCCCATTAGTTTGTGGATGATATGGAGTAGCTACCCTGTGGCTAACTCCATAACGAACCAGAGCAGCATAAAGCTGTTTATTGCAGAAATGAGTGCCCCCATCACTGATTAACACTCTAGGGATACCAAATCTGCTGAAGATATGTTTCTGGAGGAATTTCAACACTGTTTTAGTGTCATTAGTGGGTGTTGCAATAGCCTCCACCCATTTGAATACATAATCCACTGCCACCAGAATATAAGTGTTTGAGTATGATGGTGGGAAAGGTCCCATGAAGTCAATACCCCATACGTCAAACAACTCAATCTCCAAGATTCCTTGTTGAGGCATGGCGTAGCTGTGAGGTAGGTTGCCTGATCTTTGGCAACTGTCACAATTAAGCACAAATGCTCGGGAATCTTTATAGAGAGTAGGCCAGTAGAAGCCACTTTGGAGGACTCTTGTGGCTGTTCGCTCACTTCCAAAATGTCCTCCATACTGTGATCCATGGCAATGCCAAAGGATCTTCTGTGCTTCTTCTTTAGGCACACATCTACAGATTACTCCGTCTGCACATCTCTTAAAGAGATATGGCTCATCCCAAAGATAATACTTTGCATCCGTGATCAGCTTCTTTATTTGCTGTCTACTGTACTCTTTGGGTATAAATCTCACTGCCTTGTAGTTTGCAATGTCTGCAAACCATGGCACTTCCTGGATGGCAAAGAGTTGCTCATCTGGAAAGGTTTCAGAAATCTCAGTGAGAGGGAGGGACGCCCCTTCTACTGGTTCTATTCGGGACAGGTGATCTGCTACTTGATTTTCTGTCTCTTTTCTGTCTCTTATTTCTATATCAAACTCTTGCAGAAGCAACATCCATCTGATGAGTCTGGGTTTTGAATCCTGCTTTGTGAGTAGATATTTAAGAGCAGCATGATCAGTGTACACAATCACTTTTGATCCTACTAAATAAGATCTGAATTTGTCAATGGCGTAAACCACTGCAAGTAGCTCTTTTTCTGTGGTTGTGTAATTCTTCTGTGCATCATTTAGAACACGGCTGGCATAGTAAATGACGTGCAGAAGCTTGTCATGCTTTTGTCCCAACACTGCACCAATGGCATGGTCACTGGCATCACACATCAATTCAAATGGTAATGTCCAGTCTGGTGCAGAGATGATTGGTGCTGTAACCAATTTAGCTTTCAGAGTCTCAAACGCCTGCAGACACTCTTTATCAAAGATAAATGGCGTGTCAGCAGCTAGCAGGTTGCTCAGAGGTTTGGCGATTTTTGAAAAATCTTTTATAAACCTCCTATAGAATCCTGCATGCCCCAGAAAGCTTCTGATTGCCTTAACATTAGCAGGTGGTGGTAATTTTTCAATTACCTCTACTTTAGCTTGGTCCACCTCTATCCCCTTGTTCGAGATTTTGTGCCCAAGGACAATTCCTTCAGTCACCATAAAGTGACACTTTTCCCAGTTTAAAACCAGGTTAGTCTCTTGGCATCTTTTCAGAACAAGTGCTAAGTGGTTAAGGCAGGAGCTGAATGAGTCTCCAAATACTGAAAAGTCATCCATGAAGACTTCCAGGAATTTTTCCACCATATCAGAGAAAATTGAGAGCATGCACCTCTGAAAAGTTGCAGGTGCATTGCACAGGCCAAATGGCATCCTTCTGTATGCAAATACTCCGGATGGGCAGGTGAATGCCGTTTTCTCCTGATCCTGGGGATCTACTGCAATTTGATTATAGCCTGAATATCCATCCAGGAAGCAGTAGTATTCATGACCTGCTAGTCTTTCTAGCATTTGGTCTATGAATGGTAAAGGAAAATGATCCTTTCTGGTGGCTGTATTGAGCCTTCTATAATCAATACACATGCGCCACCCAGTAACTGTTCTTGTAGGAACCAGTTCATTCTTTTCATTATGAATCACTGTCATGCCACCCTTCTTAGGGACAACTTGGACAGGGCTCACCCAGGGGCTGTCAGAAATAGGATAGATAATCCCAGCCTCTAGTAATTTAGTGACCTCTTTCTGCACCACTTCTTTCATAGCTGGATTCAGCCGCCTTTGTGGTTGAACCACTGGCTTGGCATCATCCTCCAGCAAGATTTTGTGCATGCATCTGGCTGGGCTAATGCCCTTAAGATCACTAATGGACCACCCAAGAGCTGTCTTGTGCGTCCTTAGCACTTGAATTAGTGCTTCCTCTTCCTGTGGCTCTAAGGTAGAGCTTATAATTACAGGAAAGGTTTCACCTTCTCCCAGAAATGCATATTTTAGGGAAGGTGGTAATGGTTTGAGCTCGGGTTTAGGAGGTTTCTCCTCTTCCTGAGGGATTTTCAGAGGTTCCACTATTTTCTCTGACTCCTCCAGATCAGGCTGGACGTCTTTGAAGATGTCCTCTAGCTCTGATTCCAAACTCTCAGCCATATTGACCTCTCTTACCAGAGAATCAATAATATCAACACTCATGCAGTCATTTGGGGTGTTTGGATGTTGCATTGCTTTGACAACATTCAACTTGAACTCCTCCTCATTGACTCTCAAGGTTACTTCCCCTTTTTGGACATCAATGAGGGTTCGGCCAGTTGCTAGGAAAGGTCTTCCTAGAATGAGAGTTGCACTCTTGTGCTCCTCCATTTCCAGCACCACAAAGTCAGTAGGAAAGGCGAATGGCCCAACCTTGACAATCATGTCTTCAATCACGCCTGATGGGTACTTAATGGAGCCATCAGCAAGTTGAAGACATATCCTGGTTGGTTTAATTTCTTCAGTTAAATCAAGCTTTCTGATGGTAGATGCAGGTATTAGGTTGATACTTGCCCCAAGATCACATAAAGCTTGCTTGGTACAATTACCCTCTAATGTGCATGGTATCATAAAGCTCCCAGGATCTTTAAGCTTCTCAGGTAAGCTTTTCAGAATGACTGCACTGCATTCTTCAGTGAGGTAGACTTTTTCAGTTTCCCTCCTATCCTTCTTATGACTTAAGATTTCTTTCATGAACTTAGCATAAGAAGGTATTTGCTCAAGTGCTTCTGCAAACGGAATCTTTATTTCTAGAGTCCTGAGATAGTCTGCAAAGCGGGCAAATTGCTTATCCTGTTCCGCTTGGCGGAGTTTTTGAGGATAAGGCATTTTGGCTTTGTATTCCTCAACCTTAGTTACTGCAGGTTTATTACCTACAGAAGTGGGTTGGGAAGCCTTTTTAGGAAGGTCAGCACTTGTATGTGACTGATTCCCTACTGGCATTTGAATGCCAGTGGTGGGAGCTGGAGTGGCGTTAGACGCCACTTCCTTGTTTGTTACTGGCGTTTGAACGCCAGAACCATGCTCCCTTTGGGCGTTCAACGCCGAATTCATGCTTGTTTCTGGCGTTGAACGCCAGGAATGAGCATGGTCTGGGCGTTCAGCGCCAGCTTTGTTCCTCTCTGGGCTCTGATTGTCCTCAGAGGGATTTTGAGTATCCTCTTGTTCATTTCTTGGTTTCCTGCTGCTTTGAAGTGAGGTATTTAATGTTTTCCCACTTCTTAATTGAACTGCTTGGCATTCTTCTGTTATTTGTTTTGACAGTTGCTTTTCTGTCTGCTTTAATTACACTTCCATGTTCCTGTTAGCCATTCTTGTTTCCTGTAATATTTCCTTGAATTCAGCTAGCTGCTGAGTTAGAAAATCTAATTGCTGATTGAATTCATTAGCCTGATCCACTGGACTGAGTTCTGCAGTTACTGTTTTAGCTTCTTCTTTCATAGAGGATTCACTGCTTAGGTACAGATGCTGATTTCTGGCAACTGTATCAATAAGCTCTTGAGCTTCTTCAATTGTTTTTCTCATGTGTATAGATCCACCAGCTGAGTGGTCTAGAGAAATCTGAGCTTTTTCTGTAAGCCCATAGTAGAAGATGTCTAATTGCACCCATTCTGAAAACATTTCAGAGGGGCATTTTCTTAGCATCTCTCTGTATCTCTCCCAAGCATCATAAAGGGATTTATTATCTCCTTGTTTGAAGCCTTGAATGTTTAGCCTTAGCTGTGTCATCCGTTTGGGAGGGAAATAGTGATTCAGGAATTTTTCTGACAGCTGTTTCCATGTTTTTATGCTGCTCTTAGGCTGGTTATTTAACCACCTCTTAGCTTGATCTTTTACAGCAAATGGAAACAGTAATAATCTGTAGACATCCTGATCTACTTCCTTATCATGTACTGTATCAGCAATTTGCAGAAATTGTGCCAGAAACTCTGTAGGTTCTTCATGTGGAAGACCGGAATACTGGCAGTTTTGCTGCACCATGATAATGAGCTGAGGATTCAGCTCAAAGCTACTAACTCCAATGGAGGGTATACAAATACTACTCCCATATGAAGCAGTAGTGGGGTTAGCATATGACCCCAGAGTCCTCTTGGACTGTTCATTCCCACTTGCTTCCATACTAGATCACAAGGGATAATTTATATGTTGATAATTATTTATTTTATAGTTGTGGAATAAATAAAATAGATAAAAAAAGAAGGAATATATAAAAATATTTTGAAAATATTTTATGAAAATAATTTTTTTTTAAAAAATAAAATAAAAATGAAATAAAAGAAAGCGAAAATATTTTGAAATTGAAAATTGAATTTTTATATAAAATTTTCGAAAAAGTAGTTCAAAATTAGTTAGAAAATAAATTTTTTTTGAATTTTGAATTTTATGATGAAAGAGAAAAAACACACAAAAGACACAAGACTTAAAATTTTTAGATCCAATGCTCCTTATTTTTCAAAAATTTTTGGAGGGAAAACACCAAGGAACACCAAACTTAAAAATTTTAAGATCAAGACACAAGAAAAACTCAAGAACACTTTGAAGATTCACAAGAACACCAAGAACAAAAGAAAGAACACCAAACTTAAAATTTTTAGAAAACTTTAGTAAAATTTTCGAAAATATGAAAGATTAACAAGAAAACACCAAACTTAAAGTTTGGCACAAGATTAAATCAAGAAAAACTATTTTTGAAAAAGGATTTTAAGAAGAAAGTGCCCAATTGCCAAGAACATAAGCCAACACTATAACCAACTGAATTAAAAATGTAATGTATTTTAAAGATGTATTATTTTTATGGATAAAATAAATTTTTAAAAACTAATGTTTTGAAAAAGCACAAGAAAAACAAGAAAAGACACAGAACAAGAAAAATTAAAGATCAAACAAGAAAAATAAACAAGAACAACTTGAAGATCAATGAAGAACAAAGAACACAAGTCGAAAATTTTAAAGAAAAATATAGGATATGCAATTGACACCAAACTTAGAACAAGACTCTAAACTCACGAAAATTAGCAACTAATAAAGAAAATAATATATTTTGAAAAGAAATTTTTGAAAAGAAACTATCCTATCAAGATTTAATGACTCTATAACAGTAAAAATAAAAATAAAATATTCCTAATCTAAGAAATAAAATAAGCCTTCAATTGTCCAAACTCAATAATCCCCGGCAACGGCGTCAAAAACTTGGTGGACGAAATTGTGATTCTTAATTAATGACTCTTTGGCATGTGCCAAAAAGAACTAACTCAACTAACTGATTACTTTCTTTTCACAATTCCGTTCAACTAACCAGCAAGTGCACTGGGTCGTCCAAGTAATACCTTACGTGAGTAAGGGTCGATCCCACGGAGATTATTGGCTTGAAGCAATCAATACTTATTTTATTTGTCTTAGTCAGGATGCCAATAAGGTTAATTGGATTTTACTTGTAAAAAGCCAAACTACTTAAAATTGTAAGTTGGAATAATAAAGAATACTAGCGTTACTTGTTGTGCAGTAATGGAGAATATGTTGGAGTTTTGGAGATGCTTTGTCCTTTGACTTCAACTCTTCCTTGAAATCCTCTTCTCACACGCAGATTCCTTCCATGGCAAGCTCTATGTAGGGTGTCACCGTTGTCAGTGGCTACTTCCCATCCTCTCAGTGAAAACGTTCCTATGCTCTGTCACAGCACGGCTAATCATCTGTCGGTTCTCAATCAGGTTGGAATAGAATCCATTGATTCTTTTGCGTCTGTCACTAACGCCCAGCCCTCAGGAGTTTGAAGCACGTCACAGTCATTCAATCCCAGAATCCTACTCGGAATACCACAGACAAGGTTTAGACTTTCCGGATTCTCATGAATGCCGCCATCAATCCGGCCTATACCACGAAGATTCTGTTGGAGAATCTAAGAGATATTCATTCAGTCTGATGTAGAACGGAGGTGGTTGTCAGGCACACGTTCATAGATTGAGGAAGGTGATGAGTGTCACGGATCATCACCTTCTTCACAATTAAGCGCGAATAAACATCTTAGATAAGAACAAGCGTGATTGAATGGAAAACAAAGGAATTGTATTAAATCATCGAGACGCTGCAGAGCTCCTCACCCCCAACAATGGAGTTTAGAGACTCATGCCGTCACAAAGTATGTAATTCAGATCTGAAAATGTCATGAGGTCCAAGATAAGTCTGTAAAAGTTGTTTAAATAGTAAACTAGTAACCTAGGTTTACAGAAAATGAATAAACTAAGATAATTGGTGCAGAAATCCACTTCTGGGGCCCACTTGGTGTGTGCTGGGGCTGAGATTAAAGCTATCCACGAGTAGAGGCCTTTCTTGGCGTTAAACTCCAGGTTATGACGTGTTTTGGGCGTTCAACTCCGGATCATGACGTTTTTCTGGCGTTTAACTCCAGACAGCAGCGTGTACTTGGCGTTCAACGCCAAGTTACGTCGTCTATCTTCGCGCAAAGTATGGACTATTATATATTGCTGGAAAGCCCTGGATGTCTACTTTCCAACGCCGTTGAGAGCGCGCCAATTGGACTCCTGTAGCTCCAGAAAATCCATTTCGAGTACAGGGAGGTCAGGATCCAACAGCATCAGCAGTCCTTTTTCAGCCTAAGTCAGATTTTTGCTCAGCTCCCTCAATTTCAGCCAGAAAATACCTGAAATTACAGAAAAATACACAAACTCATAGTAAAGTCCAGAAATATGATTTTTGCTTAAAAACTAATAAAATTCTATTAAAAACTAATTAAAACATACTAAAATCTACATGAAATTACCCCCAAAAAGCGTATAAAATATCCGCTCATCAGCACGCGATCGCGTCATTGCGATTTCTCCATTCCGCGCGGTCGCGTGAGCCATGCGTCCGCGTTGGTCTTCGCTGGTCATCTCTTTGGTTTCTTCTTTTTCTCTGCAGAAACTTCATCAAATCCCTCCGAATGCTACCTAAAATAAATAAAATTGCACAAAACTCAAAATAGCATCCATAATGGCTAAAATATAATTAATTCTTAATTAAACTCAACAAATTAGATGCAAATTCACTAGAAAAAGATAGACAAGATGCTCACGCATCACAACACCAAACTTAAACTGTTGCTTGTCCTCAAGCAACCAAAACTATTATAGGCTTAGGATGTGAATTTGCATGAGAATGAGAGTTTGATTAAGCTCATGTCTCTTTTTATAGTGGGCTTTATAACTGTAATCCTGAATAGGTTTGGCATCTCACTCTCCTTTGAATCAAGAATGTTATTGTCATTCAGAATTAGAATCCGGATGATATTATGAATTCTCTGATCTTTACATTTCAGTTTAATCCTTGAACACAGCAACATTTACTTTAATTTATTTTTCTTTGGTGCTTTGCACCTTGAACCTAGGCGTGACTTTAAATGTTTTGTCTCAAGAGTTACTTGACACAAAAACACCACAAGCACTTAACTGGGAAACTCCCTTTGAGTTCTGATTTTTCTTTCAGTTACTCCAGACAGTGGTGCTCAAAGCTTTTGGCATACTCTGTTAAACGCACTTGGTCTCGACTTTAAGTGTTCTGTCTCAAGGATTACTTGACACAATCATACCACAAGCATATGACTAGGGAAACAACTCTTTTAGCTTTTAATCATGTCTGACCTCCCTAGTCATTGATGCTCAGAGCCTTGGACCTTGCTTTTATTATTATTTTTTTTAATTTATATATATATTTTTTCTTTTGCTGTTTCTTTTCCTTCAAGGATTAAATTTTTGTTTATTTCAGAGAAGTCATAATAATCCTCTAAATTCATGTTCCTTATACATCAACATCACTTGATTCAAATTCAAATATGCACTGTTCATATCATGCATTCAAAAATCATAGAAAATACCACCACTTTTAAGTAAATGAGACTATTCTTAAAATTAGACTCAATTTCTCATGCAATACATCACTTCTTTTTCTTTTCTTTTTAGATTCAAGTTCAGTGAGTGGTACATGAAACATCTTTTCAGCATTAAAGAAATAAAAAAAACTAGTCCTAGAATTCTAACTAATAAAAGATCATGCAACAAACAAAGTAAAATAGCAGAAAACTGGAACATAACATAGAAAAAGAAGGGAGGAATAAAAAATATGAAAGGAACTCAACCACCTTAGTTATCCTAGTGGTCGCTTTATTTTTCAGGTTGTGCTCCTTCGTGAAGATGATTCGCCTCCCTTTTGGTGCCAGAAAACCAATACGCGCAGCGTCAACACCAAACTTAAAGATTTACTTGTCCTCAAGCAAAGAAGTACTGAAAATAGAAGAAATAATTATTAAGAAGAGAGAAAAATAAGAGGAGAAAAGAATAAGAGAGAATTAGGATTGGGAGAGAGAGAGAAAGAAATCTGGGCGGCGCAAGCGACGTGGCCGCGTGGGGCACGCGTTCGCGTGATTGCGTTTTAGTTAGTTGACGCGGTCGCGTCGATCATGCGGTCGCGTGACCCATGTTATGCTTTGGGCGCGAGTCCAGCCTCGCGCCTGCACAACTCTCTGTTCGAATTTAAATATTTGCCAAATCTGGGATGACGCGATCGCGTAAGGCATGCGATCGCGTGAGTGGCTTCAGAAGGGAATGACGCGGACGCGTCGGCGACGCGTTCACGTGATAGGGATTATGCGTCTAGCACCAAGCCAGCACCACTCCAGCACAATATTTGGTTGTGCACCCTTTTTACGTCGAAAATCAGGGCACGCGGCCGCGTGGTTCACGCGGTTGCGTGGGAGGCTAATATTCCCACATGACGCGGATGCGTCGGTGATGCGGTCGCGAGGGGCGATTTGTGCCACTGGAGAGCGTCCGACATGCCTGGAATTGACCCTGAGCTCATGACCCATAAACTCGCAGTGTATCTTGGATCCTGACCAGTTCAGCAAAACAGGCATAAACTTGGGCTTGAACGAACTCAAGTGGTTGAAGAACAAGTCCAAGCATTACTAGAAGCTGGGTTCATCAGGGAAGTCAAATACCCTTGTGGTTGGCAAATGTTGTTTTGGTAAAAAAGCAAAAAGGGAAGCGGAGAATGTGCGTTGACTACACCGACCTCAATAAAGTCTGCCCAAAGGATCCATACCATCTCTCCGATATTGATGCTTTAGTAGATTCATATTCAGGATACCAATACTTATCTTTTATGAATGCATACTCAGGATATAATCAAATCTCGATGTTTAAGTCAGATCAGGAGAAGACATCGTTCACCAATCCAAGAACGAATTACTGTTACGTGGTCATGCCATTTGGTTTCAAAAATGCAGGGGCTACATATCAGAGATTGATGAACAAAATGTTTGCACCTCACCTCAAAAAATTAATGGAGGTATATATAGCGACATGCTGGTGAAAACCAAGGAGGAAGCAAATTTCTTGTCCAATCTGTCACAAGTGTTTGATACCATAAGGAAGCACGAGATGAGATTAAATCTCACAAAGTGCACCTTTGCGGTAGAAGCAGGAAATTTTTTGGGGTTCATACTCACACAAAGGAGAATTGAAGCCAATCCTGACAAGTGCAGAGCTATCTTAGATATGAGGAGTCTAACCTGTTTAAAAGAAGTCCAACAGTTGAATGGCCGACTTGCAGCACTATCCAGGTTTTTGACAGGGTCAGCTTGAAGATCCTTGCCTTTCTTTTCACTACTCAAAAAAGGATCCATATTCGAATGGACTCCAGAATACGAAGAAGCTTTTCAAGAATTCAAAAACTTTTTAGGTCAACCGCCCATCCTTACTCGGCTAAAGATAGGGAAGGAACTCGTATTATACTTAGTCGTTACGGATAAAGTAGTAGCTTCAGCCCTAATACAGGAAGATGAAGTAGGACAGTACCCCATCTATTTCACTAACAAAGTCTTGCAAGGACCAGAATTGAAGTACCAGAAAATTGAAAAATTTGCATATGCTTTACTTCTGGCTTCCGGAAGGCTCCGACCCTACTTTCATACACACACCATAAAGGTCCGAACTAATCAACCCAAGAAACAGATCCTCCAGAAAATAGATATAGCAAGACGGATGGTATAATGGGCCATGGAGTTGTCCGAGTTTGACCTGAAATATAAAACTCAGACAGCCATTAAGACCCAATATCTCACCAATTTTCTGGCAGAATACACCGAAGACAAGGTTGGGACCCCCACAACCTGGAACTTATATATAGACGGATCTTCCAATAAAGTCGGGAGTGGCGTAGGCATTATCTTAGTCAATGAAGAAGGGACTCAAATAGAGCTCTCCCTAAAATTTAAATTTTCTGCTTCTAACAACAATGCCGAGTATGAAGCCATGATTGCAGGCTTAAAACTTGCCAAAGAGGTTGGAGCGACAAAGGTCGTAGTCTTTAGTGACTCTCAGATAGTAACTTCTCAAATCAATAGAGAGTATCAAGTGAAGGATCTCAATATGAAAAGGTACTTAGAGAAGACACTTGAACAACTCGGACAATTTACTGAGACGGAGGTCCTACATACAACTCAGGAGCGTAATAACCGAGCTGACGCCAAATAACAGAAGCCTGATTCAAAAGACCCTCTAAGAGCCATCCGTCAGCAAATTAGACAACAATTTAGATGTATTACACATTTCTGGTATGAACCTCAGATAGATGACTCCCCTTATTAAATATTTGAAATTCGACATCCTCCTCGCGGAGCAAAAGGAGGCCAAAAGAATCCAAAGGGTGGCACGAAATTATACTTTGGTACACAATATCTGTAACACCCTCACTATCAGAATATCACGCTTTCGGCTGTGCCACTCTGATAGCAAGAAGAATTACGATGATTTCATATACTTAATAATAAAATAGAAGCCTTTGACTCGAAACCGTATCGCTGTTTTCTTTTTAATAAAAACTGAAAAAAACTTTTTAACTGAAAATAAACAGGCATATACATATATACAAAACTTCTTACTCAAACAACTTACAAATATTATATACATACAAGTTATTATAGTCATGATTCATATCCCTCTTACAATGATATAATAATAAAGGCGAGGAAAAGTCTATAACATATGTATACAAACAAAAACAACATATTTAGGAACTTAGCAAAAACTCTGCAAACTTCCTCATCCGTCTTGCAAAGATAAAACTGTAGGGAGATGAGAACCTAACCACGCATTGTCACCATGGAGTTTCAAAATTGTCATAAGAAGATATTTAATAAGAAAATTATTTTTCAAGCTCAGCGATCTTATGAATCATTTAAAAACAGACGGTTTAACCACCCAAAAATTCACAGCTATTTTAAAAGAAATCAGTTAAGTATCCAGAAATAAAAAAACTTACTTTTCTTATAAAAGAACCTTAAAAGTTTCCTGACAGAATGAATGACCAACCTATTCCAAATATAGGTTCATTAAGTCTATACTGAACTAGCTTGATGTTTCATACTATACTAAACCTCAATCAGAAACCAATCGCGCAATCAACCAACACTATCATCAATTCAGCACCGAAACTCAATTCTCAAAAGTACCACACCAGAATAAACACAGGCAAAACAGACAAGGAAAACACATGTATAGATAGCAGTTACAGGAAGTAGCTCAGGTAGCAGTTAAAGACAGTTAAGCAGTTAGGCAAACCAAAACAAATTCAAACCGAAACAAAGCTTGCAAATGCATATGATGTATGTCTGTCCTATGGCTAATGAGCTCATTTGTCGGTTATACAACCAACCCGACATGTCTTGGTAGCTAACCATTGGATAGTCCCTTTGTACATGCATTCCCAAGCTCAATAATATCAATGGAAAAAATCCCAAGCTCATCTATGGGGAGAGATAAAGCCCCAGGCTCAAATTCATATATATATATATATATATATATATATATATATATATATATATATATATATATATATATATATATATGGAAGCCCATGGGAGAACCCGGAGGGTCAAAGTGCCCAGTCACATCTTACGTACAGAGGTCAACAATTTGTCTCAATTTTGCAAGTCTCATTTACTTTTAATTCATTTTCATCATCAATTCATTCTCTTCTAAATAAATCAAACTTAAAACATATAATTTTTAAACCAAATATTTCTAAATAATCATTTCATATGAAGCTTACAATTTTTATAAAAATTTTTGCAGCATCTCGGACTTTGCCTCCCTTTTCGGGTCCTATCCAAGCATTCCTCAAATCCTTCTCAACCATTTCCAAATCTCAATAATTTTTCAAGATTCAACCATTTCTAATATCAAATTATTTTCGAATCGAACCAATTCCAATAATAAATCTTTTTCAAAATCAAACCAGCTCCAATATTAAATCATTTATAAAATCAAACCAATTCAAAATCAAACCGCTTCCAAAATCAATTCATTTTCATATCTCAAATCATTTCCAAAGCCGATTCATTTATATTATCAAATTAACTCCAAAACCAAGAAAAACCACTTTTCATAATATTCAACTAAATAACTTTACAAACTAATTTCTTATCAACAACTGCACACCACTCAAGCAATCAGTAATTCAGTCCAACAAACAACCACAACCACAAGACAAAGATAATCACATAAATATATTTTTCATGTCAATATCTATTTATAACAAATCTGTCATATAAAATAAATTTTAAGAAAAAATCACACCTCGGAAGGTCAAAACCTATAAACCAAACGCATCAAAGAAAACCTTTTCTCTCGGCCCGCGATCAGCAGCAACCGCAACCTCAGCTCCTAACCACTTTTGCAGCAATCACAGCAGCATAAAAATGACATGTAACAACCAGAACTCGATCCTACATTACCAAACCTCAGAGTCTTTAACCAAACATAACAGAATATTGATTTTCAAGGGCTTCGAAACGAGAACGCTTACCGCAACTAAGGAAGAACAACTGAGTTGAACAGCAGCGATTCTGAGTAGAGGCGGCAGAAGCGAAACGGTGGCTTCGATGGTGGACTACGATAGAAAACTCACAGTAACCATACTCCTAGTGCAAACAACCTCAGAAAGACTCTCACGGTAACTATGAACTTAACGGACAACGAAGATCTGAAGCAAGGTTAGTGCTTACCATGACAGAGGCTTCAACGGTGGTTTTCGGTGGCAGAAGCTTGGCCACGGCAGCATAGCTTCCAACATCAGCGGTGGGGACGACAAAGCACCAACGGCTGTGACAGAGGCAGCTTCTCCCTTTCCTATCCGTGACCAAGCTCGACGACGGAGAACGCTAGCAACGGCGATGACGAGATAGAGCCGTAGTCCTTTTTCTGTGTCTCGTCTCTCGTGCTTGTTCTCTCTCTTGGATGCATCTCTCTTGGTTCTGGCCTCTGATGGTGATGCATCATGGTGGCGGCACGACGGACGGTGGCAACGGCGCTACAGGGGGTGATGAATAGTGGCGTCGGTCCCCCTTTCCTCCAACGACACTCTTCCTTCCTCTGCTCACTTTCTCTTCCCCGAGCCCTCTCTTTCCTCTTTACCTTTTCTTTCCTTCTTTGCTTTTGTTTAGTTTTACGGGGGTGAGTGAGGTTAGGGAAGGAAGTGCGGCTGTGTGTGTTGTGTTTCTCAAATAGAAGAAAGCAGAAGGGGTAATGGCGGCTGGGAAAGAGAAAAATATTAGGGTTAGGATTTTGTTGTGTTGAAATTAAGGTTTGTGTAGAGTAAAAATATTAATAAAATAATAGGGTTGAGTAATAAATCAAATTAAAATTTAATATAAAATAATTATTTTTGAAATACTATTTTATCATCAACTTGCTAGTTATTTTCAAATAAGTACTCCAATTCAACAATTAGAGACAATATGATCATTTTTCTTTATTTATAAAAGCTAAAGTATTAAATTCCAAAATATCAATTATTTAAATCGAATCATATAAAATTCTTAGTATTTTACAATTACTAAAATTTATAATTTAAATATGGGAATTATCCAACGATTGTAAAATTAGATAAAAATTCTAATTTAATTATCAAAACTTGATTTAATTAGCTTTGATAAAATAATTTCTAAAATTAAAATTTTTAATGAATAAGTAAAATAAAATTGACTTATAATAAGAATTTTCAAACATTATGGATCTTACATTCCACCCACCTTATAAAAATTTTTGTCCTTGAAAATTGATACAAAACGAAAGAGACTTCATATCACTTCACTTTTGAACACATTTAAGAAAAAAGAAAAAAGATATAAGTGTGATGCGAAACAGAAGATACAAAACAGGCTTGGTGCAAAAGATCACAAAATAGACTGGTGTTAAAATGTGATTAACGTTCGGCCACTGATCTCAGACCAGCTACAGAGATTCAACTTCCTAACTTTGACATAACTTATCTCAACTGTTCTCAACCGTACTTCATCGAACAACTCATCCGAGAGTTCTCAACCTCATCACACTTTTTGCAAATCTATCATCGGTCACAAGCTTAACATCAACGAAATCCTTTCGCATGAAATAATGCTTCACAACATTCTGTGACGTTGTGTACTCGCAAGCTTCACATTCTGCGTTTGCAAAACACATCCTAAAGAACTAACATATCGCTTGCTATACTTAAAAATTGCACGTGACATTAAAACAAATCCCGAGTTTACTCGAAAGGATACAAGACCTCAGAAAAGAAGGACAAGTGACAAGGACAACACTCACAAGGATTTGAAGAACTACTGAGATCACAAGTAAATAAGGATATATAAGCAATGAAGAATGTTGGGACAAAAATCAAATCAAAAGTTTAAGAAAGGATTTAGAATCAAAGAAATTCAATAGGAACAATAAGAAGAAAACAGTACAGCAGTTTGAAACAAAATTAAGTCAAGTCAAAGAAGTATGGGATCATAGGAGAAGAATAACTGAAGCCAATGATAATGCTCACAAAGTTTTAAAAGTATGATTAGAAACATCTTCGAATACATTGTTCATGAAGAATGAAAAACTTTAAGTAAATCATTTAACGTTTCGAAAGAAAACTACGCAACAAACATTTTACAAAATAATAGTAAAAACATAAATGTTGCGTTGTTTTAGAATAAGTTCAAGTTGAAATAGATTATGCATCATTTGGAAAAGAAAACTAATTTGGCTGAGAGCAAAACATTTTTCTCGAATATCTTAAAAGGTATTTAGGTGCATAACTAAACAAAAGCATGCACAAAACTGTAATTTGGTTGGGAGGCAGTTAAGTTTCATTTTGAGAATTAATCCTGAGATAAAGTTTTACCGAAAGAGTAATAGGTGATGCATTACAAACAAGTAGGTTTTGAACTACATAAGGAAGCTTTCAAAGCACGTGCTGAATTAGAAACGATTTTATTAAAATTTAAAGGAATAGTTGTGGATATAGTCAAGTAAGAGAAAAATTGAATCAAAATTTTCTTTGAGAAGAATCTGAAATAAGAGCATTTAGAAAGAGACCACAAGGAATAATATATCGCGCCAAAACGAGTTCAAGCAAAGGAATGCAAAGTTAAGGACAACCTTGTACGAGAATAATCTGAAACTTCTTTAAAAGGTTTAAAACAATGCTCCGAAAGGATATTTTGGAGTCAACAACCTCGTGAGAATGTTCAGGAATATTGAGATGTACTAAGAAGAAAATCAATTCACATTTTGAGAAAGAAACTCAAATCAAGGGAATTCAGACAGGATTTACAAAGCAGGTCACATCAAACAAGTTTTTAGATGATTCAAAAGAATACAAAACTCACAAAGAAGGATAATTCAAACAACAGCAAATTTTCAATTATTCCAACAATTGCTTTGATTCATCAAACGAGTTCAAGGTGACATCAAAAGTACACAAGTCAAGAAGAGGAACTTTAAATGACACAGGGCAAATGTCCAAGGAATTTAAACAGACACATGCAGTTAAAATCAATCGAGAATGCATATGAACAAAAGAACAAGCTTGGAAAATAATCAGTTTACATTTCAGGAAAGAAATCTCAAACAGGAATTTCAAAGCAAACCATGAAAGAACAAGATAAGTAACTGAGTAACCTCAAGAATTAACTCCTGACATTCCCAAAACCCATGATTCGCGTTACCTACAATTCGTATATCTCTATGATAATTGATGAGCGGATAATTTGTACCCTTTTTGGCATTGTTTTTAGTATGTTTTTAGTAGTTTTACTTGAGTTCTTAGTATATTTTTATTAGTTTTTAGTTAAAATTCACTTTTCTGGACTTTACTATGAGTTTGTGTGTTTTTCTGTGATTTCAGGTATTTTCTGGCTGAAATTGAGGGACCTGAGCAAAAATCTGATTCAGAGACTGAAAAGGACTGCAGATGCTGTTGGATTCTGACCTCCCTGCACTCGAAGTGGATTTTCTGGAGCTACAGAAGCCCAATTGGCGCACTCTTAACGGCGTTGGAAAGTAGACATCCTGGGCTTTCCAGCAATATATGATAGTCCATACTTTGCCCAAGATTTGATGGCCCAAACCGGCGTTCAAAGTCACCCTCAGAAATTCCAGCGTTAAACGCCGGAACTGGCACCAAAATGGGAGTTAAACGCCCAAACTGGCATAAAAGCTGGCGTTTAACTCCAAGGAGAGTCTCTACACGAAAATGCTTCATTGCTCAGCCCAAGCACACACCAAGTGGGCCCGGAAGTGGATTTTTATGTCATTTACTCATCTCTGTACACCCTAGGCTACTAGTTTTCTATAAGTAGGACCTTTTACTATTGTATTAGGGAGCTTTTTGATCATGTTTTTATGATTGAACTCACTTTGGGAGGCTGGCCATTCGGCCATGCCTAGACCTTGTTCTTATGTATTTTCAACGGTGGAGTTTCTACACACCATAGATTAAGGTGTGGAGCTCTGCTGTACCTCGAGTATTAATGCAATTACTATTGTTCTTCTATTCAATTCCGCTTGTTCTTTGTCCAAGATATCACTTGTTCTTCAACTTGATGAATGTGATGATCCGTGACACTCATCATCATTCTCACTTATGAACAAAGTGACTGACAACCACTTCTGTTCTACAAGCAAACAAGGCTCTAGTGTTTATCTCTTGGATTCCTGATACACGATGCATGGTTGATCGCCTGACAACCGAGTGCTCGCCTGACAAACGAGCCAGCCATTCCGTGAGATCAGAGTCTTCGTGGTATAGGCGAGAACTGATGGCGGCATTCAAGAGAATCCGGAAGGTCTAACCTTGTCTGTGGTATTCTGAGTAGGATTCAATGATTGAATGACTGTGACGTGCTTCAAACTCCTAGCAGGCGGGGCGTTAGTGACAGACGCAAAAGAATCACTGGATTCTATTCCGGCCTGACCGAGAACCGACAGCTGATTAGCCATATGCTGTGACAGAGCATAGGAACATTTTCACTGAGAGGATGGGAGGTAGCCACTGACAACGGTGAAACCCTTGCATAAGCTTGCCATGGAAAGGAGTAAGAAGGATTGGATGAAGACAGTAGGAAAGCAGAGAGACGGAAGGGAAGGCATCTTCATACGCTTATCTGAAGCTCTCACCAATGATATACATAAGTATCTCTATCTTTATCTTTATGTTTTATTCATTCATTATCTATACCCATTTGAGTCTGCCTGACTAAGATTTACAAGGTGACCATAGCTTGCTTCATAGCAACAATCTCCGTGGGATCGACCCTTACTCGCGTAAGGTTTATTACTTGGACGACCCAGTGCACTTGCTGGTTAGTTGTGCAAAGTTGTGTTTATGCCATGGTATTGAGCACCAAGTTTTTGGGGCCATTACTAGGGATTATTTGAGTTGTGAAAAGTAGTGATCACAATTTCGCACACCAAGTTTTTGGCGCCGTTGCCGGGGATTGTTTGTGTATGGACAACTGACGGTTCATCTTGTTGCTTAGATTAGGTATTTTTTTTCTTCAGAGTTCTTAAGAATGAATTCTAGTGTTTCATGATGATCTGTTGAAGTCTGGCTGGCTGTAAAGCCATGTCTAATCTTATTGGACCGAGGTTTCAACTGATCATCACAAGAGCTTGGTGATTTCTATCAATCTTGCTATTGGAGCAATGATCTGCTAAGGCTTGGCTGGCCATTGGCCATGTCTAGTGTTTTGGACCGAAGCTTTCTTTGAAAGCTTGGCTGGCTGTGAAGCCATGTCTAATTCCTGGACCGGAGTCTTAGACTAGCATTGCAATGATTCCTGGAATCCAAACTAAGAATTCTGAAACTTTTATCTTCTATTTCCATATAATTTTCGAAAAATCCAAAAAAATTTCAAAATCATAAAAATAAAAAAAAATATTTTATGTTTCTTGTTTGAGTCTAGTGTCTAATTTTAAGTTTGGTGTCTTGCATGCATTGTTTATTTGATCTTGGTTCTATTTTCAAGTCAATAGTACAGGGAACTGAAGATTCAGAACATGCAGCAGAGGAATTACACAGAAAAAGCTGGGCGTTCAAAACGCCCAGTGAAGAAGGACAGATTGGCGTTTAAACGCCAGCCAGGGTGCCTGGTTGGGCGTTTAACGCCCAAAAAGGTAGCATTTTGGGCGTTAAAGGCCAGAATGGATACCATTCTGGGCGTTTAACGCCAGGATGGCACAAGGGGGAGGATTTTGTTTTCAAATCAAATTTTTTTTCAAGTTTTCAAAGTTTTTCAAAATCAAATCTTTTTCAAATCATATCTTTTCAATCAAATGTTTTCAAAATCAATTTCTTTCTTTCTCAAAGATACTTGCTATCAATTAATGATTTGATTCAACATTTCAAGTATGTTGCCTTTTCTGTTGAGAAAGGTTTAATGCTTGAATCATATCTTTTCTTGTTAGGCAAGTCATTAATTTTTAAAATCAAATCTTTTTAAAATTGTTTTCAAATCATATCTTCTCAAGCACATATTTTTTTAAAACCAATCATATCTTCTTAACCTCATCTTTTTCAAAACAGTTTTCAATCAAATCTTTTTGACTTCTAATTTCAAAATCTTTTTCAAAAATCACTTGATTTCTTTCCCACTCTTATTTTCGAAAATTAATTAATGTTTTTCAAAATGTTTTCAAATTCTTTTACTTGATTTTCGAAAATTCTCTTCCCCTCTTCTCACATCCTTCTATTTATGGAGTACCACTCCTTCTCAATGCACAATTCGAACTCTATCTGATTAAGTTCGAATTCTTCTACCTCTTTATTCTATTTTTCTGTTCTTCTGACACCTCAAGGAATCTCTATACTGTGACATAGAGGATTCCATATTTTCTTTTTCTCTTCTCTTTCATATGAGCAGGAGCAGAGACAAAGGCATTCTTGTTGAAGCTGACCCTGAACCTGAAAGGACCTTGAAGCGAAAGCTAAGAGAAGCTAAGGCACAACTCTCTACAGAGGACCTAACAGAAATCTTCAAAGAAGAAACCATGGCAGCCGAAAACAACAACAACAACAACAATGCAAGGAAGGTGCTGGGTGACTTTACTGCACCTACTCCCGACTTCTATGGGAGAAGCATCTCTATCCCTGCCATTAGAGCAAACAACTTTGAGCTTAAGCCTCAATTAGTTTCTCTAATGCAACAGAATTGCAAGTTCCATGGACTTCCATTGGAAGATCCCCATCAGTTCTTAGCTGAATTCTTGCAAATCTGTGACACTGTCAAGACTAATGGGGTTGACCCTGAGGTCTACAGACTTATGCTATTCCCTTTTGCTGTAAGAGACAGAGCTAGGACATGGTTGGATTCACAACCTAAAGAAAGCCTGGACTCTTGGGAAAAGCTAGTCAATGCCTTCTTGGCAAAGTTCTTTCCACCTCAAAAATTGAGTAAGCTTAGAGTGGAAGTCCAAACCTTCAGACAGAAGGAAGGAGAATCCATCTATGAAGCTTGGGAAAGATACAAACAATTGATCAGAAAACGTCCTTCTGACATGCTTTCTGAATGGAACATCATAGGTATTTTCTATGATGGTCTTTCTGAACTATCCAAGATGTCTTTGGATAGCTCTGTTGGAGGATCTCTTCATTTGAAGAAGACGCCTACAGAAGCTCAAGAGCTGATTGAAATGGTTGCAAATAACCAATTCTTGTACACTTCTGAAAGAAATCCTGTGAACAATGGGACTAATCAGAAGAAAGGAGTTCTTGAGATTGACACTCTGAATGCCATACTGGCTCAGAACAAGATATTGACTCAACAAGTTAATTTGATTTCTCAAAGTCTGTCTGGAATGCAAAATGCACCAAGCAGTACTAAGGATGCTTCATCTGAAGAAGAAGCTTATGATCCTGAGAACCCTTCAATGGAAGAGGTGAATTACTTAGGAGAACCCTATGGAAACACCTATAATTCTTCATGGAGAAATCACCCAAATTTCTCATGGAAGAATCAAAAGAGACCTCAACAAGGTTTCAACAACAATAATGGTGGAAGAAACAGGTTTAGCAATGGCAAGCCTTTTCCATCATCTTCTCAGCAATAGACAGAGAATTCTAAGCAGAACCCCTCTGACTTAGCAACCATGGTCTCTGATCTAATCAAAACCACTCAAAGTTTCATGACTGAAACAAGGTCCTCCATTAGGAATTTGGAGGCACAAGTGGGACAGCTGAGTAAGAAAATTACTGAACTCCCTCCAAGTACTCTTCCAAGCAATACAGAAGAAAATCCAAAAGGAGAGTGCAAGGTCATCAACATGGCCGAATTTGGAGAGGAAGAAGAGGAAGTGAACGCCACTGAGGAAGACCTCAATGGGCGTGCACTGAACTCCAATGCGTTCCCCAATGAGGAACCATGGGAATCTGAGGCTCAAAATGAGACCATAGAGATTCCGTTGGACTTACTTCTGCCTTTCATGAGCTCTGATGAGTATTCTTCCTCTGAAGAGGATGAGTATGTCGCTGAAGAGCAAGTTGCTAAATACCTTGGAGCAACCATGAAGCTAAATGACAAGTTATTTGGAAATGAGACTTGGGAGAATGAACCTCCTTTGCTCACCAAAGAACTGGATGACTTGTCTAGGCAGAAATTACCTCAAAAGAGACAAGATCCTGGGAAGTTTTCAATACCTTGTACCATAGGCACCATGACCTTCAAGAAGGCTCTGTGTGACTTAGGGTCAAGTGTAAATCTCATGCCTCTCTCTGTAATGGAGAAGCTAGGGATCTTTGAGGTGCAAGCTGCAAGAATCTCACTAGAGATGGCAGACAACTCAAGAAAACAAGCTCATGGACTTGTAGAGGATGTTTTGGTGAAGATTAACGACCATTACATCCCTACTGATTTCATAGTCCTAGAGACTGGGAAGTGCATGGAAGAATCTATCATCCTTGGCAGACCCTTCCTAGCCACAGCAAAGGCTGTGATTGATGTTGATGGAGGTGAACTGATCATTCAAGTGAATGAAGAATCCTTTGTGTTTAAGGCTCAAGGATATCCCTCTGTCACCATGGAGAGGAAGCATGAAGAGCTTCTCTCAATTCAGAGTCAAACAGAGCCCCCACAGTCAAACTCTAAGTTTGGTGTTGGGAGGCCACAACCAAACTCTAAGTTTGGTGTTGAACCCCCACATTCAAACTCTAAGTTTGGTGTTGGGAGGTCCCAACATTGCTCTGAGTATCTGTGAGGCTCCATGAGAGCCCTCTGTCAAGCTATTGACATTAAAGAAGCGCTTGTTGGGAGGCAACCCAATGTTATATTTTATCTATTTCTCTTTGTTATTTTATGTTTTTTGTAGGTTGATGATCATAAGAAGACACAAAATCAATTGAAAAAGCAAAAACAAAATGAAAAACAGGAAGAAAAACAGCACACCCTGGAGGAAGAACCCACTGGCGTTTAAACGCCAGTGAGGCTAGCAGTTGGGCGTTTAACGCCTAGTCTGGCACCATTCTGGGCGTTTAACGCCAGAAAGGGGCACCAGACTGGCGTTAAACGCCAGAAAATGGCAAGAACCTGGCGTTAAACGCCAGGAATGGGCACCAGCCCGGCGTTTAACGCCAGAAATGGCTCAAAACGTGATTTTGAATGCCATTTGGTGCAGGGATGACTTTTCCTTGACACCACAGGATCTGTGGACCCCACAGGATCCCCACCAACCCCACCACACTCTCTCTCTTCTTCACCCATTCACCAATCACCTCAACTCCTCTTCCCCAAAAACCCTTCACCTATCAAATCCCATCTTTCTCTTCACCACTCACATCCATCCTCCATAAAACCCCACCTACCTCACCATTCAAATTCAAACCACTTTCCCTCCCAAACCCACCCATCAATGGCCGAACCATGACCCCCCCTCTCCTATATAAACCCTTCTTCACCCCTTCATTTTCAGACAACCTAAACACCACTTCTCCCCCTATTTGGCCGAACACATAGCCATTCCCTTCTTCCTCATTTCTTCTTCTTCTACTCTCTTTTGCTCGAGGACGAGCAAACCTTTTAAGTTTGGTGTGGTAAAAGCATTGCTTTTTGTTTTTCCATAACCATTTATGGCATCCAAGGCCGGAGAAACCTCTAGAAAGAGGAAAGGGAAGGAAAAAGCTTCCACCTCCGAGTCATGGGAGATGGATAGATTCATCTCAAGGGTGCATCAAGACCACTTCTATGAAGTTGTGGCCTTGAAGAAGGTGATCCCCGAGGTCCCCTTTTCACTCAAAAAGGGTGAATATCCGGAGATCCGCCATGAGATCCGAAGAAGAGGTTGGGAAGTGCTTACCAACCCCATTCAACAAATCGGAATCTTGATGGTTCAAAAGTTCTATGCCAATGCATGGATCACCAAGAACCATGATCAAAGTGTGAACCCGGATCCAAAGAATTGGCTTACAATGGTTCAGGGGAAATACTTGGATTTTAGTCCGGAAAATGTAAGGTTAGCATTCAACTTGCCCATGATGCAAGGAGATGAACATCCTTACACAAGAAGGGTCAACTTTGATCAAAGGTTAGACCAAGTCCTCACAGTCATATGTGAAGAGGGCGCACAATGGAAGAGAGATTCAAGAGGCAAGCCGGTTCAATTGAGAAGGCATGACCTCAAGCCCGTGGCTAGAGGATGGTTAGAGTTTATCCAACGCTCAATCATTCCCACTAGCAACCGGTCTGAAGTTACTCTAGACCGAGCCATCATGATCCATAGCATCATGATTGGAGAAGAAGTAGAAGTTCATGAGGTTATAGCCCAAGAACTCTATAAGGTGGCGGACAAGTCCTCTACCTTGGCAAGGTTAGCCTTTCCTCATCTTATTTGTCACCTCTGTTATTCAGTTAGAGTGGACATAGAGGGAGACATCCCCATTGATGAGGATAAGCCCATCACTAAGAAAAGGATGGAGCAAACAAGAGACCCTTCTCATCATGAGATCCCTGAGATACCTCAAGGGATGCACTTTCCTCCACAAGACTATTGGGAGCAACTAAACACCTCCCTAGGAGAATTGAGTTCCAACATGGGACAACTAAGGGTGGAGCATCAAGAACACTCCATTCTCCTCTATGAAATTAGAGAAGATCAAAGAATCATGAGAGAGGAGCAACAAAAACAAGGAAGAGACATTGAGGAGCTCAAGCACTCCATAAGACCTTCAAGAGGAAGAACAAGCCGCCATCACTAAGGTGGACCCGTTCTTTAATCTCCTTGTTCTTTATTTTCTTGTTTTTCGAAAATTTATGCTTTATGTTTGTCCATGTTTGTGTCTTATGATCATTAGTGTCTTAGTGTCTATGCCTTAAAGTTATGAATGTCCTATGAATCCATCGCCTTTCTTAAATAAACATTGTTTTTAATTGAAAAAAGATAAGAATTGCATGAATTTTGAATTTTATAACAGTTTAATTATTTTGATGTGGTGGCAACACTTTTGTTCTCTGAATGTATGCTTGAACAGTGCATATGTCTTTTGAATTTGTGGTTCATGAATATTGGCTCTTGAAAGAATGATGAAAAAGGAGACATGTTACTGAGGATCTGAAAAATCATAAAAATGATTCTTGAAGCAAGAAAAAGCAGTGAATACAAAAAAAAAAGAGAGAAGCAAGCGAAAAAAAAAACGAAAAAGAAAGAGAAAAAGAAAGAGAAAGAAAGAAATAAAGTTGTGATCCAAGGCAATAAGAGTGTGCTTAAGAACCCTGGACACCTCTAATTGGGGACTCTAGCAAAGTTGAGTCACAATCTGAAAAGGTTCACCCAATTATGTGTCTGTGGCATGCATGTATCCGGTGGTAATACTGGAAGACAGAGTGCTTTGGGCCACGGCCAAGACTCAATAAGTAGCTGTGTTCAAGAATCATCACACTTAACTAGGAGAATCAATAACACTATCTGGATTCTAAGTTCCTAAAGAAGCCAATCATTCTGAATTTCAAAGGATAGAGTGAGATGCCAAAACTGTTCAGAGGCAAAAAGCTAAAAGCCCCGCTCATCTAATTAATACTGATCTTCATAGATGTTTTTGGAGTTCATTGCATATTCTCTTCTTTTTATCTTATTTGATCTTCAGTTGCTTGAGGACAAGCAACAATTTAAGTTTGGTGTTGTGATGAGCGGATAATTTGTACCCTTTTTGGCATTGTTTTTAGTATGTTTTTAGTAGTTTTAGTTGAGTTCTTAGTATATTTTTATTAGTTTTTAGTTAAAATTCACTTTTCTGGACTTTACTATGAGTTTGTGTGTTTTTCTGTGATTTCAGGTATTTTCTGGCTGAAATTGAGGGACCTGAGCAAAAATCTGATTCAGAGACTGAAAAGGACTGCAGATGCTGTTGGATTCTGACCTCCCTGCACTCGAAGTGGATTTTCTGGAGCTACAGAAGCCCAATTGGCGCACTCTCAACGGCGTTGGAAAGTAGACATCCTGGGCTTTCCAGCAATATGATAGTCCATACTTTGCCCAAGATTTGATGGCCCAAACCGGCGTTCAAAGTCACCCTCAGAAATTCCAGCGTTAAACGCCGGAACTGGCACCAAAATGGGAGTTAAACGCCCAAACTGGCATAAAAGCTGGCGTTTAACTCCAAGGAGAGTCTCTACACGAAAATGCTTCATTGCTCAGCCCAAGCACACACCAAGTGGGCCCGGAAGTGGATTTTTATGTCATTTACTCATCTCTGTACACCCTAGGCTACGAGTTTTCTATAAGTAGGACCTTTTACTATTATATTAGGGAGCTTTTTGATAATGTTTTTATGATTGAACTCACTTTGGGAGGCTGGCCATTCGGCCATGCCTAGACCTTGTTCTTATGTATTTTCAACGGTGGAGTTTCTACACACCATAGATTAAGGTGTGGAGCTCTGCTGTACCTCGAGTATTAATGCAATTACTATTGTTCTTCTATTCAATTCCGCTTGTTCTTTGTCCAAGATATCACTTGTTCTTCAACTTGATGAATGTGATGATCCGTGACACTCATCATCATTCTCACTTATGAACAAAGTGACTGACAACCACTTCTGTTCTACAAGCAAACAAGGCTCTAGTGTTTATCTCTTGGATTCCTGATACACGATGCATGGTTGATCGCCTGACAACCGAGTGCTCGCCTGACAAACGAGCCAGCCATTCCGTGAGATCAGAGTCTTCGTGGTATAGGCGAGAACTGATGGCGGCATTCAAGAGAATCCGGAAGGTCTAACCTTGTCTGTGGTATTCTGAGTAGGATTCAATGATTGAATGACTGTGACGTGCTTCAAACTCCTAGTAGGCGGGGCGTTAGTGACAGACGCAAAAGAATCACTGGATTCTATTCCGGCCTGACCGAGAACCGACAGCTGATTAGCCATATGCTGTGACAGAGCATAGGAACATTTTCACTGAGAGGATGGGAGGTAGCCACTGACAACGGTGAAACCCTTGCATAAGCTTGCCATGGAAAGGAGTAAGAAGGATTGGATGAAGACAGTAGGAAAGCAGAGAGACGGAAGGGAAGGCATCTTCATACGCTTATCTGAAGCTCTCACCAATGATATACATAAGCATCTCTATCTTTATCTTTATGTTTTATTCATTCATTATCTATACCCATTTGAGTCTGCTTGACTAAGATTTACAAGGTGACCATAGCTTGCTTCATAGCAACAATCTCCGTGGGATCGACCCTTACTCGCGTAAGGTTTATTACTTGGACGACCCAGTGCACTTGCTGGTTAGTTGTGCAAAGTTGTGTTTATGCCATGGTATTGAGCACCAAGTTTTTGGGGCCATTACTAGGGATTATTTGAGTTGTGAAAAGTAGTGATCACAATTTCGCACACCAATAACCCATTAGCGCTTTTATATACATAAGTCACTGGTATTAAGCTGGCCAAACTTAATACCATGAAGTATGCAATGATAGACTAACAGCATTAATCAATAGACAGTCATGTGCATAAAGCTCTAACTCTCATTATCAAGATAATACCTATAACACGACAAACACTCAGAGTATGCAAATGAAGCATAGTCAGTCCGTTCCTCAGGCTCTACAAAAAAGACTGCTCTGATACCATAATGTAACACCCTGACTATCAGAATATCACACTTCCGGCTGTGCTACTCTGATAGCAAGAAGAATTACGATGACTTCATATACTTAATAATAAAATAGGAGCCTTTGACTCGAAACTGTATCGCTGTTTTCTTTTTAACAAAAATAGAAAAATACTTTTTAACTGAAAATAAACAGGCATATACATATATACAAAACTTCTGACTCAAATAACTTACAAATATTATATACATACATGTTATTACAGTCATGACTCCTATCCCTCTTAGAAGGATATAATAATAAAGGCGAGGAAAAGTCTATAACATATGTACATAAACAAAAACAACATATTTAAGAACTTAACAAAAATCCCGCAAGCTTTCTCGTCCGTCCTGAAAAGATAAAATTGTAGGGGAATGAGAACCTAACCACACGGTCTCATCACAGAATTTCAGAATTGTCATAAGAAGATATTTAATAAGAAAATTATTTTTCAAGCTTAGTGATTATCGTTGTCTTATGAATTTTTTAAAAACCAACGGTTTAACCACCCAAAAATTCAATTCCCTTTTAAAAGAAATCAGTTAAGTATCCAGAAATCCAAAACTCACTTTTCTTATAAAAGAATCTTAAAGGTTTTCTGACAGTATGAATGACCAACCTATTCCAAACGTAGGTTCATTAAGTCTATGCTGAACTAGCTCGATGTTTCATACTATACTAAACCTCAATCAGAAACCAATCATGCAATCAACTAACACTATCATCAATTCAGCACCAAAACTCAATTCTCAAAAGTACCACACCAGAACAAACACAGGCAAAACAGACAAGAAAAACACAAGTATATATAGCAGTTACAGCAAGTAGCTTAGATAGCAGTTAAAGATAGTTAAGCAGTTAGGCAAAACCAATCAAATTCAAACTAAAACAAAGCTTGCAAATGCATCCGATGTATGTCTGTCCTATGGCTAATTAGCTCATCTGTCGGTTATACAGCCAATCCGACATGTCTTGGTAGGTAACCATTGGACAGTCCCTCTATACATGCATCCCCAAGCTCAATAATATCCATGGAAAGAATCCCAAGCTCATCCATGTGGAAAGACAAAGCCCCAAGTTCAACAATTTGTCTCATCCCAAGTTCACGGGGAGTTAAAGTTTCCGTCACATCTTACATACAGAGGGTCAACAATTTGTCTCAATTTTGCAAGTCTCATTTACTTTTAATTCATTTTCATCATCAATTCATTCTCTTCTAAATAAATCAAACTTAAAACATATAATCTTTAAAACCAAATCTTTCTAAATAGTCATTTCAAACTAAGCTTCCAATTTTTATAAAAATTTTGACAGCATCTCCTCTAAAACTCGGACTCTGCCACCTTTTGGGGCCCCATCCAAATATTCCTCAAATCCTTCTCAACCATTTCTAAATCTCAATCATTTTTCAAGATTCAACCAGTTCTAATGTCAAATTATTTTCAAATCCAACCAATTTCAATAATAAATCTTTTTCAAAATCAAATCAGCTCTAATATCAAAATCATTTATAAAATCAAACTAATTCAAAATCAAACCGCTTCCAAAATCAATTCATTTTCATAGCTCAAATCATTTCTAAAACCAATTCATTTACATTATCAAATTAACTCCAAAACCATGAAAAAGCACTTTTCATAATATTCAACTAAATAACTTTACAAACCAATTTCTTATCAACAACTGCACACCATTCAAGCAATCAATCATTCCGTCCAGCAAACAACCACATCCACAAGACAAGCATAATCACATGAATATATTTTTCACATCAATATCTATTTATAACCACTCTGTAGTATAAAATAAATTTTAAGAAAAACCCTACCTCGGAAAGTCGAAACCCATAAACCAAATGCATCAAAGAAAACATTTTCTCTCGACCCGTAATCAGCAGCAACCGCAACCTCAGCCCTTATCCACTTTTGCAGCAACCACAACAATATAAAAACAACATGCAACAACTAGAACTCGACCTTACATTACCAAATCTCTGAGTCTTTAACCAAACATAACGGAACATTGATTCTCACGGGTTTTGAAATGAGAATGCTTACTGCAACTAAGGAAGAACGGCCAAGTTGAACAGCAGCGATTTTGAGTAGATGTGGCAGCAGCAGCGTGACGGTGGCATACGATAAAAAACTCTCTGTAACCATATTCCTAGCACAAACAACCTCAGAAACACTCTCACAGTAACTACGAACTTAACAGACAAGGAAGATTTGAAGCAAGGTTAGTGCTTACCAAGACTGATGCTTCAACGGTGGTTTTTGGTAGCAGAAGCTCGGCCACGGCAGTGCAGCTTCTAGTAGTAGCGGCGGCAACGACAAAGCACCAATGGCAGCAATAGAGGCAGCTTCTTCCTCTCCTATCTGCGACCAAGCCCGACGACGGAGAACACTAGTAGCGACTGGTGCGCGTAAATTGTGATCATCAATAATGGCGCCAATGGACTTGGAGCTCTCAAACGTGAATCACACTTTGTCACAACTTCGCACAACTAACCAGCAAGTGCACTGGGTCGTCCAAGTAATACCTTACGTGAGTAAGGAACGATCCCACGGAGATTGTTGGTATGAAGCAAGCTATGGTCAACTTGTAAATCTCAGTTAGGCGGATTCAAATGGTTGTATTGGTTTTCGAATATAAAGATAAATAAAGCAATAAAATAAAGATAGAGATATTTATGTAATTCAATGGTGGGGATTTTAGATAAGTGCATAGAGATGCTTGTTCCTGTTGAATCTCTACTTTTCTACTACTTTTATCCAATTTTTCATACTCCTTTCCATGGCAAGCTGTATGTAGGGCATCACCGTTGTCAATGGCTACTTCTCACCCTCTCAGTGAAAATGGTCCAAATGCTCTGTCACAGCACGGCTAATCATCATGTCGGAATAGAATCCATTGATTCTTTTGCGTTCGTCACTACGCCCAACAATCGCGAGTTTGAAGCTCGTTACAGTCATTCAATCCCTGAATCCTACTCGGAATACCACAGACAAGGTTTAGACTTTTTGGATTCTCAAGAATGGCCGCCAAAGGGTTCTAGCTTATACCACAAAGATTCTGATTAAGGAATCCAAGAGATACACGCTCGGTCTAAGGTAAAACGGAAGTGGTTTTCAAGCACGCGTTCATAAAGATGGATGATGATGAGCGTCACAGATCATCACATCCATCAGATTGAAGTGCAGCGAATATCTTAGAATAAGAATAAGCTTGAATCAAATAGAAGAACAATAGTAATTGCATTAATTCTCGAGGTACAGCAGAGCTCCACACCTTAATCTATGGTGTGTAGAAACTCCACCGTTGAAAGATAGATGCCAAGATGTCTAATACAATAGTAAAATGTCCTATTTATACTAGATTAGTTACTATGGTTTACAGAAATAAGTCTAAATGCAGAAATCCACTTCCGGGGCCCACTTTGGTGTGTGCTTGGGCTGAGCTTGAGCTTTACACCTGCAGAGGCTTCTTTTGGAGTTAAACGCCAAGTGGTAACATGTTTTTGGCGTTTAACTCTGGTTTGTGACGTGTTTCTGGCGTTTTACTCTAGAATGCAGCATGGAACTGGCGTTGAATGCCAGTTTGCGTCATCTAAGCTCGAACAAAGTATGGACCATTATATATTGCTGGAAAGCCTTGGATGTCTACTTTCCAACGCAGTTAAGAGCACGCCATTTAGATTTCTGTAGCTCCAGGAAATCTATTTCGAGTACAGGGAGGTCAGAATCCAACAGCATTAGCAGTCCTTTGTCAGCCTGAATCAGATTTTTGCTCAGGTCCCTCAATTTCAGCCAGAAAATACCTGAAATCACAGAAAAACACACAAACTCATAGTAAAGTCCAGAAATGTGAATTTTGCATAAAAACTAATGAAAATATCCCTAAAAGTAGCTAGATCCTACTAGAAACTACCTAAAAACAATGCCAAAAAGCGTATAAATTATCCGCTCATCACAACACCAAACTTAAATTGTTGCTTGTCCCCAGGCAACTGAAAATCAATTAGGATAAAAAGAAGAGAATATACTATAAATCTCAAAACATCAATGAATATTAGTTCTAACTAGATGAGCGAGACTTGTAGCTTTTTGCTTCTGAACAGTTTTGGCATCTCACTTTTTCCTTTGAAATTTAGAATGATTGTCATCTATAGGAACTCAGAATTCAGATAGTGTTATTAATTCTTCTAGATAAGTATGTTGATTCTTGAACACAACTACTTTTATGAGTCTTGGCTGTGACCCTAAGCACTTTGTTTTCCAGTATTACCACCAGATACATAAATGCCACAGACACATGACTGGGTGAACCTGTTCAGATTGTGACTCAGCTTTGCTAAAGTCTCGAGTTAGAGGTGTCCAGAGCTCTTAAGCACACTCTTTTTGCTTTGGATCATGACTTTAACCACTCAGTCTCAAGCTTTTCACTTGGACCTGCATGCCACAAGCACATGGTTAGGGACAGCTTGATTTAGCCGCTTCGGCCTGGATTTTATTTCCTTGGGCCCTCCTATCCATTGATGCTCAAAGCCTTCGATCCTTTTTACCATTGCCTTTTGGTTTTAAGGGCTACTGGATTTTTCTGCTTGCTTTTTCTTTTTTTCCACTTTCTCTTTTTTTTTCGCAAGCTTTTGTTTTTCACTGCTTTTTCTTTCTTCAAGAATCAATTTTATGATTTTTCAGATTATCAATAAAATTTCTCTTGTTCATCATTCTTTCAAGAGCCAACAATTTTAACATTCATAAACAACAAGATAAAAAATATGCACTGTTCAAGCATTCATTCAGAAAACAAAAAGTATTGTCACTACATCAATATAATTAAACTAATTTTAAGGATGAATTCGAAACTCATGTATTTCTTGTTCTTTTGTATTAAAAACATTTTTCATTTAAGAAAGGTGAAGGATTCATGGAATTATTCATAGCCTTAAGACATAGACACTAGACACTAATGATCATGTAGTAAAGATACAAACATAGACAAACATGAAGCTCATAAACCGAAAAATAGAAAAGTAAGAACAAGGAAGTTAAGGAATGAGTCCACTTTAGTGATGGTGGCGCCTTCTCCTTGAAGGACCAATGGTGTTCTGGAGCTCCTCTATGTCTCTTCCTTGCCTTTGTTGTTCCTCCCTCATAGCGCTTTGATCTTCTCTAATCTCACTGAGAATGATGGAGTGCTCTTGGTATTCCACCCTTAATTGGTTCATATCATGACTCAATCCTTCTAGAGAAGTGTTGAGTTGTTCCCAATAGTTGTTTGGAGGAAAGTGCATCCCTTGAGGCATCTCAGGGATTTCTTGATGATGAGCTTCCTCATGCGTCTCTTGAGATCCATGAATAGGCTCTCTTGTTTGCTCCATCCTCTTCTTAGTGATGGGCTTGTCCTCTTCAATGAGGATGTCTCCTTCTATGACAACTCCAGCTGAGTAGCATAGATGGAAAATCAGATGAGGAAAAGCTAGCCTTACCAAGGTGGAGGGCTTTTCGGCTACTTTGTAGAGTTATAGAGAGATGACTTCATGAACTTCTACTTCCTCTCCAATCATGATGCTATGGATCAAGATAGCCCGATCCACAGTAACTTCGGATCGGTTGCTAGTGGGAATGATGGAGCGTTGGATGAACTCCAACCATCCTCTAGCCACAAGCTTAAAGTCTAGTCTTCTCAATTGAACCGGCTTGCCTTTTGAGTCTCTTTTCCATTGAGCTCCTTCCACACATATGTCCATTAGGACTTGGTCCAACCTTTGATCAAAGTTGACCCTTCTAGTGTAGGGGCGTCCATCTTCTTGCATCACAGGCAAGCTGAATGCCAACCTTACATTTTTCGGACTGAAATCTAAGCATTTTCCCCGAACCATTGTAAGATAATTCTTTGGATTTGGGTTCATACTTTGATCATGGTTCCTAGTGATCCATGCATTGGCATAGAACTCTTGAACCATTAAGATTTCGACTTGTTGAATGGGGTTAGTGGTGCACGAATTTGCAATCCGTACAACTAACCAGCAAGTGCACTGGGTCGTCCAAGTAATACCTTACGTGAGTAAGGGTCGATCCCACGGAGATTATTGGTTTGAAGCAAGCTATGTTTATTTTATTAATCTTAGTCAGGATGCCAATAAGGTTAATTGGATTTAATTGTAAGAAGTAAAAGTGTTTGGAATAAGTAATTGTTACTTTATTAATGGAGAATATGTTGGAGTTTTGGAGATGCTTTGTCCTCTGAATTTCAACTTTTCCTTGAAATCCTTTTCCCACACGCAAGGTTCCTTCCATGGCAAGCTCTATGTAGGGTGTCACCATTGTCAATGGCTACTTCCCATCCTCTCAGTGAAAATGGTCCAAATGCTCTGTCACAGCACGGCTAATCATCTGTCGGTTCTCAATCAGGTTGGAATAGAATCCATTGATTCTTTTGCGTCTGTCACTAACGCCCAGCCTTCAGGAGTTTGAAGCTCGTCACAGTCATTCAATCCCAGAATCCTACTCGGAATAGCACAGACAAGGTTTAGACTTTTCGGATTCTCATGAATGCCGCCATCAATCCAGCTTATACCACGAAGATTCTGATTAAGGAATCTAAGAGATACTCATTCAATCTGATGTAGAACGGAGGTGGTTGTCAGGCACACGTTCATGGATTGAGGAAGGTGATGAGTGTCACGGATCATCACCTTCTCCATAATTAAGCGCGAATGAACATCTTAGATAAAAACAAGCGTGTTTGAATGGAAAATAAAAGTAATTGCATTAATTCATCGAGACGCTGCAGAGCTCCTCACCCCCAACAATGGAGTTTAGAAACTCATGCCATCAAAGTGCATAAAATTCAGATCTGAAAATGTCATGAGGTACAAAATAAATCTCTAAAAGTTAATTAAATAGTAAACTAGTAACCTAGGTTTACAGAATATGAGTAAACTAAGATAATTGGTGCAGAAATCCACTTCTGGGGCCCACTTGGTGTGTGCTGGGGCTGAGACTTAAGCCTCCCACGTGCTTGGGCTGTTTCTGGAGTTGAACGCCAGGTTGTAACGTGTTTTGGGCGTTGAACTCCAACTTGTAACCTGTTTCTGGCGCTGGACGCCAGACTATAACATGAAACTGGCGTTGAACGCCAGTTTACGTCGTCTATCTTCGCGCAAAGTATGAACTATTATATATTGCTGGAAATTCCTGGATGTCTAATTTCCAACACAATTGAGAGCGCATCAATTGGACTCCTGTAGCTCCAAAAAATCCATTCTGAGTGCAGGGAGGTCAGGATCCAACAGCATCAGCAGTCCTTTTTCAGCCTAAATCAGATTTTTGCTTAGCTCCCTCAATTTCAGCCAGAAAATACCTGAAATCACAGAAAAACACACAAACTCATAGTAAAGTTCAGAAATATGATTTTTGCCTAAAAACTAATAATATTCTACTAAAAACTAATTAAAACATACTAAAATCTACATGAAATTACCCCCAAAAAGCGTATAAAATATCCGCTCATCAGTTAGTAAGAACTTCCCAACCTCTTTTTTGGATCTCATGTTGGATCTCCGGATACTCATTTTTTTTAGCATGAAAGGGACCTCAGGGATCACCTTCTTCTTGGCCACAACTTCATAAAAGTGGTCTTGATGGGCTTTTGAGATGAATCTCTCCATCTCCCATGACTCGGAGGTGGAAGCTTTTGTCTTCCCTTTCCTCTTTTTAGAGGTTTCTCTGACCTTAGGTGCCATCAATGGTTATGGAAAACAAAAAACTATGCTTTTACCACACCAAACTTAGATTGTTGCTCGCTCTCGAGCAAAGAAAAGAAAGAATAGAAGGAGAGGAAGAGGATTTGGAGGAGAGGGAGAGATGTATGGGTTTCGGCCAAGGGGGAGAGGAGAGGGTTGTGTTGTGTGAAAATGAAGAAGGATGGAGGGGTTTATATAGTGGAGGGAGAGGGAATGGGGTTCGGTCATTTAGGGTGGGTTTAGGTGGGAAAGAGATTTTGAATTTGAAGGTAGGTGGGGTTTTTGGGGAAGAGTGGATGGATGTGAGTGGTGAAGAGGTGATGGGAAAGAGAGGTTGAGGTGATTGGTGAAGGGTGTTTGGGGAAGAGTGTTATTAGATTGTGTGAAGAAGAGTGAAGGTGAGTTGAGGTAGGTGGGGATCCTGTGGGGTCCACAGATCCTGAGGTGTCAAGGATTTATCATCTCTGCACCAATTAGGCGTGTAAAATGCCCTCTGCATGCAATCCTGGCGTTTAACGCCAAACTGAAGCTTGTTTCTGGTGTTAAACGCCCAAATGTAGCATGTTTCTGGCGTTTAACACCAGCCTGATACTTGTTTCTGGCGTTAAATGCCAGCTTTCCTCAGGGTGCAATCCTGGCATTTAAACGCCAGACTGTTGCTTGTTTCTAGCGTTTAACACCAGATTCATGTTTTGTTCTAGCGTTGAATGCCAGCCAGATGCTCCTTATTGGCGTTTAAACGCAAGTAGGCTCTTCCTCTAGGGTGTGCTGTTTCTTCTGCTGTTTTTGATTCTGTTTTTAATTTTAGCAATTGTTTTGTGACTCTACATGATCATGAACCTAATAAAACATAAAAGAACAATAGAAAATATAGATAAATGAAAATTGGGTTGCCTCCCAATAAGCGCTTCTTTAATGTCAATAGCTTGACAGTGAGCTCTCTTGGAGCTTCACAGATGTTCAGAGCATTGTTGGGACCTCCCAACACCAAACTTAGAGTTTGAATGTGGGGGTTCAACACCAAACTTAGAGTTTGGTTGTAGCCTCCCAACATCATACTTAGAGTTTGACTGTGGGAGCTTTGTTTGACTCTGTATTGAGAGAAGCTTTTCATGCTTCCTCTCCATGTTTGCAGAGGAAGATCCTTGAGCTTGAAACACAAGGTAGTCCCCATTCAATTAAAGGACTAACTCTTCTCTGTCAACATCAATCACAGCTCCTGCTGTGGCTAGGAAGGGTCTTCCAAGAATAATGGATTCATTCTCATCATTCCCAATGTCTAAGATTATGAAATCAGCAGGGATGTAAAGGCCTTTAACCTTTACTAACACGTCCTCTACCAATCTATAAGCTTGTCTTATTGACTTGTCTGCCATCTCTAATGAGAATGTGACAGCCTGTACCTCAAAGATTCCTAGTTTCTCCATTACAGAGAGTGGCATAAGATTTATACCTAACCCCAGGTCACATACAGCCTTCTCAAAGGTCATGGTGCCTATGGTATAGGATATAAAGAATTTACCAGGATCTTGTTTCTTTTGAGGTAGAGTTTGCTGAACCCATGTATCTAGTTCACTAATGAGCAAGGGAGGTTCACCTTCACAAGTCTCATTACCAAACAACTTGGCATTCAGCTTCATGATGGCTCCTAGATATTGAGCAACTTGCTCTTCAGTTACATCTTCATCCTCTTTAGAAGAAGAATAGTTCTCCGAGCTCATGACTGGTAAAAGGAGGTTCAATAGAATCTCTATGGTCTCTAGGTGAGCCCCAGATTCCTTAGGTTCCTTAGTTTGGAACTCGTTTTTGTTCAGAGGACGTCCCAGGAGGTCTTCCTCACTAGGATTCACGTCCTTCTCTTCCTCTTTGGATTCGGCCATTGTAATTATATCAGTGGCCTTGCACACTCTTTTTTTGATTCTCTTCTGTATTGCTTGGGAGAGTACTGGGAGGGGTTTTAGTGATTTTCTTACTTAGCTGACCCACTTGTGCCTCCAAATTTCTAATTGAGGACCTTGTTTCACTGATGAAACTCAAAGTGGCCTTAGATAGATCAGAGACTATGTTTGCTAAGCTAGAGGGACTCTACTCAGCATTCTCTGTCTATTGCTGAAAAGATGATGGAAAAGGCTTGCTATTGCTAAGCTTGTTTCTTTCACCATTATTAAAGCCTTGTTGAGGCTTTTGTTGATCCTTCCATGAGAAATTTGGATGATTTCTCTATGAGGAATTATAGGTGTTCCCATAGGGTTCACCCAGGTAATTCACCTCTGCTATTGTAGGGTTCTCAGGATCATAAGCTTCTTTTTCAGAAGATGCCTCTTTAGTACTGTTGGATGCATTTTGCCATCCATTCAGACTCTGAGAAATCATATTGACTTGCTGAGTCAACATTTTGTTCTGAGTCAATATGGCATTCAAAGCATTAATTTCAAGAACTCCTCTCTTCTGAGGCGTCCCATTACTCACAGGATTTCTCTCATAGGTGTACATGAATTGGTTATTTGCAACCATGTCAATGAGTTCTTGAGCTTCTGCAGGCGTTTTCTTTAGGTGAATGGATCCACCTGTAGAATGGTCCAGTGACATCTTAGAGAACTCAGATAGACCATAATAGAATATATCCAAAATGGTCCATGATGACAAGTCATCTTAGCCTAGTTTCACTAGCCTTTTTCTTTTGTTTTCATTTAAATTATGCACTTTCTTGAGCTCTAAGCAAGCCAATTTGGGTAGATTTTCATGCTTCCTTTGATTGAATCAACCATAGATGAATTAATGCAATTTCATGAGATTTTATGCTATAATTGTTACATATTGTGAAAGAATGAATATTCCATGATTTTGAGCATAGCTTTGATGAGTTTGGTTGATTAATGATAGGTGAAGAAAGCTTGGAGAAAGGTTGAAGCAAGAAGGAATGGCTAGGAGTAAAGAGAGGACAATGGAATAAGTGAAAATGAACCAGTAAGCAAAAAGCTGGACCAAAAGTTAGCCTCAAACTTTTGCACAAACTTTTGGGTGAAAAGTTAGCCCCAACGTTAGCCCCTAACTTTTGGGCTAACGTTGGCGCATGAAAAGAACACCCTGGGCACCAAAAGTTTACGCCAACGTTAGCCCCTAACTTTTAGGCTAACGTTGGCGCATGAAAAACACACCCTGGGAGCAAAAAGTTTGCGCCAACGTTAGCCTCTAACTTTTGGGCTAACGTTGGCGCCACACACCACAACAGCTTGAAGGGGTATACTTCCAACAAGAATAACTTGAGCTACAGAGCTCCAAATGAGATGATTCAAGAAGCATTGGAAAGTAGGAATCAAGAGCTTTCCAAGCATATATGGCACTGCATGGTGGACACTAAAATTGAGGGAGAAAACTGCCCCGCAATGTGCATAAACGAACATGGTGGCAACCTGCAGTGAGGCCAACTGACCTCTGCACCTTCAACGGAGTATAACTCGAGCTGTAGAGCTCCAATTGATGCGCTTCCAACGGCAATGGAAAGTAGACATTCAGGACTTTCCAACAATGTATAATAGTATGGGGTGGACAATACGTTTGAGCCTCCAGAACTGGCGTTTTCACAAACGTTTGAGGCAAACTTTACCTCAAACGCTGCACACCAAAGCCAGCAACCATGCCCTCTTCAAATGATCATAACTTGAGTTGTAGATGTCCAATTGAAGTGATTCCAAGTGGGTTAGAAAGCTGACATTTAGAGCTTTCCAACCATATATGATAGTCTATATTGGGCATAAAATTGGCAACATGACAAGAGGACAAAGTTGGCGCCATAAGTACACACAAGGAAGCCAACGTTGGAGCAAAAGTTAGACCCCTAACTTTTGCCCCAACGTGGATAGCAGCAAAGCATGTCTACTGATATGAAAAGTTAGAGTAAAAGTTAGCCTCAAACTTTTACTCAAACTTTTACTCAAACTTTTGCAAAACTCCAACCCGGTTCAATTGGTTCACTTTGATTCCTCTCCAAACTCCAAGATCAATCAACCAAGGCCTCTCTCAACCCAATTCCACCAAGAGCAAAGGCCCAATTCAAAGCTTGAAGATCATTTGAAGAAAGTGTATAAATAGGATAGAATTCAAGTTATTGAGAGAGCTTCCCTTTTTAGTTTTCATAGAGCTTTCTTTTCGGTTGGCATTGGGAGCTCACTTTTACATTCTAGCATTATTGTTTTAAATTCAAGAGAATTGGGGAGGAGAATTGATCTCTCTTCTTCCTTGTTCTTGCCAAGCACTCTTTACTTTCCTTGCTTCGGATCTTAGGGAGAGAATTGAAGAAATTCTGTTTCAATCTCACCTTGGGATCTTGTTTAATTTTCTGCTTAATTGAATTTCAGTTTCGGTTACTTGCTTCTTCATCTAATTTCTTTGCAATTTACAATTTCCTTGCAATTGTTCTTGTTGGAACTAGGAAGGCATTGAGATCTAGACTTGGTTTTCTAGTCTCTTGGGTCCTGAGATCCGGATTTCCCATTTACCACTCCCTGTTTAATGTTTCCATGCTCATTTACTTTTCTGTTTAAGATCCGGTTTGATCCAAGCCATTCTCTAATTCTCTGCTTGTTGCAATTTTACTTTTCCTTGTTTAATTTCTGCAAATCCAACTCCCAATTCCCTTTACAATTCACGCCATTTACATTTCTTGCATTTTAAAATTTTGCAATTTACATTTCTTGCGTTCTAAGTTTCTGCCATTTAATTTCTTGTTCTTTAAGATTCAGCACTTTAACTCCTGTTCTATTTATTTTCATGCCAATTACCCATTCCCTTTACTTTCTATGCAATTTAAATTCTGCAAATCACAAATCACTCAACCAAATCTTGATTCGCTTGACTAAATCAACCACTAAACTAAAATTGCTCAATCCTTCAATCCCTGTGGGATCGACCTCACTCCCGTGAGTTATTATTACTTGATGCGACCCGGTGCATTTGCCGGTGAGTTTTGTGGCGGATCATTTTCCGCACATCAGTCCACTCTGAAAGCATGTCAGCAGGATACTTTTTGGTCAACTGTTTGTATCTTTCCCAAGCTTCATAGAGGGATTCACCTTTTTGCTTGAAGGTCTGAACATCCACTCTAAGCTTGCTCATCTTTTGAGGAGGAAAGAACTTAACCAAGAAGGCTGTGACCAGCTTATCCCAAGAGTCCTGACTATCTTTAGGTTGTGAGTTCAACCATGTTCTAACTCTGTCTCTTACAGCAAAAGGGAAAAGCATGAGCTTGTAGACTTCAGGATCTACTCCGTTAGTCTTAACAGTCTCACAGATCTGTAAGAATTCAGTTAAAAACTGATAGGGATCTTCTGATGGAAGTCCATGGAACTTGCAGTTCTGTTGCATTAGAGCAACTAGTTGAGGCTTCAGCTCAAAATTGTTTTCTCTAATGGCAGGGATTGAGATGCTTCTTCCATAAAAGTTGGAAGTAAGTGTAGTATAATCACCAAGCATCCTCCTTGCATTATTGTTGTTGTCATTATTTTCGGCTGCCATCTCCTCTTCTTTTTCGAAAATTTTTGTAAGGTTGTCTCTGGATTGTTGTAATTTAGCTTCTCTTAGCTTCTTCTTCAGAGTCCTTTCAGGTTCAGGATCTGCTTCAACAAGAATATTCTTGTCCTTGCTCCTGCTCATATGAGAAAGAAGGGAATAGAAAATATTAATAGGGATCCTCTTTACCACAGTAGAGAGATTCTTTTATGTGAGCAGAAGAATAAATGAGTAGAAGAAGGGAGGGAAAAATTCGAACACAAAGGAGAAGAGAGGGTTCAAATTTTTAGATGAAGAGAAGTGTTAGTAATTAAATAAAATAAATAGAAAGAGATGAGAGGGAGAGAATTTCGAAAATTATTTTTGAAAAAAGTTAGTGGTTTTCAAAAATTAAGAGAAGAAATAAAATTAAAATTAAAATTTGAAATAATTAGTTAATCAAAAGAATTTTGAAAAAGAGGGATGTGATTTTCGAAAATTAGAGAGAGGAAAGTAGTTCAGTGGTTTTGAAAAAGATAAGAAATAGTAAAACAAGCAAAAAGTCAATTAGTTAGTTGAAAAAGATTTGAAAATCAATTTTGAAAAGATAGAAAGTTAGAAAAGATTTTGAAATTGATTTTGAAAAAGATATGATTTGAAAAGGAAATTAAAAAGATTTGATTTTTAAAATTAAAATGGATTACTTAACTAACAAGAAACTAAAAGATATGATTTTAGAATTTAAAGATTGAACCTTTCTTAACAAGAAAGTAACAAACTTCAAATTTTTGAATCAATCACATTAATTGTTAGTAAAGTTTTTGAAATTTTGAAATAAAGATAAGAAAAAGATTTTGAAAAATCAATTTAAAAATTTTCGAAAATAATAAAAAAATGAAAAAGATTTGATTTTTTGAAAAAGATTTTGAAAATTGAAAATTTGACTTGACTTATAAAAAATAGCTAAGTTTTAAATTTTTTTGACTAAGTCAACTCAAATTTTCGAAATTTATGAGAGAGATAAGGAAAAGATATTTTTTTTGAATTTTTTATGAGGAGAGAGAAAAATACAAATATGACCCAAAATATAAAAATTATCGATTAAAACCAATGATGCATGCAAAAACACTATGAATGTCAAGATGAACACCAGGAACACTTTGAAGATCAAGATGAAAATCAAGAACTATTTTTGAAAAATTTTCAAGAAAAGAAAAACATGCAAGACACCAAATTTAGAAGTTTTTCATGTTTAGACACTATGAATGCAAAAATGCATATGAAAAACAAGAAAAGACATAAAACAAGAAAATATGAAGATCAAATAAGAAGACTTATCAAGAACAACTTGAAGATCATGAAGAACACCATGCATGAAATTTTCAAAAAATGCATAAATTTTTAAAACATGCAATTGACACCAAACATAAAATTTGACACTAGACTCAAATAAGAAACATAAAATATTTTTGATTTTTATTATTTTAAAATTTTTTTTGGTTTTTTTTCGAAAATTACTTTTTGGAAAAATGAAAACAAATAAAAAAATTTTTGAAAGATTTTTGAAAGATTTTTGAAAAGAAAATTACCTAATCTGAGCAACAAGATGAACCGTCAGTTGTCCAAACTCGAACAATCCCCAGTAGCGGCGCCAAAAACTTGGTGCACGTAAATTGTGGTCATCAACAATGGCGCCAATAGACTTGGAGCTCTCAAACGTGAATCACACTTTGTCACAACTTCGCACAACTAACCAGCAAGTGCACTGGGTCATCCATGTAATACCTTACGTGAGTAAGGGTCGATCCCACGGAGATTTTTGGTATGGACCAAGCTATGGTCATATTGTAAATCTCAGTTAGGTGGATTCAAATGGTTGTATTGGTTTTCGAATATAAAGATAAATAAAGCAATAAAATAAAGATAGAGATACTTATGTAATTCAATGGTAGGAATTTCAAATAAGTGCATAGAGATGCTTGTTTCTGTTTAATCTCTACTTTTCTACTGCTTTCATCCAATTCTTCATACTCCTTTCCATGGCAAGTGATGAGCGGATAATTTATACGCTTTTTGGCATTGTTTTTAGGTAGTTTTTAGTAAGTTCAAGCTACTTTTAGGGATGTTTTCAGTAGTTTTTATGTTAAATTCACATTTCTGGACTTTACTATGAGTTTGTGTGTTTTTCTGTGATTTCAGGTAAATTCTGACTGAAATTGAGGGATTTGAGCCAAACTCTGAAAAAGGCTGACAAAAGGACTGCTGATGCTGTTGGAATCCGACCTCCCTGCACTCGAAATGGATTTTCTGGAGCTACAGAACTCCAATTGGCGCGCTCTCATTCGGCCATGCCTGAACCTTTCACTTATGTATTTTCAACGGTGGAGTTTCTGCACACCATAGATTAAGGGTGTGGAGCTCTGCTGTACCTCAAGTATTAATGCAATTCTATCTTCTTTTATTCAAATCTCTCTTATTCTTATTCCAAGATATTCATTCGTACCCAAGAACATGATGAATGTAATGATGAAAATAACCCTCATTATCATTCTCACTTATGAACGCGCGTGATTGACAACCACTTCCGTTCTACATGCAACAAGGCCTGAATGTGTATCTCTTAGATTCCCCAACAGAATCTTCGTGGTATAAGCTAGATGGATGGCGGCATTTATGAGGATCCGGAAAGTCTCACCTTATCTGTGGTATTCCGAGTAGGATCCTGGGAATCCGGAAAGTCTAACCTTGTCTGTGGTATTCCGAGTAGGATTCCGGTAATGAATGACTGTGACGTGCTTCAAACTTGCAAGTGCTGGGCGTTAGTGACAGACGCAAAAGAATCAAGGGATTCTATTCCAGTAGGCGCGGGAACCAACCAGTGATTAGCCGTACTGTGACAGAGTGCGTGAGCATTAGTTTTCACTGCGAGGATGGGATGTAGCCATCAACCATGGGTGATGCCTCCAGACTGATTAGCTGTGCGAGTGACAGCCGCATAGGATATTTTCCCGAGAGGATTGAAAGTAGCCACCGCTGATGGTGAACCCCTATACACAGCTTGCCATGGAAAGGAGTAAGAAGGATTGAGTAGAAGCAGTAGGAGAGCAGGCGTCCTTGAGCTCTACAGCATCTCCATCCGCTTATCTGAAATTCCCACCAATGAATCTGCATAAGTATTCTATCCCTTTTATTATGTATTTTCTTTTTATTTTATAATTTATTCCAATAATCACAATTACCCTTTAATCTCCCTAACTGAGATTTACAAGGTGACCATAGCTTGCTTCATACCAACAATCTCTGTGGATTCGACCCTTACTCACGTAAGGTATTACTTGGACGACCCAGTACACTTGCTGGTTAGTTGAACGGAGTTGTGAATTCAGCTGCTGCCCCTTAGAAGCCTTCATCTCAAATTAATTAGAACAGGGATCACAATTTCGTCCACCAGCAAGCTGTATGTAGGGCATCATCGTTGTCAATGGCTACTTCCCATTCTCTCAGTGAAAATGGTCCAAATGCCTTGTCACAGCACGGCTAATCATCTGTCGGTTTTCGATCATGTCGGAATAGAATCCATTGATTCTTTTGCGTTTGTCACTACGCCCAACAATCGTGAGTTTGAAGCTCGTCACAGTCATTCAATCCCTGAATCCTACTCGGAATACTACAGACAAATTTTAGACTTTTCGGATTCTCAAGAATGGCCGCCAAAGGGTTCTAGCTTATACCACGAAGATTCTGATTAAGGAATCCAAGAGATACACGCTCGGTCTATGGTAAAACGGAAGTGGTTGTCAAGCACACGTTCATAAGGATGGATGATGCTGAGTGTCACGGATCATCACATCCATCAGATTGAAGTGCAGCGAATCTCTTAGAATAAGAATAAGCTTGAATCGAATATAAGAACAATAGTAATTGCATTAATTCTCGACGTACAGCAAAGCTCCACACCTTAATCTATGGTGTGTAGAAACTCCACCGTTGAAAATACATAAGTGATCAAGGTTTAGGCATGGCCGAATGGCCAGCCCCCAAATTCTAAGAACTAAACGTCCAAAGATAGATACCAAGATGTCTAATACAATAGTAAAATGTCCTATTTATACTAGACTAGTTACTAGGGTTTATAGAAATAAGTCTAAATGCAGAAATCCACTTCCGGAGCCCACTTTGGTATGTGCTTAGGCTGAGCTTGAGCTTTACACGTGCATAGGCTTCTTTTGGAGTTAAAACACCAAGTTGTAACGTGTTTTTGGCGGTTAACTCTGGTTTGTGACGTGTTTCTGGCGTTTTACTCTAGAATGCAGTATAGAACTGGCGTTGAATGCCAGTTTGCATCATCTAAGCTCGAACAAAGTATGGACTATTATATATTGCTGGAAAGCCCTAGATGTCTACTTTCTAACGCAGTTGAGAGTGCGCCATTTGAAGTTCTGTAGCTCCAGAAAATCCATTTTGAGTGCAGGGAGGTTAGAATCCAACAACATTAGCAGTCCTTTGTCAGCCTGAATCAGATTTTTGCTCAGGTCCCTCAATTTCAGCCAGAAAATACCTGAAATCACAGAAAAACACACAAACTCATAGTAAAGTCCAGAAATATGAATTTTTCATAAAAACTAATGAAAACATCCCTAAAAGTAGCTAGATCCTACTAGAAACTACCTAAAAACAATGCCAAAAGCGTATAAATTATCTGCTCATCAGCGACGGCGACGAGATAGAACGGTAGCAGTCCTTCTTCCACGTTTCCTCTCTTGTGCTCATTACCTCTCTTGGACGCTTCTCTCTCAGTTCTGGCCTCTGATGGCGACGCGGCGTGGTGGTTGTTCGAAAGACGGTGGCGGCGCGACAGACGGTGGCGACTGTGCAGCAGGGCTCAATGAACAGTGGCGGCGGTCCCCCTTTCCTCCGGTGACACTCTTCTTTCCTTTTCTCCCATTCTCATCCCAAGCCCTCTCTTCCCTCTTTTTCTTTTCTTTCCTTCTTTCCTTTTGTTTGGTTTTACGTGGGTGAGTGAGGTTAGGGAAGGGGGTGCGGCTGTGTGTGTTGTGTTTGTCGAATAGAAGAAAAGGGAAGGGTTAATGGCGGCTGGAAAAAGGGAAAAAATATTAGGGTTAGGGTTTTATTGTGTTAAAATTAGGATTTGTGTAGAGTAAAAATATTAATAAAATAATAAGGTTGAGTAATAATTCAAATTAAAAAAATAAGTACAAAATAAGTAAAATTGATAATATGATTAATTTTATTTATTTATAAAAAAATTAAGGTATTAAATTCCAAAATCTCAATTATTTAAATCGAATCATATAAAATTCTTAGTATTTTAGAATTACTAAATTTTACAATTTAAATATGGAAAATGTGCAACGATTGTAAAATTAGATAAAAAATTCTAATTTAATTATCAAAACTTGATTTAATTAGATTTAATAAAATAATTTCTAAAATTAAAGTCTTTCATAAATAAATAAATTAAAATTGACTTATAAGAAGAATTTTCAAAAATTATGGGTCTTACAATGTCCTTTATGGAAGAGGGATATCAACACCCTTGCTCAAATGTGTCTCGACTAGCAGAATCGAAGAAGTCTTGAAAGAGATACACAATTGCATATGTGGGAACTATCTCAGAGCTCAGTCACTAGCCAAAAAAGTAATCTGAGCCAGGTTCGTTTGGCCGACCTTACAAAAGAATGCGACCGACTTTGTTAGGAAATGCCCACCTTGTCAGATTCATGCTCACTTCCATGTTGCAACCCCCGAGGAACTTATCAGTATAACTTTTCCATGGCCTTTTGCAAAATGGCGGATGGACCTACTTGGGCCATTCCCTAAATCCTTGAACAAAGTACCTCATCGTGGGGGTGGATTACTTCACCAAATGGATTGAAGCTGAACCACTAGCTACTATCACGGCAAAAAGAGTCAGAAATTTCTGTATAGGAATATTATTTCTCGATTTTGGGTCTCACATTCCATCACCACAGATAATGGTACACAGTTTACTAACTCAACTTTCAAAAGCTTAATGACAAGTATGAAGATCAAACATCAATTCACGTCGGTGGAGCATCCCCATGCCAATGGACAACCGGACGCAGCCAATAAAGTCAAATTAGCCAGATTAAAGAAAAGGTTACAAGACACAAAGGGAGCCTGGGCAGAAGATCTTCCACAAGTCCTGTGGGCTTATCATATAACTCTTCACTCGACAACTGGGGAAACTCCATTTCGACTTACATACGGGATAGAAGCCATAATTCCCATTGAGGTCAATGAACAGATCCCAATGATAAGATTCTATGACAAGGTAGGAAACATCCAAGCCCAGAAAGGGGAACTCGAGCTCCCCCCAGAAGGCCGAGAACAAGCTCGGATAAGAGAAGCTGCACTAAAACAAAGGATGTCGAAAAGATATAATAAAAAGGTCATTTGAAGAATATTCACCACAAGCGACTTAGTCCTGATAGGAAATAACATTGGGATAACCAAGCCGGGCGAAGGGAAGCTCGCTGCCAATTGGAAAAGACCCTTCAAGATACCTGAAGTCTTAGGAAAAGGCTACTACAAAGTGCCCGACCTACAAAGGACTGAGCTTCCTAGGTCATGGAACACATGCAACATGAAGAGATATTATAGCTAGAAGCGTACCTCGCTCCTTGATGTACTCTTTTTCCTGATGATAGGCAAAATTGTGATTTACATTTTTTTTATAATTCGAACAATTCTTAGTAATGGCTCCAAAAATTTGGTGCACATTACTATGGTTCACTCACATTCTTCACAACTTCGCACAACTAACCAGCAAGTGCACTGGGTCGTCCAAGTAATAAACCTTACGTGAGTAAGGGTCGATCCCACAGAGATTGTTGGTATGGAGCAAGCTATGGTCATCTTGTAAATCTAAGTTAGGCGGATTCAAATGGTTATAATAGTTTTCGAAAATAATAATAAATAAAGCATTAAAATAAGGATAGAGATACTTATGTAATTCAATGGTAGAAATTTCAGATAAGTGCATACAGATGCTTGTTCCTGTTGAATCTCTGCTTTCCTACTGCTTTCATCCAATTCTTCATACTCCTTTCCATGGCAAGCTGTATGTAGGGCATCACTGTTGTCAATGGATACTTCCTATCCTCTCAGTGAAAATGGTCCAAATGCTCTTGTCACAGCATGGCTAATCATCTATCGGTTCTCGATCATGTCAGAATAGAATCTATTGATTCTTTTGCGTCTGTCACCACGCCCAACAATCACGAGTTTGAAGCTCGTCACAGTCATTCAATCCTTGAATCCTACTCGGAATACTACAGACAAGGTTTAGACTTTCTGGATTCTCAAGAATGTCCGCCAAAGGGTTCTAGCTTATACCACGAAGATTCTGGTTAAGGAATCCAAGACATATTCACTCTAGCTTTCGCTTGTAGAACGAAAGTGGTTGTCAGGCACGCGTTTATAGGGACGGATGATGATGAGTGTCATGGATCATCACATCCATCAGGTTGAAGTGCGAGTAATATCTTAGAATAAGAATAAGCATGAATTGAATAGAAAATAGTAGTACATTGCATTAAAACTCGAGGTACAGTAGAGCTCCACACCTTTATCTATGGTGTGTAGAAACTCTACCATTGAAAATACATAAGTGATGGTGGTCCAGGCATGGCCGAATGGCCAGCCCCCAAAATATGATATGAAATTCGAACTTAGGGAGAAGGACCTGGTCAAAAGAATGACACTAGTACAGTAGTAAAAAGTTCTATTTAGCTACTAGGGTTTACAGAAATAAGTCTAAGTGCATAAATCCACTTCCGGAGCCCACTTTGCTGTGTGCTTGGGCTAAGCTTGAGCTTTATACGTACATAGGCTTCTCTTGGGGTTAAACACCAAGTTGTAACGTGTTTTTGGCGTTTAACTCTGGTTTGTGACGTGTTTCTGGCGTTTTACTCCAGAATGCAGTATGGAACTGGCGTTGAACGCCAGTTTGCGTCGTCTAATCTCGAATAAAGTATAGGCTATTATATATTCCTGAAAAGCTCTGGATGTCTACTTTACAACGCCATTGAGAGCGCGCCATTTAGAGTTCTATAGCTCCAGAAAATCCATTTCGAGTGCAAGAAGGTCAGAATCCAACAGCATCAGCAGTCCTTTTTCAGTCTGAATCAGATTTTTGCTCAGGTCCCTCAATTTCAGCCAGAAAATACTTGAAATTACAGAAAAACACACAAACTCATAGTAAAGCCTAGAAATGTGAATTTTGCATAAAAACTAATAAAAACATCCCTAAAAGTAGCTAGATCCAACTAGAAACTACCTAAAAACAATGCCAAAAAGCGTATAAATTATCAGCTCATCACCTGACTTCATGGTTTTTTCCGAAAAAGGTTTTCCTGAATGGGGTTTTAATGAGGTAGCAAAGCGAGAGCTAGGGGCATAACACCTTTAGTAGCAAAAGAATTTTGTAAATAATATTTTATTAATGATAAAGTATTTGCTAAAGTGTATTCTTAAATTCCATTGTTTATTCTATAACACACGCCGACTTAAGCTCGAAAAACTGCAAAAATTAGTTGCTCGACCTAAATGGGGGGCAAGATAAAGCGACGAGGTACAAGTCGGTGTAAAGAGGTTACACACGTCAATCATAAAAGTCCGTGTTTCACGACTTAAAAGTCGGATGATGTTTGGAACACAAAATGCATCCCAAATATAATCTAACTTCTAAAATGGCCGATCTCTAAAAAAGAAATAGGTCATTCAAGTATGGCAATGGAAAGATACTTTACATAAAAAAATTCCAAGTTAGAAACCTTCAAAAGTTAGTCACTCTCAGCATATATGGAATCTTTTTATAAAGCTTTACAATAGCTAAGATAACAACTTAAGCAGAAATATCTATAAAGAAGGAATCCAAGAAGTTGTTAAATCTCTTAAAAAGGATTAGCATCTACAAAGAGTACGCAAAAAATATAAAAACATAAAAGTGTCCATAAAAAATACCCACAAGTCGGGCCTTGAAAAAGCAACTAACAAGGACCAATAAGAGGATTCTGATCATCAGGAGTCACGGTAGTGGAAATTCCAGGCTGAGGAGAAGAAGTCGGCATAGTTTCCTCGGTCGGGAAGACCTCAGGCTGAAGTGAGGAAGTCGGCATAGCCTCCTCAGTCAGAACGACCTAAGGCTGGGAAGACTCCCCAACAGGCCCCTCAAAGGCTTTCAGATCAGACATGAGAATGTCCCCTTCTCGAGGAGGAGGGACGACCTTCCCGTCAATTACAACCATGTAGGGGTTAAGAAGAGAAAGGTCCAGCTCGGGAGCAATAATCCAAAGTTGAGCCTTCAAGTTTTCAAACATTTCATCTGTACCATTAGCAACTGACTCTTCCAACTCGGCATATTTATCCTTAAGCCGCTTCACCCTCTCCTTCAAAGCCAAGTTTTTTCTAAAAACTCGGGTATAGCTTTCTTCAGCCTCCTTCTGTAAACCCTCAGCCATCGCACAAGAAGCTGCATATTGCTTCTCCTTTTCCCAAGCTTTATGAATGTCAGATTCCAACCTAGACTTCTCTTACTCGCACTCTTTCTTTTGTTCGTGGAGGTAGGATACCTCAGCTTGTAAAGCCTCCAAAGAACACTGGGTAGCACCCAAAGGAGTCTTCTCGAACTCCTTCAGTAAAGTAGAGCATACCCTTGCTGTTCGAATTCCACCTTGGATCAAAATATAGAGATGGTTTTTGATAGAAACATCATTCATGGCAATTAAGCTATGAGAAAGGATGTGTCTCTTGTAAAAACTCCTCCCATCAAAACCAGTATCATAAATACTGATACTTCTAAATTCTGAAGTTTTTCGCTTTTTAGAACTCGGATCCGAGAAGGGAGGGATAAGAGGGGTAAGAACAAAAGGAGAAGGAGGAGGAAGATGGGATAGCAACTTAGAGTGAGAAGAGGTGCCCGAGTTTGACTTGGTCGGAGAAGTAGTATCCGACCTTCCCAAATCGTGAAGCTGTAGGGCTCGGGCTCTACCATTCCTTTTAGTCTCTTGAACCTTCTGGTATGCCTTCGAACCATTCTTCATTTTTCTACACAAGAGCATTAAGAGTTAGAAACAACTAGGATTAATAACAAGTATGTAAAAATAATAGCAATGGCTCCTAGCTCGGTACGAACATAACTTGGCTTTCTGAGAAGAAACTTCTTCGTATCAAGGTTTGGAGCTCGTCTCTAAGCCTCTTGGAAGAATTTTACTATAGCCTCCTCAACTTCATCCAAATCTACCAGGTTATACTTATTGACAGGAGCTTACTCTACCCAATATAGTTGGAAGCGAGGTTCATTATTTTTATTTAGGAAAAATGGATGGTGAGCCTCAACAGCCCAAACTTAGAAAAGAAGTTTTTGAAATCATGGACCGACTCATCGAAAAGAAACCCATTGTTGTTTATTAGTAGAAATGAAAGGTCTTGTGAGCTAGAACAAGAAGAAAAAGATCTTCAAAGGGATCGAAAAATCAAGCTCACGACTCACGAGCTGGTAGATTTTCATAAATACCAGGAATTCGGGTGAAGTTGAATGGGATCCACCTTACAGAAAGACAAGACAACGATTCGAAGTTGGAAAATGGAAAAACACCCCATGTTGGGTAAAAAGGTAGTAATACATGAAGAGAAAGTGAGGTTCCAACATGGTAACACGGTTAAAACATACTTGGTCTTCTAGGTCAGGGGCCATTATCTCATACTTCCCCTCATCATCCCTAGAACTACAAACCCTATGATGTCTATGAAATTCATCTACAAACATATTATCTACTACAGAAACTACAGAAAGAACCGAGATATCTACCCATCTCGACAACTCCTCGGGAACCTTGGATGACATTCTCGAGACATATAGAAGAGAAATACCCACATTATAAAACAAAAATTATCACTACAAGTCAGAAACAAGTAGCAAGCCTTTTTCAGACAAAAAGAATCAACAATAAACACAGAGGGAGCATCCCTGGGAAAAGAAAAATGACATTGTTCCCAAAATCCAAACAATTTTATTTAGGGGTATCACAATACACAAAGAAGAGAACAACAGTAAAAGAAACGCAAAAGAAAATGCAAAAGAACCAAATTCCATGAAAGTATGAAAGTAAAAAACACGGAAGCAGCAAGGTCAACAAACAAGATTTCATATATTCAAGGTTCTCCAATTTCTAAAAGATCAAATGTACAAAGTAGTACACAAGGCAAAGAACTAACATTTTTTTCGAAGAAAGCAAGAGAGGATAAAACACAGCAAGGCAGTGGCTGATCCCATTCAAAAGCAAAAACTCATTCTTCAGAAGGGGAATGAAACTTCAATGTAAGAAGCGAAGATGAAAAACTTCAGAGAGAAAAGAAGTGAGTAAATCTCAGAAGAAAAGGAAACAAAAAAGAAGAATGAGAATGACAAGGGGTGTAAAACTCCCTCCCTCATTTAAAGACGTGCACGGTTACCAATGTAACCGCGCTCAACATGTCAATATTGAAAGCCAACAGATGCAACGGTTGACGTTTCAAAATCACGTAGGGTTTTTAACTTGAAAACGGAGACCTAAAAAACTCGACATGATTATCCTACTTCTCAACACTTGTTCGATTTCTCACATGCTTGAGTATCAAGCAGGGGCAGTGTTCACACCTGGCCCAAAACTCAAGCCAGGCCCAAAGCAGAAAAACTCAGATGAGAAACTCAGACGGTGGCACCTCAGCACGAGACAAGCCGGGTGCAGCCTCACTCGGAATCTGGATCTCACGTCCAGGCCCAAATACATCCCAGTTTCAGGTAACTCCCGAAATAATTACCAAAAACACATAACCAAATGTTTTTTTTGGATTTTCGCAAAAACAAAATAAAAAACCAATACTATGATTGATTAATAATTAACACTGACAACAAGAAGTTCTACTTTTTTTTGTATAATAAAATAAAAAAATATTTTTCCAAGCAAATTATTCGAGCTTTAAATTTTGGAATACGTTTTTTTTTGGAATTTCAGCTAAATTTGCTGCACCCTTTGGTGAATCTTGTTATTTTTGTAAGGTTTTTCACACCCTAGCGAACTTCTATATTTTTATAGAGTTTCCCGTATCCTCTGGCAAACTTCACTATACATTAGGTGAGGAAAAAAGTTGAATAGTTAACAATGGCAACCATTATCATCATCTTCAGAGTACATAGGAGTACAAGATTATACAGAAATAAGTCATATTTTTTTGGAAAAATAATGATTTTTCTTTTAATTTATAATAGAAAAAATTCTTGTTAAATATGGCTTATTCCTGTATACCTGTGTATTTCTGGAGACGATGATAATGATTGCCATTGCCGCCGACGATGTTGAAGAACTCATGCTTGTTGTGTGTGTACTTTTGTGTACTCCTATGTACTCTTGAAGATGATGATAATGGCTTAGAAATTTGAGTTTTGTTCTCAGCCAGGTTTTTAGGGAGAATTTGGGTGAAGTTTGCTGGGGGTGCGGCAAACTCTATAAAATTATAGAAGTTTGCTGGGGTGCGACGAACTCATCCTAAACCAGAAAGAAAAACGCATTCTAAAAATTAAAGTTGAAATAATTTATTTTTAGAAATAATATTTTTTTATTTATTTAAAAAAAAATCCATAAGAAGTTCCTTTCATTCCTTTAGGCTTTCAGAAGTTTTCTAGTAAATTCTCGAAATAGTCCCTGAGATTTACAGGGTTATCTAGTTTGGTTTTCGATTTCACTATAATAGTCTTTTAAATTGAGCTCTAGACCCCATAATAGTCCATGAGCTCATCTCCGATAATGACTCAGCGACTTAGTGCTGATATGGCTATTATGCGTCACGCTGGAGCCATTTTGAACTCACACCCCTCCTCTCCTTACCCTCCCTCTCCACCGCACTCTTCTTCTCCACCACCACCTTCCTCTCCTTCCCCTTGCCTGCCACGACAAGTGCGCCCTCGTCGAGCCCTTCTTTAATTCTGCCAACTCCATCGTCAAGGCCTCTAACGCCTCCATAAGCTTTGTCATCCCAACTGACGCCACCGACAATGGCATCTTCCCCAACCTAAACTATGGCTCAAAGCTCATGGACGCCCTAAGAAACTCAACAAGAGGAAGCAGAAGAACGGCAACAGAAATAATACTTTATGACTACCAGTGTCTGAACGGTGCTTTTGTTACTCTGGCAGCACATCTCTATTTCATGGAAAATTCTCTCCTTTCACTCTACTTTCCCAACACCGTCTACCGCCCTCTCACCCCCATGATCATCCTCTCACTCAAATCTTCCATCTCTACCTTCTCGATTTCGTTGGCCCTCCTTATTTTCTTCACGATATCTCCACCAAAGTTCAAAGGTACTAACTACTCTCTTTTTCCCTTTTCCCTTTTCCCTTTTGCTTCATCTTTCTACTTAACAAAAAAACAACTAAAAATTGTCTTAAATAATATGGTTGTAATTTGAAAGGGTAGGGAATGAAAATTTGGGGGCTGAGAATGTTTATAAAGTGATTGTTATGAAGGGAAGTGGGGCTACTATTGTCTTGGATTACTTCAAGGAGAAGCTTATGAATCATGATGTTGTTAAACACCAGTCTGTGCTCAATGAATTTGAGCGTGTTCAGCAACTTTATTGGTACATTGAAGATGGGCGAGTACAGTGGAGAGGTAGGGAAAGGAGATCGAAGAGGGTGGCAGAGGAGTAAGGTGTGGAGTCAATGAGGAACCAAAGTGGGTCCAGCAAGGCACATGATAGCCACATCAACATTGAATTGCTGAGTCATCATCGGAGATGAGTTCAGGGACCACTATGGTGTCCGGAGCTCAATCTTGAGGACCACTATAGTGAAATTGGAACCTCAAAGACCAAATTGGATGATTCTGTGAATTTTAGGAACTATTATGGAGATTTACTCTTAGAAGTTCACATTTGCTAGGCATACTTGATAAAAATATATGTTCTTAGAGTTGCATATATGATAAATATTTTTAATTATCATATCTATGGTAGATCATTTTTTTAAACAAATCTTACTTTTTTTTATTATTTTTCATCTAAGTTAATTTTTAAATTTTTTTATATTTGTTTAATTAATAAGAGACACAATAAGAAAAATGTTGAGTACTGTCGGATTTAGCATCGGACGTTAGCGACGCATTTTCTGTCGAATTTACCGTCAGATTTGGCTATAAATTCATAACCCTAAAATATTATCGTCAGAATTGATGTTCCAACGGTAACGTCGATGGTAATATTTGGAGAAAAAAAAGAAATTATGGCGTGCTCACTACTGTAAGATTTATCAGCGTCAACGGTAATATTTGGATGGAAAAAAATTATGGCACGCTCACTGCCGTCGGATTTACCGGCAGATAAATCCGACGGTAACCTTGTTTAGTGAAATGTTGCGTTTTGGGCACATGGAAAATGTTATAGTCAAATTTATCCGACAATAAATCTGATAGTAATCGTGCTCTAAATGAAAGCGAGAACCGTTGTCTCCCCCATTTCGAATTTTTCCTTCTCTCTCTTCATCACCACCATCTCTCTCTCATCACCGCATCTACTTCTATTCTCTGCTCTGTCCTATCACCGCCGTTGCTCCATCATTCTCGGTGAGCCAGAACCTCCGCCGCCTGCCGCACTCAACGCTCCATGTTTATTTGGGGAAGTAGAACCTCCACCACAAGCCACGCCTCCACCACCGCGATGTCTACCACTCTCTCCACCGAGACACACTCCGGCGAGCCACTTCCACCATTGCTCCACTCTTCTTGCTCTGAGGTTGGTTTTGAAATTTCGTCAATTTTACTATTAATCTTCTCTGTTTTAAATTCATTATGGTTTAATTAGATTTTAATTTTTCATTAGTAATTTGATTTAGTTAAACTACCTTTTGCTGTCAGGTTTATTTAGAGTAAAATTAGAATTTTCTTTATTAGGATTTCTCTCAGTTCATAGGTAATTAAGCAAACTATTATGATTTTTGGGTTTGTAATTTGAATTTGTTTAGGGTTCATTGAATGATATTTTGCTGAACACTATAATATAATGATGAATTTTGTGGAATCTACAATAGATTAGTTAACTCATTTTTCGAACCATCATTTTATAGTTTTGAACTTTAGTTTCACTGTTCAATTAAATTTTTAACATTACTTTTTAATCAACACCATGCAATTTAATCATACATGAGTTGCAATTTTTGCCCAAATTCCATTGGTATTTTAATGGTGTATTGTCATTTACATATGTTTTTAGCAGAAGCTGGTTTAGTTGTGAGTAGTGATTGATTGTTTTAGTAAATTCATTTTGTTGAAAGAACATTATTAACTAATAAATTGCTAAAAATAATTAAATGTCTATTTGTTTTACAATATTCTTTTTTTTGTTAAATGTTCATAGGTTCATACTCACCGTTATAATTTGCTTTTTTCTATAAATATGTATATCAAAGTCAAACATGCTTTGACTTATTTTCTCTATTTGATCTGTTATGTTTTGATCTCTTTTATCTTTTCCACTTCTATTGCAAATTTGAATGCTTATATAGTGAGAACATGCTCTTATTTAACTCATAAGTATTGTATGCTGTCTAATTTCAACTCATGCTTCTTTTATTCTTTTATTCACTTTATACCCCTCTATATGTCAAAGATGTACCTTATTTGGTTTATAGAAATGGTTACATTCATTTACTAGTTATTTTTTAGTTTTCAAACAAGTACACCAAGTCTGGTCGTCAGTGCTATTTTGCATTTTTTGTGTTTCTACACGCAAAGTGTTCGATCATATGATTTTATGTGTTGGTATTATTATAATTTGTTATTCATTTGTTGTTTTGAATTTATGTTAATTGGTATTCTATTTGCAGACATGACAACTGGTAGAGGTGTTTCGGATCAGGTTGCTAGTCGTGGTCGTAGCCGTGGTCGGGGTAGAGGGAAGATTTCTTCTGGTACCCTGAGACTTCTGGTACCCCGGGACTTCTGGATTCTCTCCTTCTACTTCGACCGACCCGGTGATGTCACAGGTTGCAGGATTAGCAGATCAGTCGTTCATCATGGTCCCTAACCCCAACTATGTGCCTCCGTCTACGACGTCGACGACGCCACCTAATGCTCAGCATACTACTGCCACGGTGAGTCGCGTCCAGCAATGGAAGCTGTGGCCCAAGTGTTCTCTCACGGAAGTGAGGCAACTGATGTCTCTCCACCACCTCCCATTGTATGGTTGACCATTTGGCCTGATGGTGGCATAGGGTAAGTATCACTTTGAGTCTTATACATTTTCTGATTATTATTATTGGTAAAAGTGCTGGAAAATTGATTCTAGTTTAGTAAATTTAGGTTTATTTGGTTTCTGATGAGCGGATAATTTGTACGCTTTTTGGCATTGTTTTTAGTATGTTTAGTTGAGTTTTTAGTATATTTTTATTAGTTTTTAGTTAAAATACACTTTTCTGGACTTTACTATGAGTTTGTGTGTTTTTCTGTGATTTCAGGTATTTTCTGGCTGAAATTGAGGGACCTGAGCAAAAATCTGATTCAGAGACTGAAAAGGACTGCAGATGCTGTTGGATTCTGACCTCCCTGCACTCGAAGTAGATTTTCTGGAGCTACAGAAGCCCAATTGGCGCGTTCTCAACGGCTTTGGAAAGTAGACATCCTGGGCTTTCCAGCAATATATGATAGTCCATACTTTGCCCAAGATTTGATGGCCCAAACCGGTGTTCAAAGTCACCCTCAGAATTCCCAGCGTTAAACGCCGGAACTGGCATAAAAGCTGGCGTTTAACGCCAAGAAGAGTCTCTACACGAAAATGCTTCAATGCTCAGCCCAAGCACACACCAAGTGGGCCCAGAAGTGGATTTTTATGTCATTTACTCATCTTTGTAATTCTTAAGCTACTGGTTCCCTATAAATAGGACCTTTTGCTATTGTATTTGATGTCTTGGAATCTTGGTAGCTATCTTTAGTCTTATGCTATCTTAGATCTGGGGGCTGGCCTCACGGCCATGCCTAGACCTTGTTCTTATGTATTTTCAACGGTGGAGTTTCTACACACCATAGATTAAGGTGTGGAGCTCTGCTGTACCTCGAGTATTAATGCAATTACTATTGTTCTTCTGTTCAGTTCAGCTTGTTCTTATTCCAAGATATTCATTCGCACTCAAGAACATGATGAATGTGATGATTATGTGACGCTCATCATCATTCTCACTTATGAACAAGTGACTGACAACCACTTCTGTTCTACAAGCAAACAAGGCTGTAATGTTTATCTCTTGGGTTCTTTAACCGGAATCTTCGTGGTATAAGCTAGAATTGATGGCGGCATTCAAGAGAATCTGGAAGGTCTAAACCTTGACTGTGGTATTCTGAGTAGGATTCAATGATTGAATGACTGTGACGAGCTTCAAACTCGCGATTGTGGGCCGTTAGTGACAGATGCAAAAGAATCACTGGATTCTATTCCGACATGATCGAGAACCGACAGCTGGATAGCCGTGCCGTGACAGGGTGCGTTGAACATTTCCACTGAGAGGATGGGAGGTAGCCACTGACAACGGTGAAACCCTTGCATACAGCTTGCCATGGAAAGGAGTAAGAAGGATTGGATGAAGACAGTAGGAAAGCAGAGAGACGGAAGGGACAAAGCATCTCCATTCGCTTATCTGAAATTCTCACCAATGAATTGCATAAGTATCTCTATCTTTATCTTTATGTTTTATTCATCATCTATACCCATTCGAGTCTGCCTGATTGAGATTTACAAGGTGACCATAGCTTGCTTCATACCAACAATCTCCGTGGGATCGACCCTTACTCGCGTAAGGTTTATTACTTGGACGACCCAGTGCACTTGCTGGTTAGTTGTGCGAAGTCGTGTTTATGCCATGGTATTGAGCACCAAGTTTTTGGACTCATTACCGAGGATTATTTGAGTTGTGAAAAGTAGTGATCACAATTTCGCATACCAAGTTTTTGGCGCCGTTGCCGGGGAATTAAATGTCCTAACTACAGTTTCGCATTTGTTCCCTGCAATAACAATGCCAAGTTTTGATCCGGCAACAACACCAAGTTTTTGGCGCCGTTGCCGAGGATTGTTTCGTGTATGGACAACTAACGGTTCATCTTGTTGCTTAGATTAGGTATTTTTCAGAGTTCTTAAGAATGAATTCTAGTGTTTCAAGGTGATGTTCTTATCATCACCAAAGCTGATTGATTCTCATCAATTTAGCTCTTGAATGCAATGTCCTGCTGGAGCTTGGCTATTCATGTCTAATTCCTTTACACTGAAGCTTTAGACTAACATTGCATGATTCCTGGAATTCTCATTAAGAATTTTGATACTTTTATTTTCTTCTTCCACTTAATTTTTGAAAAATCCAAAAAAATTAAAAAATCATAAAAACCAAAAATATTTTATGTTTCTTGTTTGAGTCTAGTGTCTAATTTTAAGTTTGGTGTCTTGCATGCATTGTTTATATGATCTTGGTTCTATTTTCAAGTCAATAGTACAGGGAACTGAAGATTCAGAACATGCAGCAGAGGAATTACACAGAAAAAGCTGGGCGTTCAAAACGCCCAGTGAAGAAGGACAGACTGGCGTTTAAACGCCAGCCAGGGTGCCTGGTTGGGCGTTTAACGCCCAAAAAGGTAGAGCATTTGGTGTTAAACGCCAGAATGTACACCATTCTGGGCGTTTAACGCCAGGATGGCACAAGAGGGAAGATTCTGTTTTTAATTTAGATTTTTTTTTCAAGTTTTCAAAGTTTTTCAAAATCAAATCTTTTTCAAATCAAATCTTTTCAATCAAATATTTTTCAAAATCAATTTCTTTCCTTTTCCATGGATACTTGCTAACAATTAATGATTTGATTGAACATTTCAAGTATGTTGCCTTTTCTGTTGAGAAAGGTTTAATGTTTGAATCATATCTTTTCTTGTTAGGCAAGTCATTTATTTTTAAAATCAAATATTTTTAATTTGTTTTTCAAATCATATCTTCTCAATCACATCTTTTTTTTTAAAGTAGTTTTCAATCATATCTTTTTGATTTCTAATTTCAAAATCTTTTTCAAAAATCACTTGATTTCTTTCCCACTTTTTGTTTTCGAAAATTATCAATCAGTTTTTCAAAATGTTTTTTTTAAAATGTTTTTAATTAATTTTCGAAAAAAAACTCTTCCTCTCTTCTCACATCCTTCTATTTATGGAGTACCACTCCTCCTCAATGCACAATTCGAACTCTATCTCACTAAGTTCGAATTCTTCTACCTCTTCCTTCTATTTTTCTTTTTCTCTGACACCTCAAGGAATCTCTATACTGTGACATAGAGGATTCCATATTTTCTTGTTCTCTTCTCTTTCATATGAGCAGGAACAAAGACAAAGGCATTCTTATTGAAGCTGACCCTGAACCTGAAAGGACCTTGAAGCGAAAGCTAAGAGAAGCTAAGGCACAACTCTCTGTAGAGGACCTAACAGAAATCTTCAAAGAAGAAGAACCCATGGCAGCCAAAAATAACAACAATGCCAACAATGCAAGGAAGGTGCTGGGTGACTTTACTGCACCTACTCCCGACTTCTATGGGAGAAGGATCTCTATCCCTGCCATTGGAGCAAATAACTTTGAGCTTAAGCCTCAACTAGTTTCTCTAATGCAACAGAATTGCAAGTTCCATGGACTTCCATTGGAAGATCCTCATCAGTTTTTAGCTGAGTTCTTGCAAATCTGTGACACTGTCAAGACTAATGGGGTTGACCCTGAGGTCTACAAACTTATGCTATTCCCTTTTGCTATAAGAGACAGAGCTAGAATATGGTTGGACTTACAACCTAAAGACAGCCTGAACTCTTGGGAAAAGCTAGTCAATGCCTTCTTGGCATAGTTTTTTCCACCTCAAAAATTGAGTAAGCTTAGAGTGGAAGTCCAAACCTTCAGACAGAAGGAAGGGGAATCCCTCTATGAAGCTTGGAAAAGATACAAACAATTGATCAGAAAATGTCCTTCTAACATGCTTTCTGAATGGAGCATCATAGGTATTTTCTATGATGGACTCTCTGAACTATCCAAGATGTCTTTGGATAGCTCTGCTGGAGGATCTCTTCATCTGAAGAAGACGCCTACAGAAGCTCAAGAACTAATTGAAATGGTTGCAAATAACCAATTCATGTGCACTTCTGAAAGGAATCCTGTGAACAATGGGACGAATCAGAAGAGAGGAGTTCTTGAGATTGATACTCTGAATGCCATATTGGCTCAGAACAAGATATTGACTCAGCAAGTCAATTTGATTTCTCAAAGTCTGTCTGGAATGCAAAATGCACCAGGCAGTACTAAGGATGCTTCATCTGAAGAAGAAGCTTATGATCCTGAGAACCCTTCAATGGAAGAGATGAATTACATGGGAGAACCCTATGGAAACACCTATAATTCTTCATGGAGAAACCATCCAAATCTCTCATGGAAGGATCAACAAAGACCTCAACAAGGTTTCAACAACAATAATGGTGGAAGAAACAGGTTTAGCAATAGCAAGCCTTTTCCATCATTTTCTCAGCAACAGATAGAGAATTCTAAGTAGAACCACTCTGACTTAGCAACCATGGTCTCTGATCTAATCAAAACCACTCAAAGTTTCATGACTGAAACAAGGTCCTCCATTAGAAACTTGGAGGCACAAGTGGGACAGCTGAGCAAGAAAATTACTGAACTCCCTCCTAGTACTCTTCCAAGCAATACAGAAGAGAATCCAAAAGGAGAGTGCAAGGCCATCAACATGGCCGAATTTGGAGAGGAGGAAGAGGCAGTGAACGCCACTGAGGAAGACCTCAATGGGCGTCCACTGACCTCCAATGAGTTCCCTGATGAGGAACCATGGGAATCTGAGGCTCACACTGAGACCATAGAGATTCCATTAGATTTACTTCTGCCATTCATGAGCTCTGATGAGTATTCTTCCTCTGAAGAGGATGAGTATGTCACTGAAGAGCAAGTTGCTAAATACCTTGGAGCAATCATGAAGCTAAATGACAAGTTATTTGGTAATGAGACTTGGGAGAACAAACCTCCTTTGCTCACCAAAGAACTGGATGACTTGTCTAGGCAGAAGTTACCTCAAAAGAGACAAGATCCTGGGAAGTTTTCAATACCTTGCACCATAGGCACCATGACCTTCAAGAAGGCTCTGTGTGACCTAGGGTCAAGTGTGAACCTCATGCCTCTCTCTGTAATGGAGAAGCAAGGGATCTTTGAGGTACAAGCTGCAAGAATCTCACTAGAGATGGCAGACAACTCAAGAAAACAAGCTTATGGACTTGTAGAGGATGTTTTAGTGAAGATTGAAGACCATTACATCCCTGCTGATTTCATAGTCCTTGAGATTAGGAAGTGCATGGATGAATCCATCATCCTTGGCAGACCCTTCCTAGCCACAGCAAAGGCTGTGATTGATGTTGACAGAGGAGAATTGATCATTCAAGTGAATGAAGAATCCTTTGTGTTTAAGGCTCAAGGATATCACTCTGTCACCATAGAGAGGAAGCATGAAGAGCTTCTCTCAAAACAGAGTCAAACAGAGCCCCCACAGTCAAACTCTAAGTTTGGTGTTGGGAGGCCACAACCAAATTCTAAGTTTGGTGTTGAACCCCCACATTCAAACTCTAAGTTTGGTGTTGGGAGGTTCCAATATTGCTCTGAGCATCTGTGAGGCTCCATGAGAGCCCTCTGTCAAGCTACTGACATTAAAGAAGCGCTTGTTGGGAGGCAACCCAATGTTATATTTTATCTATTTTTCCTTTGTTATTTTATGTTTTCTGTAGATTGATGATCATGGGAAGTCACAAAATCAATTGAAAAAGCAAAAACAAAATGAAAAACAGAAAGAAAAATAGCACACCCTGGAGGAGAACTTGCTGGCGTTTAAACGCCAATGAAGCTAGCAAATGGGCGTTTAACGCCCAGTCTGGCACCATTCTGGGCGTTTAACGCCAGAAAGGGGCACCAGACTGGCGTTAAACGCCAGAAAAGGGCAAGAAGCTGGCGTTAAACGCCAGAAATGGGTACCAGCCCAGCGTTTAACGCCAGAATTGGCACATAGAGCAATTTTGCTCGCCATTTGGTGCAGGGATGACTTTTCCTTGACACCTCAGGATCTGTGGACCCCACAGGATCCCCACCTACCCCACCACCCTCTCTCTTCTTCACCCATTCACCAATCACCTCAACCACTCTTCCCCAAAAACCCCTCACCTATCAAAACCCATCTTCACTCCTTCATTTTCACACACCCTAAACACTACTTCTTCCCCTTTGGCCGAACCACAAAGCGATCTCCATCTCCTCCATTTCTTCTTCTTCTACTCTCTTTTTTCTTCTTTTGCTCGAGGACGAGCAAACCTTTTAAGTTTGGTGTGGTAAAAGCATTGCTTTTTGTTTTTCCATAACCATTTATGGCATCCAAGGCCGGAGAAACCTCTAGAAAGAGGAAAGGGAAGGCAAAAGCTTCCACCTCCGAGTCATGGGAGATGGAGAGATTCATCTCAAGGGTGCATCAAGACCACTTCTATGAAGTTGTGGCCTTGAAGAAGGTGATCCCCGAGGTCCCTTTCAAACTCAAAAAGAGTGAATATCCGGAGATCCGACATGAGATCCGAAGAAGAGGTTGGGAAGTTCTTACCAACCCCATTCAACAAGTCGGAATCTTAATGGTTCAAGAGTTCTATGCCAATGCATGGATCACCAAGAACCATGATCAAAGTATGAATCCGGATCCAAAGAATTGGCTTACAATGGTTCGGAGGAAATACTTAGATTTTAGTCCGGAAAATGTAAGGTTGGCATTCAACTTGCCCATGATGCAAGGAGATGAAAACCCTTACACTAGAAGGGTCAACTTTGATCAAAGGTTGGACCAAGTCCTCATAGACATCTGTGAAGAGGGCGCCCAATGGAAGAGAGATTCAAGAGGGAAGCCGGTTCAACTGAGAAGGCATGACCTCAAGCCCGTGGCTAGGGGATGGTTGGAGTTTATCCAACGCTCAATCATTCCCACTAGCAACCGGTCCGAAGTTACTCTAGACCGGGCCATCATGATCCATAGCATCATGATTGGAGAGGAAGTAGAAGTTCATGAGGTTATATCCCAAGAACTTTATAAGGTGGCGGACAAGTCCTCTACCTTGGCAAGGTTAGCCTTTCCTCATCTCATTTGTCACCCCTATTATTCAGTTGGAGTTGACATAGAGGGAGACACCACCATTGATGAGGACAAGCCCATCACTAAGAAAAGGATGGAGCAAACAAGAGATTCCACTCATCATGAAATCCCTGAGATGCCTTAAGGGATGCACTTTCCTCCACAAAACTATTGGGAGCAAATCAACACCTCCCTAGGAGAATTGAGTTCCAACATGGGACAACTAAGGGTGGAGCACCAAGAACATTCCATCCTCCTCCATGAAATTAGAGAAGATCAAAGAATCATGAGAGAGGAACAACAAAGACAAGGAAGAGACATTGAGGAGCTCAAGCACTCCATAAGACCTTCAAGAGGAAGAACAAGCCGCCATCACTAAGGTGGACCCGTTCTTTAATTTCCTTGTTCTTTATTTTTCTGTTTTTCGAAAAATCATGCTTATGTTTATCTATGTTTGTGTCTTGTGATTATTAGTGTCTTAGTGTCTATGCCTTAAAGTTATGAATGTCCTATGAATCCATCACCTTTCTTAAATGAAAAATGTTCTTAATTGAAAAAGAGAAGAATTGCATGAATTTTAAATTTTATAACAGATTAATTATTTTGATGTGGTGGCAATACTTTTGTTTCTGAATGTATGCTTAAACAGTGCATATGTCTTTTGAATTTGTGGTTCATGAATGGTTGGCCCTTGAAAGAATGATGAAAAAGGAGACATGTTACTGAGGATCTGAAAAATCATAAAAATGATTCTTGAAGCAAGAAAAAGCAGTGAAAACAAAAAAAAAGAAGAAGCGAAAAAAAAAGAGAAAAAAACAAAAAAAAAGGAGAAAGAGAAAAAGAAAGAAAAAGAAAGAAATAAAGTTGTGATCCAAGGCAAAAAGAGTGTGCTTAAGAACCCTGGACACCTCTAATTGGGGACTCTAGCAAAGCTGAGTCACAATCTGAAAAGGTTCACCCAATTATGTGTCTGTGGCATGTATGTATCCGGTGGTAATACTGGAAGACAGAGTGCTTTGGGCCACGGCCAAGACTCATAAAGTAGCTATGTTCAAGAATCATCATACTTAACTAGGAGAATCAATAACACTATCTGGATTCTGAGTTCCTAAAGAGGCCAATCATTCTGAATTTCAAAGGATAAAGTGAGATGCCAAAACTGTTCAGAGGCAAAAAGCTAAAAGCCCCGCTCATCTAATTAATACTGATCTTCATAGATGTTTTTGGAGTTCATTGCATATTCTCTTCTTTTTATCTTATTTGATTTTCAGTTGCTTGGGGACAAGCAACAATTTAAGTTTGGTGTTGTGATGAGCGGATAATTTGTACGCTTTTTGGCATTGTTTTTAGTATGTTTTTAGTATATTTAGTTGAGTTTTTAGTATATTTTTATTAGTTTTTAGTTAAAATACACTTTTCTGGACTTTACTATGAGTTTGTGTGTTTTTCTGTGATTTCAGGTATTTTCTGGCTGAAATTGAGGGACCTGAGCAAAAATCTGATTCAGAGACTGAAAAAGACTGCAGATGCTGTTGGATTCTGACCTCCCTGCACTCAAAGTGGATTTTCTGGAGCTACAGAAGCCCAATTGGCTCGATCTCAACGGCGTTGGAAAGTAGACATCCTGGGCTTTCCGGCAATATATGATAGTCCATACTTTGCCCAAGATTTGATGGCCCAAACCGGCGTTCAAAGTCACCCTCAGAATTCCCAGCGTTAAACGCCGGAACTGGCACCAAAGTGGGAGTTAAACGCCCAAACTGGCATAAAAGCTGGTGTTTAATTCCAAGAAGAGTCTCTACACGAAAATGCTTCAATGCTCAGCCCAAGCACACACCAAGTGGGCCCAGAAGTGGATTTTTATGTCATTTACTCATCTTTGTAATTCTTAAGCTACTGGTTCCCTATAAATAGGACCTTTTGCTATTGTATTTGATGTCTTGGAATCTTGGTAGCTATCTTTAGTCTTATGCTATCTTAGATCTGGGGGCTGGCCTCTCGGCCATGCCTAGACCTTGTTCTTATGTATTTTCAACGGTGGAGTTTCTACACACCATAGATTAAGGTGTGGAGCTCTGCTGTACCTCGAGTATTAATGCAATTACTATTGTTCTTCTGTTCAGTTCAGCTTGTTCTTATTCCAAGATATTCATTCGCACTCAAGAACATGATGAATGTGATGATTATGTGACGCTCATCATCATTCTCACTTATGAATAAGTGACTGACAACCACTTCTGTTCTACAAGCAAACAAGGCTCTAATGTTTATCTCTTGGGTTCTTTAACCGGAATCTTCGTGGTATAAGCTAGAATTGATGGCGGCATTCAAGAGAATCTGGAAGGTCTAAACCTTATCTGTGGTATTCTGAGTAGGATTCAATGATTGAATGAATGTGACGAGCTTCAAACTCGCGATTGTGGGGCGTTAGTGACAGACGCAAAAGAATCACTGGATTCTATTCCGACATGATCGAGAACCGACAGCTGGATAGCCGTGCCGTGACAGGGTGCGTTGAACATTTCCACTGAGAGGATGGGAGGTAGCCACTGACAACGGTGAAACCCTTGCATACAGCTTGCCATGGAAAGGAGTAAGAAGGATTGGATGAAGACAGTAGGAAAGCAGAGAGACGGAAGGGACAAAGCATCTCCATTCGCTTATCTGAAATTCTCACCAATGAATTGCATAAGTATCTCTATCTTTATCTTTATGTTTTATTCATCATCTATACCCATTTGAGTCTGCCTGACTGAGATTTACAAGGTGACCATAGCTTGCTTCATACCAACAATCTCCGTGGGATCGACCCTTACTCGCGTAAGGTTTATTACTTGGACGACCCAGTGCACTTGCTGGTTAGTTGTGCGAAGTCGTGTTTATGCCATGGTATTGAGCACCAAGTTTTTGGACTCATTACCGAGGATTATTTGAGTTGTGAAAAGTAGTGATCACAATTTCGCATACCAAGTTTTTGGCGCCGTTGCCGGGGAATTAAATGTCCTAACTACAGTTTCGCATTTGTTCCCTGCAATAACAGTGCCAAGTTTTGATCCGGCAACAACACCAAGTTTTTGACGCCGTTGCCGGGGATTGTTTCGTGTATGGACAACTGACGGTTCATCTTGTTGCTTAGATTAGGTATTTTTCAGAGTTCTTAAGAATGAATTCTAGTGTTTCAAGGTGATGTTCTTATCATCACCAAAGCTGATTGATTCTCATCAATTTAGCTCTTGAATGCAATGTCCTGCTGAAGCTTGGCTATTCATGTCTAATTCCTTTAGACTGAAGCTTTAGACTAACATTGCATGATTCCTGGAATTCTCATTAAGAATTTTGATACTTTTATTTTCTTCTTCCACTTAATTTTTGAAAAATCCAAAAAAATTACAAAATCATAAAAACCAAAAATATTTTATGTTTCTTGTTTGAGTCTAGTGTCTAATTTAAAGTTTGGTGTCTTGTATGCATTGTTTATATGATCTTGGTTCTATTTTCAAGTCAATAGTACAGGGAACTGAAGATTCAGAACATACAGCAGAGGAATTACACAGAAAAAGCTGGGCGTTCAAAACGCCCAGTGAAGAAGGACAGACTGGCGTTTAAACGCCAGCCAGGGTGCCTGGTTGGGCGTTTAACGCCCAAAAAGGTAGAGCATTTGGCGTTAAACGCCAGAATGTGCACCATTCTGGGCGTTTAACGCCAGGATGGCACAAGTGGGAAGATTCTGTTTTTAATTCAGATTTTTTTTTCAAGTTTTCAAAGTTTTTCAAAATCAAATCTTTTTCAAATCAAATCTTTTCAATCAAATCTTTTTCAAAATCAATTTCTTTCCTTTTCCATGGATACTTGCTAACAATTAATGATTTGATTGAACATTTCAAGTATGTTGCCTTTTCTGTTGAGAAAGGTTTAATGTTTGAATCATATCTTTTCTTGTTAGGCAAGTCATTTATTTTTAAAATCAAATCTTTTTAATTTGTTTTTCAAATCATATCTTCCTAATCACATCTTTTTTTTTAAAGTAGTTTTCAATCATATCTTTTTGATTTCTAATTTCAAAATCTTTTTCAAAAATCACTTGATTTCTTTCCCACTTTTTGTTTTCAAAAATTATCAATCAGTTTTTCAAAATGTTTTTTTTTAAATGTTTTTAATTAATTTTCGAAAAAAAAACTCTTCCTCTCTTCTCACATCCTTCTATTTATGGAGTACCACTCCTCCTCAATGCACAATTCGAACTCTATCTCACTAAGTTCGAATTCTTCTACCTCTTCCTTCTATTTTTCTTTTTCTCTGACACCTCAAGGAATCTCTATACTGTGACATAGAGGATTCCATATTTTCTTGTTCTCTTCTCTTTCATATGAGCAGGAACAAAGACAAAGGCATTCTTATTGAAGCTGACCCTGAACCTGAAAGGACCTTGAAGCGAAAGCTAAGAGAAGCTAAGGCACAACTCTCTGTAGAGGACCTAACAGAAATCTTCAAAGAAGAAGAACCCATGGCAGCCGAAAATAACAACAATGCCAACAATGCAAGGAAGGTGCTGGGTGACTTTACTGCACCTGCTCCCGACTTCTATGGGAGAAGCATCTCTATCCCTGCCATTGGAGCAAACAACTTTGAGCTTAAGCCTCAACTAGTTTCTCTAATGCAACAGAATTGCAAGTTCCATGGACTTCCATTGGAAGATCTTCATCAGTTTTTAGCTGAGTTCTTGCAAATCTGTGACACTGTCAAGACTAATGGGATTGACCCTGAGGTCTACAAACTTATGCTATTCCCTTTTGCTATAAGAGACAGAGCTAGAATATGGTTGGACTTACAACCTAAAGACAGCCTGAACTCTTGGGAAAAGCTAGTCAATGCCTTCTTGGCAAAGTTTTTTCCACCTCAAAAATTGAGTAAGCTTAGAGTGGAAGTCCAAACCTTCAGACAGAAGGAAGGGGAATCCCTCTATGAAGCTTGGAAAAGATACAAACAATTGATCAGAAAATGTCCTTCTGACATGCTTTCTGAATGGAGCATCATAGGTATTTTCTATGATGGACTCTCTGAACTATCCAAGATGTCTTTGGATAGCTCTGCTGGAGGATCTCTTCATCTGAAGAAGACGCCTACAGAAGCTCAAGAACTAATTGAAATGGTTGCAAATAACCAATTCATGTGCACTTCTGAAAGGAATCCTGTGAACAATGGGACGAATCAGAAGAGAAGAGTTCTTGAGATTGATATTCTGAATGCCATATTGGCTCAGAACAAGATATTGACTCAGCAAGTCAATTTGATTTCTCAAAGTCTGTCTGGAATGCAAAATGCACCAGGCAGTACTAAGGATGCTTCATCTGAAGAAGAAGCTTATGATCCTGAGAACCCTTCAATGGAAGAGGTGAATTACATGGGAGAACCCTATGGAAACACCTATAATTCTTCATGGAGAAACCATCCAAATCTCTCATGGAAGGATCAACAAAGACCTCAACAAGGTTTCAACAACAATAATGGTGGAAGAAACAGGTTTAGCAATAGCAAGCCTTTTCCATCATTTTCTCAGCAACAGACAGAGAATTCTAAGTAGAACCACTCTGACTTAGCAACCATGGTCTCTGATCTAATCAAAACCACTCAAAGTTTCATGACTGAAACAAGGTCCTCCATTAGAAACTTGGAGGCACAAGTGGGACAGCTGAGCAAGAAAATTACTGAACTCCCTCCTAGTACTCTTCCAAGCAATACAGAAGAGAATCCAAAAGGAGAGTGCAAGGCCATCAACATGGCCGAATTTGGAGAGGAGGAAGAGGCAGTGAACGCCACTGAGGAAGACCTCAATGGGCGTCCACTGACCTCCAATGAGTTCCCTGATGAGGAACCATGGGAATCTGAGGCTCACACTGAGACCATAGAGATTCCATTAGATTTACTTCTGCCATTCATGAGCTCTGATGAGTATTCTTCCTCTGAAGAGGATGAGTATGTCACTGAAGAGCAAGTTGCTAAATACCTTTGAGCAATCATGAAGCTAAATGACAAGTTATTTGGTAATGAGACTTGGGAGAACAAACCTCCTTTGCTCACCAAAGAACTGGATGACTTGTCTAGGCAGAAGTTACCTCAAAAGAGACAAGATCCTGGGAAGTTTTCAATACCTTGCACCATAGGCACCATGACCTTCAAGAAGGCTCTGTGTGACCTAGGGTCAAGTGTGAACCTCATGCCTCTCTCTGTAATGGAGAAGCAAGGGATCTTTGAGGTACAAGCTGCAAGAATCTCACTAGAGATGGCAGACAACTCAAGAAAACAAGCTTATGGACTTGTAGAGGATGTTTTAGTGAAGATTGAAGACCATTACATCCCTGCTGATTTCATAGTCCTTGAGATTAGGAAGTGCATGGATGAATCCATCATCCTTGGCAGACCCTTCCTAGCCACAGCAAAGGCTGTGATTGATGTTGACAGAGGAGAATTGATCATTCAAGTGAATGAAGAATCCTTTGTGTTTAAGGCTCAAGGATATCACTCTGTCACCATGGAGAGGAAGCATGAAGAGCTTCTCTCAAAACAGAGTCAAACAGAGCCCCCACAGTCAAACTCTAAGTTTGGTGTTGGGAGGCCACAACCAAATTCTAAGTTTGGTGTTGAACCCCCACATTCAAACTCTAAGTTTGGTGTTGGGAGGTTCCAATATTGCTCTGAGCATCTGTGAGGCTCCATGAGAGCCCTCTGTCAAGCTACTGACATTAAAGAAGCGCTTGTTGGGAGGCAACCCAATGTTATATTTTATCTATTTTTCCTTTGTTATTTTATGTTTTCTGTAGATTGATGATCATGGGAAGTCACAAAATCAATTGAAAAAGCAAAAACAAAATGAAAAACAGAAAGAAAAATAGCACACCCTGGTGGAGAACTTGCTGGCGTTTAAACGCCAATGAAGCTAGCAAATGGGCGTTTAACGCCCAGTCTGGCACCATTCTGGGCGTTTAACGCCAGAAAGGGGCACCAGACTGGCGTTAAACGCCAGAAAAGGGCAAGAAGCTGGCGTTAAACGCCAGAAATGGGTACCAGCCCAGCGTTTAACGCCAGAATTGGCACATAGAGCAATTTTGCTCGCCATTTGGTGCAGGGATGACTTTTCCTTGACACCTCAGGATCTGTGGACCCCACAGGATCCCCACCTACCCCACCACCCTCTCTCTTCTTCACCCATTCACCAATCACCTCAACCACTCTTCCCCAAAAACCCCTCACCTATCAAAACCCATCTTCACTCCTTCATTTTCACACACCCTAAACACTACTTCTTCCCCTTTGGCCGAACCACAAAGCCATCTCCATCTCCTCCATTTCTTCTTCTTCTACTCTCTTTTTTCTTCTTTTGCTCGAGGACGAGCAAACCTTTTAAGTTTGGTGTGGTAAAAGCATTGCTTTTTGTTTTTCCATAACCATTTATGGCATCCAAGGCCGGAGAAACCTCTAGAAAGAGGAAAGGGAAGGCAAAAGCTTCCACCTCCGAGTCATGGGAGATGGAGAGATTCATCTCAAGGGTGCATCAAGACCACTTCTATGAAGTTGTGGCCTTGAAGAAGGTGATCCCCGAGGTCCCTTTCAAACTCAAAAAGAGTGAATATCCGGAGATCCGACATGAGATCCGAAGAAGAGGTTGGGAAGTTCTTACCAACCCCATTCAACAAGTCGGAATCTTAATGGTTCAAGAGTTCTATGCCAATGCATGGATCACCAAGAACCATGATCAAAGTATGAACCCGGATCCAAAGAATTGGCTTACAATGGTTCGGGGGAAATACTTAGATTTTAGTCCGGAAAATGTAAGGTTGGCATTCAACTTGCCCATGATGCAAAGAGATGAACACCCTTACACTAGAAGGGTCAACTTTGATCAAAGGTTGGACCAAGTCCTCATAGACATCTGTGAAGAGGGCGCCCAATGGAAGAGAGATTCAAGAGGGAAGCCGGTTCAACTGAGAAGGCATGACCTCAAGCCCGTGGCTAGGGGATGGTTGGAGTTTATCCAACGCTCAATCATTCCCACTAGCATCTTCATTCGCTTATCTGAAATTCTCACCAATGAATTGCATAAGTATCTCTATCTTTATCTTTATGTTTTATTCATCATCTATACCCATTTGAGTTTGCCTGACTGAGATTTACAAGGTGACCATAGCTTGCTTCATACCAACAATCTCCGTGCGATCGACCCTTACTCGCGTAAGGTTTATTACTTGGACGACCCAGTGCACTTGCTGGTTAGTTGTGCGAAGTCGTGTTTATACCTTGGTATTGAGCACCAAGTTTTTGGACTCATTACCGAGGATTATTTGAGTTGTGAAAAGTAGTGATCACAATTTCGCATACCAGTTTCCTATTTAGTGTTTTCTATTTACTGATTATGGTTATTGTTGAAAGTTTTTGAAAATTGATTCCTGTTTGGTGGATTTAGGTTTATTTGGTTGCCTGATTATGTAATTCCTGTTTACTAATTATGGTTATTACCGAAAGTTCCTAAAATTGATTCTTGTTTAATAGATTTAGGTTTATTTGGTTACTTGATTATGAAATTGCTATTTATTGATTATGGTTATTGCGGAAAGTTCCTGAAAATTAATTCCTATTTAGTAGATTTAGGTTTATTTGGAAGCCTAATTATGGAATTCTTGTTCATTGATTATGGTTATTGCTGAAAGTTCTTGAAAATTGATTCCCTTTTAGTGGATTTAGGTTTATTTTGTTGCCTAACTGTGGAATTCCTATTTACTTATTATGGTTATTGTTGAAAGTTCTTGAAAATTGATTCATGTTTAGTGGATTTAGATTTATTTAATGGCTTGATTATGGAATTCCTGTTTGCTGATTATAGTTATTGCTAAAAGTTCCTAAAGATTGATTCTAGTTTAGTAGATTTAGGTTTATTTGGTTGCCTGATTATGGAATTCTTGTTTACTGATTATTGTTATTATTGCTCAAAGTTCCTGAAAATTGATTCTTATTTAGTGGATTTAGGTTTATTTGATGGCCGATCATGGAATTCCTGTTTACTGATTATGGTTATTGCTAAAAGTTCCTAAAAATTAATTCCTGTTTAATAGATTTAGGTTTATTTGATTGCCTGATTATGGAATTCCTATTTACTTATTATAGCTATTGTTGAAAGTTCCTGAAAATTGATTCATGTTTAATGGATTTAGGTATATTTAGTTGTCTAATTATGAAATTTCTGTTTACTGATTATAGTTATTGCTGAAAGTTCTTGAAAATTGATTCCTATTTAGTAGATTTAGGTTTATTTGGTTGCCTAATTATGGAATTCTTGTTTACTAATTATGGTTATTGCTGAAAGTTTCTAAAAATTAATTCCTGTTTAGTGGATTTAGGTTTATTTAGTTGCCTGGTTATGGAATTGCCATATTGTTTTGTTTATGGGTTGTTGTTAGGTTTACGCCCAACAATAATGTATGTACGCAGGAGATGACCAATGTCATCAAGCTGATGTACAACCATCCTTGGCCCAGCATCAAGAAGATCCTTGTTGAGACCAGGAAGTGATGTTTTCAGAAATGGGCGATAAATATTTTTTTTTTAGTTTCAAACCTTCTTAACTAGTTTATATATTCTATCTTGCTTAACTAATTTTGAAGTCACTTTGTTACAGTTGCACTTTAGATGGAACACTGAGCATGATTTGACCATCAAAAAGATATTCAACCATAGAATGCCACCAGTTGAGCCGTCGAATCCGAGGAAGGCATGGATTTGAGGCTGCAGGTGCAAGAGCTCTAATGCAACCTTCACCAGCAGGCTCAAAAGTTGAACAATTACCGAGAGAGATATAAGGAGATCCTCACCTGCATGACGTCTACGGATGAGCTCAGGCTGGAGTTGAGGGAGTCGCTGGAGCCGCTTCTGCGTATGGAGGCTCAAATGGAAGTGTACCAGGCTCAGATGCGTGCCGTTGGCATCGACCTTGCTGGTGGCACACAGACATTACCGCCTTCTGCGCTGCTGACTTAGGGTCACAGGACCAACGATGACAAGGACAACGAGGGCCACCTGGATCTGTAGTTATTTCTGTTTCATTTTATTATTTCTTTGTATTTTTTTGATGTTCTTGACTTTTAATTTATTTGAATATTGTATTATTTATTTTAAATAATAGGTTTTTAATATTTATGAATTGAATATTAATTGTGTAAAAAATAAATTTAAATTTTAAATTAAATTTGACCATTTATTTCAAATTTTTAAAAAAGTTGACATTACTGTCGGATTTACCGTAGGAATAATCCAACAGTAATAGTACGCCAAACAATATTTTTTGGTGCCAACAATGCCGTCAAAAAATCTGCCAGTAACCAATTGATTTTCTGAGTTGGTAATCTGTCACGGAATCCGACAGTAATTACTGTCAGACGAAAAACTTCTAACGGTAAACACCTACCAACGAGGTTTATATCGTCTGATTGTTTTCGATGATAACTAACTTATTGTCAGATTTTTTTTTGTTTTTTGGACAATAAATCTGATGTTACTCATCGTTTTTTTATAATGAGAATTTTAAAAGAAAAGAGTTTAAAAATGTTAACACAATTTTTGTTGATGCTGAACAGAAACATTTTATGCCATATAATTTGTGTATTTGAGTTGATTCAACGGGAGAAAAACAAAGCAAAGAATTGTTCGACTTGGTTCTTTAAGCAGGTCTAATGAAAATTTTCTTTGCTTCAATTGCACAAAGTATATGAATTGTCTGATGAATGACTTGAGGACATAGTAATAAGCCAAGTTAACTCATTAATCGGTTCTTCACAAGCTCAACTACTGGAAATAGAGATGAGAAAGAGAAAGAATACAAAAGAGTGGGATGGAATAAAGAGTAAATTGCATTTGGTAATTGAGAAGTTAGGATTAGAAACTTTACGTTTGAAACATGATATAGGTAATCAAAGTGAATCAAGTTACCTTGATTATTGTACTGATGAAAGTGGGTGGCTATTACAATTACTCACCTAACGTTTGGGGTTTTGAAACTCCATGGGATTTAAATTAAAAAAATAAAAATAAAAAAATCATTTTAGCTTGTTTATTTTAATTTTTCTTTATCTATTTTATCTAAAAGAATTCCATTGTCGTATATTTAGTTATATACCTACTTTCATCTTTTCCTCTGCTTATATAACTCAGTTAGCCACCTCACTGAAGATCACTCTTGTCTCTTCTTAGTTTTGTATCTGTCTCACTATCACCTTAGATTGCCGTGCCTGCCACCACGCCATCCTCACCACAACGCTAGCCTGCAGACTCCACGCTGCCACACCACTGCAATTTGTCTTTGTCTCTTTCCCGCCATACCTCCTATATTCGGTCACACCTTGTGTCTTCTCTATCGTGACTGTAGCGCCCAGCTACTCACTTGCTCCTGCCTTCCTTTTGCAATTGGCATTTTGAAGGTAGGCCTCTTTCACTCCCTCATCCATTTTGATCCGTTATTTTTTTTTTTTGAAAATTTGACTTTTAATTTAGCTATTATAGTATTATGTTTACAAGAATCAAATAAAAATTAAAAAATATACGTGTGAGAGTACACATGCTATAATTTTGTTAAAGGAAGAATAATGTAGTTTTTCTAACTGTTGATGGTTGCTTTTCATTAAATGAAAATGTATTGATTGTGAGTTTGTTTTCATGATTTGGTGTTGTTCTACTTTTTTGTTCTGCCCTTTGTGTAATTTGATTGATATAAATAATTTATTAATATTTTCAATATATACTTAAATAATTTTAGTGAAAAATTATGTATCTAATTCGGAGATGGCTTTTCATATAGTATATCCAGGTTAGTTTTTAATATTCCAAACTGCAAATTGGAACATTTGAGTAAGACACATAGAAGCCACTGGAAGCGCACAATTTTTTCAGCAAACCTTCATGATAAAGTGATCCTTTTCCAAATAAGAAAACCATAAGCCAATCTAATATAACGTATTATATTTTTGTATATACGTGGATTAATTAGTATTAATTAATATTGAAATAGTCCTAAGTAGTTTCTTGAATCAATTGTCTATCTACTTTTTAATTTTTAAATATTATTAAATCAAAATTTTTTTATTAAAATACATATTTACTCGTTCTATACATACTTTATTTTAGGATTTGACAATTCCTCTTAGTTGACAATTCCTCTTAGTTCATATTATTTTGCCAGTAATGTATCTTGTTAAAATTTTTACTTGCTTGCAAATTGATGCTACTTTAGTTATTAAGTTATGATATTACTATTTGTAAATCTTGGGTAATTAATGAATAATTAATCAATAAATTAATTATTATTTAAAAAAATTTAAAAATTAAATTGGATAAATTAGAAGAATAAAAATATTTAAAATACGAATTTTAACATTAATTTTAAAAATTTTGGCCTAAAATTAAGTTAATAAGCTAAATCGATTGGACTGGACTCGTTTTGGACCTAAGGCCCAACATATATAAAATTGCAAACAACTAACCCTTCTTCCCTTCATAACTCATGAAACATGGGGGATTGAAGAAGAAAACCTAACCCCCAAAATCACTTCTAACTTTAATCTTTCGTAACTTTCAATTCAGAGCTCCGATTGACGAGTTGTTTGTGTCCACGCATTCGTCTCGGAATCCTCTTCGATTCTAACCGAACAAAATGGTAAGGGATTCTGAATTTCGTGCCCAGTTCTCCTCTCACTTCAATTTCGCAATTTTGATTTTAAATATTGAGAGATTTTGTAATTTTGATGATTTAGGAGTGCTCTAGTACGAGCTAGCATTGGATTTTATCCATGTAACCAGCGGATTAGGTAAAAAACCATTAACCCTTTGTGAGTTATTGAATTAGTGAACCCTAGTATTAATTTGATGAAATTAAATGATATTAGATTAAGTTCATGTAAAGTCAAATTAGTGGATTTGGGTGCTTGAATTTAAGCTTTGGAAGTTGAAAACTCATTGCTGAGGACTTGGAGGTTTAGAAACTTGAGAAGAGGAGATATTTTGAGGTGCTTCGGGCTTGGAGAAATCGGCCAAGGTATGGTTTTGATTTCTCATAAGTAATATATAATGTTGCGTGAAAACATAGGCTAGTTGCCATAAGATAGGCTTGAATATTTTGAATTGAAAAGGGTATGTGTTGGAATGTGGTGCACGAAATTGTTGTTCATGTGTTAATATTCATTGCTTGTTCATTCCCTGGTAATGGCGCCAAAAACATGATGCCAACACCATGGTTTCTATATAATTTTTCCACAATTTCGCACAACTAACCAGCAAGTGCACTGGGTCGTCCAAGTAATACCTTACGTGAGTAAGGGTCGATCCCACGGAGATTGTTGGTATGAAGCATACTATGGTGACCTTGTATTTGTCAGATAGGCAGATTAAATAGTTATGGGTTTCGAAAATTAATAATAAAATAATTGAAAAGGGATAGGAATACTCATGTAATTCAATAGTGGGAATTTCAGATAAGCGTATGAAGATGCTGTGCTCCTCTTGAATCTCTGCTTTTCTACTGCTTTCATCCAATCCTTCTTACTCCTTTCCATGGCAAGCTGTTTGTAGGGCATCACTATCATCAATGGCTACTTTTAATCCTCTCGGGAAAATGGTCCTATGCGCTGTCACTGCACGGCTAATCGTCTGGAGGCATCACCCTTGTTGATAGCTACATCCCATCCTCTCAGTGAAAAAGGTCCAAATGCTCTGTCACGGCACGGCTAATCATCTGTCGGTTCTCAATCAGGTTGGAGTAGAATCCATTGATTCTTTTGCGTTTGTCACTAACGCCCAGCCTTCAGGAGTTTGAAGCTCGTCACAGTCATTCAATACCGGAATCCTACTCGGAATACCACAGACAAGGTTAGACTTTTCGGATTCCCAGGATCCTACTCGGAATACCACAGACAAGGTTAGACTTTCCGGATCCTCATGAATGCCGCCATCCATCTAGCTTATACCACGAAGATTCTGTTGGGGAATCTAAGAGATATGCACCCGGCCTAAGGTAGAACGGAAGTGGTTGTCAATCACGCGCGTTCATAGGTGAGAATGATGATGAGTGTCACGGATCATCACATTCATCAAAGTGAAGTGCAACGTATATCTTGGAATAAGAATGAAGATGATTTGGATGGAAAATAATAGTAATTGCATTAAAACTTGAGGTACAGCAGAGCTCCACACCCTTAATCTATGGTGTGCAGAAACTCCACTGTTGAAAATACATAAGTGAAAGGTTCAGGCATGGCCGAAAGGCCAGCCCCCAAAACGTGATCACAGGATTCAAAATACAATCCAGGATGATAATATGATAGTAAAAAGTTCTATTTATAATAAACTAGCTCCTAGGGTTTACATGAGTAAGTAATTGATGCATAAATCCACTTCCGGGGCCCACTTGGTGTATGTTTGGGCTGAGCTTGATCTATCCACGAGCTGAGGCTTTTATTGGAGTTGAACTCCGAGTTATGACGTGTTTTGGGCGTTCAACTCCGGATCATGACGTTTTTCTGGCGTTTAACTCCAGACAGCAGCATGTACTTGGCGTTCAACGCCAAGTTACGTCGTCAAATTCCGAATAAAGTATGGACTATTATATATTGCTGGAAAGCTCTGGATGTCTACTTTCCAACGCCGTTGAGAGCGCGCCATTTGGAGTTCTGTAGCTCCAGAAAATCCATTTTGAGTGCAGGGAGGTCAGATTCCAACAGCATCAGCAGTCCTTTTTGTCAGCCTTTTTCAGAGTTTTGCTCAAGTCCCTCAATTTCAGCCAGAAATTACCTGAAATCACAGAAAAACACACAAACTCATAGTAAAGTCCAGAAATGTGAATTTAACATAAAAACTAATGAAAACATCCCTAAAAGTAGCTTGAACTTACTAAAAACTACCTAAAAACAATGCCAAAAAGCGTATAAATTATCCGCTCATCACAACACCAAACTTAAATTGTTGCTTGTCCCCAAGCAACTGAAAATCAAATAGGATAAAAAGAAGAGAATATACTATAAATTCCAGAATATCAATGAATATTAATTATAATTAGATGAGCGGGACTTGTAGCTTTTTGCTTCTGAACAGTTTTGGCATCTCACTTTTTCCTTTGAAGTTCAGAATGATTGGCTTCTCTAGGAACTTAGAATTTCGGATAGTGTTATTGACTTTCCTAGTTAAGCATGTTGATTCTTGAACACAGCTACTTATGAGTCTTGGCCGTGGCCCTAAGCACTTTGTTTTCCAGTATTACCACCGGATACATAAATGCCACAGACACATAACTGGGTGAACCTTTTCAGATTGTGACTCAGCTTTGCTAGAGTCCCCAGTTAGTGGTGTCCAGAGCTCTTAAGCACACTCTTTTTTGCTTTGGATCACGACTTTAACCACTCAGTCTCAAACTTTTCACTTGGACCTTCATGACACAAGCACATGGTTAGGGACAGCTTGATTTAGCCGCTTAGGCCTGGATTTTATTTCCTTGGGCCCTCCTATCCATTGATGCTCAAAGCCTTGGATCCTTTTTACCCTTGCCTTTTGGTTTTAAGGGCTATTGGCTTTTTCTGCTTGCTTTTTCTTTTTCTTTCTCAATTTTTTTTTTGCCATTTTTTTTTCACAAGCTTCTTCTTTTTCACTGCTTTTTCTTGCTTCAAGAATCAATTTCATGATTTTTCAGATCCTCAATAACATTTCTCTTTGTTCATCATTCTTTCAAGAGCCAACAATTTTAACATTCATGAACAACAAGATCAAAATTATGCACTGTTCAATCATTCATTCAGAAAACAAAAAGTATTGTCACCACATCAATATAATTAAATTAAATTCAAGGATAAATTTAAAATTCATGTACTTCTTGTTCTTTTGAATTAAAACATTTTTCTTTTAAGAAAGGTGAAGGATTAATGGAATTTATTCATAGCTTTAAGACATAGTTACTACATACTAATGATCATGAAGTAGAGACACAAAACATAGATAAACACAACATAAAAACCGAAAAGCAGAAAGAAATAAGAACAAGGAATGAATCCACCTGAGTGAAGGTGGCACCTTCTTGAAGGTCCAATGGTGCTTTTTGAGCTCCTTTATGCCTCTTCCTTGCTTCTGTTGAATGATTCCTAGTAATTTTGGTGTTTCTATCCTTATTCCTGCTCATGTGACAGAGAAGAGAAAAAGAAAAAAGAAAGAGGAATCCTCTATGTCACAGTAAAGAGGATACTTATTGTTAGTAGAAAAAGAAATGGCAGAGTATTGAAGAAGAATGGTTGAGGAAAGAGGTAGTGATTTGAGATGAAGAGAGGTGAAGAGAAGTGTTAGTAAATAAATAAATAAATAGAGAAAGGGGAGAGATAGAATTCGAAAATAATTTTGAAAAAGTGGTTAGTAATTTTCAAAAATTAAAGATAAGATATAATTAAAATTAAAATTCAAAACAATTAAAAAGATTTTTTTTTTAAAAAGAGAGAGGTATTTTCGAAAATTAGAGAGGGATAGGTAGTTAGTTGGTTTTGAAAAAGATAGGAAACAAACAAAAAGTCAAATAGTTAGTTGAAAAAGATATTAAAATCAAATTTGAAAAGATAAGAAGATAAGAAGTTAGATAAGATATTTTGAAATCAAAATTTTTTTTTGAAAAAGATAAAATTTTGAAAAAGATATGATATAAAAGATAAGATAAAAAGATATGATTAAAAAGATAAAAAAAAAGATATTTTGAAAAAGATTTGATTTTGAAATTAAAATTAATTACTTGACTAACAAGAAACTAAAAGATAAAATTCTAGAATTTAAAGATTGAACCTTTCTTAACAAGAAAGTAACAAACTTCAAATTTTTGAATCAATCACATTACTTGTTAGCTAATTTTCGAAAATATGATGTAAAAGATAAGAAAAAGATTTTGAAAAATATTTTAAAAAAAATTTCAAAAATTAATAAAAAAAAGGAAAAGATTTAATTTTTGAAAAAGTTTTGAAAAGATAAGATTTTTAAAATTGAAACTTTGACTTGACTTGTAAGAAACAACTAATTTTTAAAATTTTTGACTAAGTCAACTCAAATTTTCGAAAATTAGGAGATAAAAAAGGAAAAGATAATTTTTTGATTTTTTTGATTTTTTTTTATGAGAGAGAAAAACACAAAAATGACCCAAAACATAAAGATTTTGGATCAAAACACAAGATGCATGCAAGAACACTATGAATGTCAAGATGAACACCAAGAACACTTTGAAGATCATGATGAACATCAAGAACATAATTTTGAAAAATTTTTTATGCAAAGAAAACATGCAAGACACCAAACTTAGAAATCTTTAATGCATGGACTCTAACAAACGAAAAATGCATATGAAAAACGGTGAAACCCTTGCATAAGCTTGCCATGGAAAGGAGTAAGATGGATTGGATGAAGACAGCAGGAAAGCAGAGAGACGGAAGGGAAGGCATCTTCATACGCTTATCTGAAGTTCCTACCAATGAATTACATAAGTATCTCTATCTTTATCTTTATGTTTTATTCGTATATCACTATACCCATTTGAGTCTGCCTGACTAAGATTTACAAGGTGACCATAGCTTGCTTCATACCAACAATCTCCGTGGGATCGACCCTTACTCGCGTAAGGTTTATTACTTGGACGACCCAGTGCACTTGCTGGTTAGTTGTGCGAAGTTGTGTTTATGCCATGGCATTGAACACCAAGTTTTTGGGGTTCATTACCGGGGATTATGAGAGTTGTGAAAAGTATTGTTCACAATTTCGCGCACCAAGTTTTTGGCGCCGTTGCCGGGGATTGTTTCGTGTATGGACAACTGACAGTTCATCTTGTTGCTTAGATTAGGTATTTTTTTTCAGAGTTCTTAAGAACGAGTTCTAGAGTTTCATGATGATCTGTTGAAATCTGGCTGGCTGAGAAGCCATGTCTAATCTTATTGGACCGAGGTTTCAACTAATCATCACAAGAGCTTGTTGATTTCTATCAATCTTGCTATTGGAGCAATGATCTGCTAAGGCTTGGCTGGCCATTGGCCATGTCTAGTGTTTTGGACCGAAGCTTTCTCTGAAAGCTTGGCTGGCTGTGAAGCCATGTCTAATTCCTGGACCGGAGTCTTAGACTAGCATTGCAATGATTCCTGGAATTCAAATTGAGAATTCTGAAACCTTCATTTTCTATTTTCATATAATTTTCGAAAAAGTACAAAAAAAAATTTTTCAAAATCATAAAAAAACCAAAAAAATATTTTATGTTTCTTGTTTGAGTCTAGTGTCTAATTTTAAGTTTGGTGTCTTGCATGCATTGTTTATTTGATTTTGGTTCTATTTTCAAGTCAATAGTACAGGGAACTGAAGATTCAGGACATGCAGCAGAGGAATTACACAGAAAAAGCTGGGCGTTCAAAATGCCCAGTGAAGAAGGACAGACTGGCGTTTAAACGCCAGCCAGAGTGCCTGGTTGGACGTTTAACGCCCAAAAAGGTAGTGCATTAGGCGTTAAACGCCAGAATGTGCACCATTCTGGGCGTTTAACGCCAGGATGGCACAAGGGGGAGGATTTTGTTTTTCAAATCAATTTTTTTTCAAGTTTTCAAAGTTTTTCAAAATCAAATCTTTTTCAAATCATATATTTTCAATCAAATGTTTTCAAAATCAATTTCTTTCCTTTTTCAAAGATACTTGCTAACAATTAATGATTTGATTGAACATTTCAAGTGTGTTGCCTTTTCTGTTGAGAAAGGTTTAATGTTTGAATCATATCTTTTCTTGTTAGGCAAGTCATTAATTTTTAAAATCAAATCTTTTTAAAATTGTTTTTCAATCATATCTTTTTAAAACCATAACTTTTCAATCAAATCTTTTTAATCACATCTTTTTCAAAACAATTCTCAATCATATCTTTTTAATTACTAATTTCAAAAAAATTACTTGATCTTTTTCTCACTCTTGGTTTTCGAAAATCAAATTAAAGTTTTTCAAAATGTTTTTAAAATCTTTTTAATTAATTTTCGAAAATTTCTTCCTCTCTTCTCACATCCTTCTATTTATGGAGTACCACTCCTCTCAATGCACAATTCGAACTCTACCTCACTAAGTTCGAATTCTTCTACCTCCTTCTTCTATTATTCTGTTCTTCTGACACCTCAAGGAATCTCTATACTGTGACATAGAGGATTCCACACTTTTTTGTTCTCTTCTCTTTCATATGAGCAGGAACAAAGACAAAAGCATTCTTGTTGAAGCTGACCCTGAACCTGAAAAGACCTTGAAGCAAAAGCTAAGAGAAGCTAAAGCACAACTCTCTGTAGAGGACCTAACAGAAATCTTCAAAAAAGAAGAACCCATGGCAGCCGAAAACAACAACAATGCAAACAATGCAAGGAAGGTGCTGGGTGACTTTACTGCACCTACTCCCGACTTCTATGGGAGAAGCATCTCTATCCCTGCCATTGGAGCAAACAACTTTGAGCTTAAGCCTCAATTAGTTTCTCTAATGCAACAGAATTGCAAGTTCCATGGACTTCCATTGGAAGATCCCCATCAGTTCTTAGCTGAATTCTTGCAAATCTGTGACACTGTCAAGACTAATGGGGTTGACCCTGAGGTCTACAGACTTATGCTATTCCCTTTTGCTGTAAGAGACAGAGCTAGGATATGGTTGGACTCACAACCTAAAGAAAGCCTGGACTCATGGGAAAAGCTAGTCAATGCCTTCTTGGCAAAGTTCTTTCCACCTCAAAAATTGAGTAAGCTTAGAGTGGAGGTCCAAACCTTCAGACAGAAGGATGGAGAATCCCTCTATGAAGCTTGGGAAAGATACAAATAATTGATCAGAAAATGTCCTTCTGACATGCTTTCTGAATGGAGCATCATAGGTATTTTCTATGATGGTCTCTCTGAACTGTCCAAGATGTCTTTGGATAGCTCTGCTGGAGGATCTCTTCATTTGAAGAAGATGCCTGCAGAAGCTCAAGAGCTAATTGAAATGGTTGCAAATAACCAATTTATGTACACTTCTGAAAGGAATCCTGTGAACAATGGGACAAATCAGAAGAAAGGAGTTCTTGAGATTGATACTCTGAATGCCATTCTGGCTCAGAACAAGATATTGACTCAACAAGTCAATTTGATTTCTCAAAGTCTGTCTGGAATGCAAAATGCACCAAGCAGTACTAAGGATGCTTCATCTGAAGAAGAAGCCTATGATCCTGAGAACCCTTCAATGGAAGAGGTGAATTACCTAGGAGAACCCTATGGAAACACCTATAATTCTTCATGGAGAAATCATCCAAATTTCTCATGGAAGGATCAACAGAGACCTCAACAAGGTTTCAACAACAATAATGGTGGAAGAAACAGGTTTAGCAATGGCAAGCCTTTTCCATCATCTTCTCAGCAACAGACAGAGAATTCTAAGCAGAACCACTCTGACTTAGCAACCATGCTCTCTGATCTAATCAAAACCACTCAAAGTTTCATGACTGAAACAAGGTCCTCCATTAGGAATTTGGAGGCACAAGTGGGACAGCTGAGCAAGAAAGTTACTGAACTCCCTCCTAGTACTCTCCCAAGCAATACAGAAGAAAATCCAAAAGGAGAGTGCAAAGCCATCAACATGGCCGAATTTGGAGAGGAAGGAGAGGAAGTGAACGCCACTGAGGAAGACCTCAATGGGCGTGCACTAACCTCCAATAAGTTCCCTAATGAGGAACCATGGGAATCTGAGGCTCAAAATGAGACCATAGAGATTCCATTGGACTTACTTCTGCCTTTCATGAGCTCTGATGAGTATTCTTCCTCTGAAGAGGATGAGTATGTCACTGAAGAGCAAGTTGCTAAATACCTTGGAGCAATCATGAAGCTAAATGACAAGTTATTTGGAAATGAGACTTGGGAGAATGAACCTCCTTTGCTCACCAAAGAACTGGATGACTTGTCTAGGCAGAAATTACCTCAAAAGAGACAAGATCCTGGGAAGTTTTTAATACCTTGTACCATAGGCACCATGACCTTCAAGAAGGCTCTGTGTGACTTAGGGTCAAGTGTAAACCTCATGCCTCTCTCTGTAATGGAGAAGCTAGGGATCTTTGAGGTGCAAGCTGCAAGAATCTCATTAGAGATGGCAGACAACTCAAGAAAACAAGCTCATGGACTTGTAGAGGATGTTTTGGTGAAGATTGAAAACCATTACATCCCTGCTGATTTCATAGTCCTAGAGACTGGGAAGTGCATGGATGAAACCATCATCCTTGGCAGACCCTTCCTAGCCACAGCAAAGGCTGTGATTGATGTTGATAGAGGTGAACTGATCATTCAAGTGAATGAAGAATCCTTTGTGTTTAAGGCTCAAGGATATCCCTCTGTCACCATGGAGAGGAAGCATGAAGAACTTCTCTCAAATCAGAGTCAAACAGAGCCCCCACAGTCAACTCTAAGTTTGGTGTTGGGAGGCCACAACCAAACTCTAAGTTTGGTGTTGAACCCCCACATTCAAACTCTAAGTTTGGTGTTGGGAGGTTCCCACATTGCTCTGATCATTTGTGAGGCTCCATGAGAGCCATCTGTCAAGCTACTGACATTAAAGAAGCGCTTGTTGGGAGGCAACCCAATGTTATATTTTATCTATTTTCTTTTGTTATTTTATGTTTTTTGTAGGTTGATGATCATGAGAAGTCACAAAATCAATTGAAAAAGCAAAAACAGAATGAAAAACAGGAAGAAAAATAGCACACCCTGGAGGAAGAACTTACTGGCGTTTAAACGCCAGTAAGGCTAGCAGGTGGGCATTTAACGCCCAGTCTGGCACCATTCTGGGCGTTTAACGCCAGAAAGGGACACCAGACTGGCGTTAAACGCCAGAAAAGGGCAAGAACCTGGCGTTAAACGCCAGAAATGGGCACCAGCCCGGCGTTTAACGCCAGAATTGGCTCAAAACGTAATTTTGCACGCCATTTGGTGCAGGGATGACTTTTCCTTGACACCACAGGATCTGTGGACCCCACAGGATCACCACCAACCCCACCACTCTCTCTCTTCTTCACCCATTCACCAATCACCTCAACACCTCTTCCCCAAAAACCCTTCACCTATCAAATCTCATCTTTCTCTTCACCACTCACATCCATCCTTCATAAAACCCCACCTACCTCACCATTCAAATTCAAACCACTTTCCCTCCCAAACCCACCCTCACTTGACCGAACCTTACCCTTCCCCCTCCCCTATATATACCCTTCTTCACCCCTTCATTTTCACACAACCTAAACACCACTTCTCCCCCTCTTTGGCCGAACACAAAAGCCATTCCCTTCTTCTTCATTTCTTCTTCTTCTACTCTCTTCTTTCTTCTTTTGCTCGAGGACGAGCAAACCTTTTAAGTTTGGTGTGGTAAAAGCGTTGCTTTTTCATTTTTCCATAACCATTTATGGCATCCAAGGCCGGAGAAATCTCTAGAAAGAGGAAAGGGAAGGCAAAAGCTTCCACCTCCGAGTCATGGGAGATGGAAAGATTCATCTCAAGGGTGCATCAAGACCACTTCTATGAAGTTGTGGCCTTGAAGAAGGTGATCCCCGAGGTCCCTTTTTCACTCAAAAAGGGTGAATATCCGGAGATCCGACATGAGATCCGAAGAAGAGGTTGGGAAGTTCTTACCAACCCCATTCAACAAGTCGGAATCTTAATGGTTCAAGAGTTCTATGCCAATACATGGATCACCAAGAACCATGATCAAAGTGTGAACCCGGATCCAAAGAATTGGCTTACTATGGTTCGGAGCACCAAGGAGAATTGAGTTCCAATATGGGACAACTAAGGGTGGAGCACCAAGAACATTCCATCCTCCTCCATGAAATTAGAGAAGATCAAAGAATCATGAGAGAGGAGCAACAAAGACAAGGAAGAGATATTGAAGAGCTCAAGCACTCCATAGGATCTTCAAGAGGAAGAAAGAGCCGCCATCACTAAGGTGGACCCGTTCTTTAATTTCCTTGTTCTTTACTTTCCTGTTTTTCGAAAATTAATGCTTATGTTTGTCCATGTTTGTGTCTTATGATCATAAGTGTCTTAGTGTCTATGCCTTAAAGTTATGAATGTCCTATGAATCCATCACCTTTCTTAAATGAAAAATGTTCTTAATTGAAAAAAAGAAAGAATTGCATGAATTTTGAATTTTATAACAGTTTGATTATTTTGATGTGGTGGCAATATTTTTGTTTTCTGAATGCATGCTTAAACAGTGCATATGTCTTTTGAATTTGTGGTTCATGAATGTTGGCTCTTGAAAGAATGATGAAAATGGAGACATGTTACTGAGGATCTGAAAAATCATAAAAATGATTCTTGAAGCAAGAAAAAGCAGTGAATACAAAAAAAACGAAAAAAAAAGAAAGAAAGAGAAACAGAAAGAAAAAGAAAGAAATAAAGTTGTGATCCAAGGCAAAAAGAGTGTGCTTAAGAACCCTGGACACCTCTAATTGGGGACTCTAGCAAAGCTGAGTCACAATCTGAAAAGGTTCACCCAATTATGTGTCTGTGGCATGTATGTATCCGGTGGTAATACTAGAAGACAGAGTGCTTTGGGCCACGGCCAAGACTCATAAAGTAGCTGTGTTCAAGAATCATCATACTTAACTAGGAGAATCAATAACACTATCTGGATTCTGAGTTCCTAAAGAAGCCAATCATTCTGAATTTCAAAGGATAAATTGAGATGCCAAAACTGTTCAGAGGCAAAAAGCTAAAAGCCCCGCTCATCTAATTAATACTGATCTTCATGGATGTTTTTGGAGTTCATTGCATAATCTCTTCTTTTTATCATATTTGATTTTTAGTTGCTTGAAGACAAGCAACAATTTAAGTTTGGTGTTGTGATGAGCGGATAATTTGTACGCTTTTTGGCATTGTTTTTAGTATGTTTTTAGTATATTTGGTTTAGTTTTTAGTATATTTTTATTAGTTTTCAGTTAAAATTCACTTTTCTGGACTTTACTATGAGTTTGTGTGTTTTTCTGTGATTTCAGGTATTTTCTGGCTGAAATTGAGGGACCTGAGCAAAAATCTTATTCAGAGACTGAAAAGGACTGCAGATGCTGTTGGATTCTGACCTCCCTGCACTCAAAGTGGATTTTCTGGAGCTACAGAAGCCCAATTGGCGCGCTCTCAACGGCGTTGGAAAGTAGACATCCTGGGCTTTCCAGCAATATATGATAGTCCATACTTTGCCCAAGATTTGATAGCCCAAACTGGCGTTCAAAGTCACCTTCAGAAATTCCAGCGTTAAACGCCGGAACTGGCACCAAAATGGGAGTTAAACGCCCAAACTGGCATAAAAGCTGGCGTTTAACTCCAAGAAGAGTCTCTACACGAAAATTCTTCAATGCTCAGCCCAAGCACACACCAAGTGGGCCCGGAAGTGGATTTTTATGTCATTTACTCATCTTTGTAAACCTTAGGCTACTAGTTTTCTATAAGTAGGACCTTTTACTATTGTATTCGACATCTTTTGATCATGTTTTTATGATTGAACCCTCTTTGGGAGGCTGGCCTCACGGCCATGCCTAGACCTTGTTCTTATGTATTTTCAACGGTGGAGTTTCTACACACCATAGATTAAGGTGTGGAGCTCTGCTGTACCTCGAGTATTAATGCAATTACTATTGTTCTTCTATTCAATTCCGCTTGTTCTTTGTCCAAGATATCACTTGTTCTTCAACTTGATGAATGTGATGATCCGTGACACTCATCATCATTCTCACCTATGAACGTGTGACTGACAACCACCTCCGTTCTACCTTAGATTGGGTGAATATCTCTTGGATTCCTGATACACGATGCATGGTTGATCGCCTGACAAACGAGTGCTCTCCTGACAACCGAGCCAGCCATTCTGTGAGATCAGAGTCTTCGTGGTATAGGCAAGAACTGATGGCGGCATTCAAGAGAATCCGGAAGGTCTAACCTTGTCTGTGGTATTCTGAGTAGGATTCAATGATTGAATGACTGTGACGTGCTTCAAACTCCTGAAGGCGGGGCGTTAGTGACAGACGCAAAAGAATCACTGGATTCTATTCCGGCCTGATCGAGAACTGACAGATGGATAGCCGTGCCGTGACAGGGTGCGTTGAACATTTCCACTGAGAGGATGGGAGGTAGCCACTGACAACGGTGAAACCCTTGCATAAGCTTGCCATGGAAAGGAGTAAGATGGATTGGATGAAGACAGTAGGAAAGCAGAGAGACGGAAGGGAAGGCATCTTCATACGCTTATCTGAAGTTCCTACCAATGAATTACATAAGTATCTCTATCTTTATCTTTATGTTTTATTCGTATATCACTATACCCATTTGAGTCTGCCTGACTAAGATTTACAAGGTGACCATAGCTTGCTTCATACCAACAATCTCCGTGGGATCGACCCTTACTCGCGTAAGGTTTATTACTTGGACGACCCAGTGCACTTGCTGGTTAGTTGTGCGAAGTTGTGTTTATGCCATGGCATTGAACACCAAGTTTTTGGGGTTCATTACCGGGGATTATGAGAGTTGTGAAAAGTATTGTTCACAATTTCGCGCACCAGAATACCACAGACAAGGTTAGACTTTCCGGATCCTCATGAATGCCGCCATCCATCTAGCTTATACCACGAAGATTCTGTTGGGGAATCTAAGAGATATGCGCCCGGCCTAAGGTAGAACGGAAGTGGTTGTCAATCACGCGCGTTCATAGGTGAGAATGATGATGAGTGTCACGGATCATCACATTCATCAAAGTGAAGTGCAACGTATATCTTGGAATAAGAATGAAGATGATTTGGATGGAAAATAATAGTAATTGCATTAAAACTTGAGGTACAGCAGAGCTCCACACCCTTAATCTATGGTGTGCAGAAACTCCACTGTTGAAAATACATAAGTGAAAGGTTCAGGCATGGCCGAAAGGCCAGCCCCCAAAACGTGATCACAGGATTCAAAATACAATCCAGGATGATAATATGATAGTAAAAAGTTCTATTTATAATAAACTAGCTCCTAGGGTTTACATGAGTAAGTAAATGATGCATAAATCCACTTCCGGGGCCCACTTGGTGTATGTTTGGGCTGAGCTTGATCTATCCACGAGCTGAGGCTTTTATTGGATTTGAACTCCGAGTTATGACGTGTTTTGGGCGTTCAACTCCGGATCATGACGTTTTTCTGGCGTTTAACTCCAGACAACAGCATGTACTTGGCGTTCAACGCCAAAATACGTCGTCAAATTCCGAATAAAGTATGAACTATTATATATTGCTGGAAAGCTCTGGATGTCTAATTTCCAACGCCGTTGAGAGCGCGCCATTTGGAGTTCTGTAGCTCCAGAAAATCCATTTTGAGTGCAGGGAGGTCAGATTCCAACAGCATCAGCAGTCCTTTTTGTCAGCCTTTTTCAGAGTTTTGCTCAAGTCCCTCAATTTCAGCCAGAAATTACCTGAAATCACAGAAAAACACACAAACTCATAGTAAAGTCCAGAAATGTGAATTTAACATAAAAACTAATGAAAACATCCCTAAAAGTAGCTTGAACTTACTAAAAACTACCTAAAAACAATGCCAAAAAGCGTATAAATTATCCGCTCATCAGAATGATTGTGAAATTTTTAAATGTGTAGATATATGTTGTATGATTAAATTCGATGATGATTATTGATGATGTGATATGTGGTGATGAGTTTTTGTGAGATTTGGGCCAGAGCCTATGACCAGTAAGTACAGGTAAGTATGATGATTGAGATTGGTGTGGTTTGTATTTGGAATGGTGATTATTGAGTTGTAATGATGATTGATGATGATTATTGAGTTTTGGTGATGTTTGATGTGTACAATGTGAGTATTATTGAGAAAAAAAGGATAAGAGTGATTTATGTAAGAGGCATGGTGCATTAGGTATTGGATGATTGAGAAGTGATTGAATAGTATGTGATAATATATGGGAGTGTTTAGTATTGACTTGGTATCGCAAATTTGGAATTTGGTTTGAGAATTTTGGTAAAACTAGAGATTTTGTGTTTTGGATAAAACTGATTTTTTGACCAACTTTGGCGAGCCATAACATGGGTTCTAGATGCCCAAACTTTGTGAAACTTGTTTTGGATAAAATTGGGTCCGTGAAGTTTATAACATTCGAAGAACCGACAAAGAATAATTTTTAACAAAAAAGTTATACGCGTTTGAAGTTTAGGTCTAAAAACCAGAATTTTGCAGAAGTTGTTGAAAAACAAGAAATTCTGGTATTTGTGCCCACGCACACTATTATGTGTACACACAGACCAGAGCATGTCTTAAGCCTCGTGCGTACTCACGAGGGGTATACGCACACTATGGTGCGTATGCACATGCTGAAAAGTTCGTCTGGTGCGTGCATATGCACAGCAGTGATGCATACGCACGATGCCCTGTTTTTACACTAAAACCATAATTTTAAATTTTTTGCCTTACTGACAAGCTTGTAAACTTTCTTAATCTTTGTTTAAGGTCTAATAACTTATTTTTAGGCTTGAAAATAAGTGAGAACTTATGGATTGGATTAGACTGATATTTTGGGAGAGATTGTGGACTTAAGCTGATGAATATTGATGAAAGCCTGTGAGTAATAAGTTTACGGAATACTAAATTGAGATAAGACTTGAATGTTGAGATTAGCGATGACTGAGTATGGCTGGATTGGCTTAGATGGCAAAGTCTGGGTGTGATCCCGCTTGCGTGTTACATCGAAAATTGTGTTAGCACCTACATCAGGTAAGGACAGACGTTCCACATCGCTTGTTTGTGGATGCGGCGTCGTTGTAGGGATGGAGATTTTATTCCGCCCGCGGTGAGGATGGTGGTTTCATCTCACTCACGAGTTTGGCAAGTTGATGATGAGATGAAAGATTCCCTCTTTTGTCGTGGTATAGATGTGGCGAAGGTGGAAAGGCACTCTCCTTCGTATTGTTTTTTCCAATATCTTTTTCTAGTTGCAAGGTGGAAAGGCACACTCTTTCGATGTGAAAAGTCACACTCCTTCATGATACCTCCAAGAGAAGGTGGAAAGACACTCTCCTTCGTTTATGATTCTCTTGGGGATGTACAGCCTAGAGACCATATCCGGGTTAGGTATTGGATGTGTCAGGTTCTGATAGTTTAATTGACACGTGAGCTCACGGCCAGTAGGATTAGGTATTCATTATATGCATTTGTATGTTTTGCATGAGTTTCCCTTTATTTTGCCTTGTCTAATTGCTTATTCGTGGTTAACTGCTATCTGATTTGTTTGCTGTAACTGTATTTATACCTGTGCTTTCTTTGTCTGTTTTGTATGTGTCTGTATTTTGAGATGGTAGAAATGTGATGATGGTTGTTCTATACATGGTGGTTAGGAGATATGAAGGAAACGAAAAATGAATACTTAGATTAGAACTAAAATCCCTTAGATAGATTACTGAAATTTCGGCTTAGTATGAACTTTAAGTTTGATTCTGAGTATCAGAGTTCTAGGAATGCCTCTGACTTTCTCGAGACCTTATATATTATCTACCTTAACCATAATGAGAACCCCCCTTCTCATTTCATACATTTTATGCTGTTTTTCAGATGCAGTTTGAGAGATACCTTGTTGAGCGTCTGGAGATCCTCTGTGCAAGCAAAGATTTCATTTTGGGTTGTTATGTTTTAAACTTAGGTATGTATACATGTATATATATTATCCACAGTATATATTAGAGGTTGACTTGGAGAAATAGGTGTATCATCTAGTCTTTTAGGTTATACTATATATATGTACACTCTAGTTGGCCCTAACTTCGTAGGTCAAGTCTAGAGCTTGATACTTGTGTATTTGAAACTCTGATCCCCAAATGTATATTACTCTTTTCTTTTCGATCTTATTTATCCTTATACGCTTATCCAGACGAGTGCGATGGGATTCCTATTACGATTTTGTTTAGTTTCCTTTTCAAGACTCCTAGTTATAATTTCTTTCAACTATATTTATATACGTATTTTTATTTTAGAGGTCATAATACCTCACCATCCTATGTTTATGACTTAAGCGTAAAGCTCTATGTGGTTGAGTATTACATTATGGTATCAGAGCAGTTCGTTTCTGTAGAGTTTGGAGAATGGATTGACTATGCTTCTGAGCATACTGTGGGTATGTGTACATGCTATTTAGGATGTCTGCTTGACATATATAGCATAAATGCTCATGAGCATACTTTTGAAAATTCAAAGCACTAGATTTGAGATATTAAGAGACCTTAATATCGATTATTCAGTGTGGACAAGACTAAAAGGGCATCTCATGCACGCAAGTGAGGTGATACGGTTGAGTATATGTCTGCTCTGGAAAATATGGCTACTACTATGCAAGCTACTACTGAAACAATGGAACAAATAAACTTGGAACAGTGATGGAGACAACTAAGGACATTAGAACTCGTGCAGCTAAAGTAAAGGTTGATGACGTTTAATTAGTGTGATAAAAAGATTCAAGCAGGTTTCTTGTTGAATGGGTGAATGATTAAGTTCGTAATGACAAATGATCAGAGTGATGCAGCGGAAGCAGGTTGGAGCATCAATATAGTGAAAAGTGTGTAGCCTTCAGATTCCAAAATTTGAACGTAGATATCGAGATGAAGCTAGAAGGACCTTTGTGGTTGAACCTAAAAGCTGAGCCTGAAACTCCTAGTGTAATCCTTGGACCCCATCGAATGTGAACTAGAAGAGTTTCTCATTAGAAAAGAGGAGCTTTGGTATATAAGATTGTTTCAAAGGTCGATCGAGGATCGCAGACTAGGAAATCAAAGTAGGAAGGGCCACACTCGTCTGTTTTTCATTTAGTAACTGAATTTTGGGAATAAAATTCCTAATTAGGTGGGTAGGATGTAAACCTCGGGTAATTAATAAATAATTAACCAATAAATTAATTATTATTCAAAGAAATTTGGAAATTAATTTTGATAAGTTAGAAGAGTGAAGATATTTAAAATATGAATTCTAACACTAATTTTAAAGGTTTTGCCCTAAAATTGGGCCAACGAGCTAAATCGGTTGAATTGGGCCCATTTTGGGCCTAAGGCTTAGCATATATAAGATTGTAAACAACCACTCTTCCCTTCATAACTCATGAAACACGCTGCAAAAGGGGGAGGAGAGAGTAAAGAAGAAAACCTAACCTCCAAATTACCTCCAACTTCAATCTTCTGTAACTTTCAATTTAGAGCTCTGATTGACAAGCCGTTTGTGGCCACGTGTTTGTCTCAAAATCCTATTCGATTCTAATAGAACAAAGTGGTAAGAAATTCTGAATTTTATACCCATTTCTCATCTCCCTTCAATTCTACAATTTTGGTTTTGAATATTGAGAGATTTGGTAATTTTGATGATTAGAAGTGCTCTAGTATAAGCTAGCATTGGGTTTTTGTCCATGTAACCAATGGATAAGGTAAGAAACTTCTAATCCCATGTGAATTATTGAAATAGTGAACCCTTGTATTGTTTATGATGAAATTGAATGATATTAGATTGAGTTAATGTGAATTGGAGTCAAATTAGTGGATTTAGATGCTTGAATTTGAGCCTTGGAAGCTGAAAACTCATTGCTGAGGACATGGAGGTTTAGAAACTTAAGAAGAGGAGAGATTTTGAGGTGTTTCAGGCTTGGAGAGAAATAGGCCAAGGTATAGTTTTGGTTTCTCGTAGTTAATATATAATATAGCGTGAAAATTTAGGCTAGTTGCCATAAGATAGGCTTGAATGTTATGAATTGAATAAGGTATGTGTTGGAATGATTGTGAAGTTGTTAAATGTCTAGATATGTATTGTATGATTGAGTTCAATGATGATTGTTGATGATGTGATATGTAATGATGAGTATTTGTGATATATGGGCCAGAGGCCTTCACTGATAAGTCCGAATAAGTATGATGAATTGAGATTGGTGTGGTTTGTGTTTGGAATGGTGATTATTGAGTTGTGATGATGATTGATGATAATTATTGAGTTTTAGTGAAGTTTGATGTGCACAATGTGAATATTGTTGAGAAAGAAGAATAAGAGTGATTTATATAAGAGGTATAGTGGATTAGGTATTAGATGATTAAGAAGTGATTTAATAGTGTGTGATAATGTATGGGAGTATTTGGTATTGACTTGGTATCACAAATTTGGAATTTGGTTTGAGGATTTTAGTAAAACTAGATATTTTGTGTTTTGGGTAAAAATTTATTTTTTGACCGATTTTGGCGGGCCGTTACTTAGGTTATGGACCCCCAAACTTTGTAAAACATGTTTTGAATAAAAATTGAGACGGTAAAGTTTATAACATTCGAAGAATGGATGAAAAATAGTTTCTAACAAAAAAGTTATGCACGCTTGAAGTTTAGGTCTAAAAACCAGAATTTTATAGAAGTTGCTGAAAAACTAAAAATTCTAGTATGTGTGCCCATGCACAGACCAAAGCATGTCTTAAGACTCATGTGTATGCACGAGAGGTGTGCGCACGCACACCTTGGAAATTTTACAAGTTGTGCGTACGTAAACTATGGTGCGTATGCACAGGCTCGGAAGTTTGTCTAGTGCGTGCGTATGCACAGCATTGATGCGTGTGCACGATGTCTTATTTTCATACTAAAACCCTATTTTTAACTATTTGGGCATCTCGACAAGTGTTTAAACTTCTGTAACCCTTATTTAAGGCCCGATAACTTGTTTTTAGGCTTGGAAATGAGTGAGAACTTATGGATCGGATTAGATTGACATTTTAGGTGAGATTGTGGACTTGAGATGATGAATATTGATAAAAGCCTGTGGGTAATGAGTTTACGAAATACTAAATTGAGATGTGAATGTTGTGATTGGCGATGATTGAGTATGGCTGGAATGGCTGAAAGGGCAAGGTCTGGATGTGATCTCACTTGCGTGTTACCTCAAAAATTGTGTTAGTTCCTGAACCAGGCAAGGACAGAGGTTTTATCCTGCCCGCAGTGAAGATGGTGGTTTCGTTCTGCTCACAATTTTGGCAAGTTGAGGATGAAGGATTTTCTCTTTTGTCGTGGTATGGATGTGGGAAAGGTGGAAAGATATTCTCCTTCTATTGTTTTTTCCCATATCTTTCTTTGGTTGCAAGGTGGAAAGGCACACTCCTTCGATATGGAAAGACACACTCCTTTGTGATACCTCTAGGAGAAGGTTGAAAGACACTGCCCTTCATTTATGATTCTCCTGGCGATGCGCAGCCTGTAGATCATATATGGGTTAGCTATCGGATATGTCGGGTTTTGGAAGTTTAACCGACACGTGAGCTCACAGCTAGTAGAATTAGGCATTCATCATATCTACTTGTATGTTTTGTATGAGTTTGCCTTTGTTTTAGCTTGCCTAATTGCCTATCTGTGGTTAACTGCTATCTGATCTGTTTGTTGTAAATGCTATCTAAACTTGTTCTTTCTTTATCTGTTTTGTATGTGTATGTATTCTGAGAGATCTCTCATGTGGTGGAGGTGTGATAAGGATTGTTCTATATATGGTGGTTAGGAGATGTGAAGGAAACAAAAAATGAATACTGAGATTGGAACTAGAATCCCTTAGATAGATTACCGAAATTTTGGCTTAGTATGAACTTTAAGTTTGATTTTGAGTTTCGGAGTTCTAAGAATGCCTCTAACTTTTCTAAGACCTTATATATTATCTATGTTGGCACCTTAACCATACTGAGAACACCTCGGTTCTCATTCCGTACATATTCTGCTGTTTTTCATATGCAATTCGAGAGGCACCTCGTTGAGCGTTTGGAGATCCTCTGTGCAAGCGAAGATTTCATTTTGGATTGTTATGTTTTAAACTTGGGCTATGTATAAATGTACATATATTCTCCACAGTATATATTGTATTTTATCCCTCTTAGAGGTTTAGTTAGAGAAGAGGTGTATTATCTAGTCTTTTGAGGATACTACACTCTGGCCGGTCCTAGCTTCACAGGTCGAGTCTGGAGCTTGATAATTGTGTCTTTGGAACTCTGATCCCTATATGTATATTACTTTTTTCTTTTCAATCTTATTTATCCTTATACACTTATCCAGATGAGTGCGATACGATTCCTGTTACGATTTTGTTTAGTTTTTTTTTTTTTCAGGGCTCCTAGTTATAATTTCTTTCAACTATATTTATATACATATTTTTATTTTAGAAGTCGTAATACTTCACCACCTCTGATTTACAACTTAAGGGTAAAGCTTTGTGGTAGGGTGTTAATTATTGATTTATGGTTATTATATTGTCATATTTGTGTTTTTGGATTTCGGCCTCCTAGTATATACATAAAAATTGAAACTTAAAATGCTTCTTGGTCGGCATATAACCTAATTATTATTGAAGCTAGCTAGTCTGATGATATTTATTTATGATTACTAAATTGTTAATTTGATAATTGAATAGGCCCAAAATTGTTCAAATTAAGTATTTTTTTTCTTTTATTGAGAAATTTTATATTTTTAGATACAAAGAAATGCCAGTTTAAATTTATGAAATATTGTGTTTTGTAATTTTTTTTCAACTTTTTTTTTCAAACTAACCAAGCAAGAAGATTTAAATATTGAAGATGATCATGATCCAAACTATTAGTGTAGTTTATTAAATTAGCATAATTGGCCAAACCAAAAAAGTAAGATCAATTTACTAGGAGAAAAAAATTTGATTTCTGGGGAAGGAACACCACTCTCATTCCTTTTCTTTCTTTTCTCAACTTTTCATTTGTTTACTTTTTAAACTTCACGTTGTAAATTTTTTTTTTTAAAACAAACATGTAAATTTACTTTTTATTTTCTTTGAGACACGTTACCTTTTTCAAAGTCAAGTTTAGGCATTTGATAAATAGTTTTTGGCTATAAACATATTGTTATGTAGTCTATTAAGAATTTATTATTAAGCTTTGTTAAGAATTTGTACTTGATGATTATTGTGAAGTGTTTAATTTATCATGCAAAATTTATACATAATCTAGTATTTTTTTGATGTCTTCATTTACAAATCTACTTTTTTTGCGCTTTACCCTAAAGGCATTTGCTTTATACTACTTATTACTTAGACTTTAATTTTATTGTGCTATCCTTTACGTTCAGATTGTTTATTTGCAATTGTCATTTATGGCAGAGGACGAAGTAATGGATAAATACGAGTATGAGCATGAAGAAGCTATTTTTTATGATGAGAAGTATCCAAGGGATGTGTCATATTTAGAAGAGCAACAGTTCTTGCTAAAGCCGGAAGAATAGTTGGGTGATGAGTTAGAAGATGAAGAGGCATTTGAAGAATTGGCAGATTATGAATATGATGATGCATATGGATTGGACTCAGTTGAGGATTTGTTATAACTTGAACTTTTAAGTATTGGTGAGGTTGAAGTGACAAGTTTCACTTTGGAACTTTATCCATTATTTTTAAATTTTACAACAGATTTGCAAAGTGTCAAAGTTAAGTGCAAGGAAAGACAAAATTTGAAAGAACTCAAATGACGAGACCTACATACAGAGGTTTATATATTTTCGGTAAAGATACCAATTAGAGAAGTGGTATACTTTGCTAAACAGAAAAAAGGAACCAAAGATTGAAATGAGAATTGGGTGCAAAACACAATTCCAAGTCAAGTTTCTAGGAGTAATAGGCAGATGCCATGTGAGCCATTTTTCGAATGTTCACAATCATGAACTATTGGAAAGGGGTAATGCTACGATGCTAAAGACATTATTTTTAAGCAGATGATGGAATAAGGTGGAGGATTGTAAAGTTAGACGCGTGTTATTGTTGTTGTCTAATACACTGACAATATCTGACACAAAGCAGGGGTTTGATTAAGGTGTTGGCCCTACATTTCTTAATTATGTATGGCTAAGCTGAATGTTAATTTTTATTATGTGTTTGGGTTGGGTTTTATTTGTGAAAATGATATTTTTTTTGTTGCAATGGAGGGTTTTGACATTTTCGAAAGGTGAGGTTTAGCATGCACCTGGCAGCAAAAGTTGAAGCATTCACCTCTCACTTATGACACAGGTATATGTGTAAGTATCCTATTGTTTGATGAATTTTAGTATGACCATTAAACTATTGATATATTATTTAACGGCCTAGAATAAAATATTAATTGCAATTTTGCCCTTTTTTGGACAAATAGGCCTATGAAAGAGTTTATTCATTGGGTTGGGCTCCGATTGTAACACCCTAACTATCAAAGCTCACGCTTCCGGCTACGCGACTCTGATGGCTCGGACATTACGACGACACTTTTACTATTTAATACTAAAATATGAGCCTGTTTAAAACTTTAAACCGCAAAACAGCATCTCAAAAATACTTTTGCTATACAACGTACATCCATACATACCATACAACTTACAGAAACTCATAAAGAGTACATCCATATATATATACATACATATATATAAATAATGTTACAAACATTAACCAATACAATCCCTATCCCTCTTACAAAATATATTGAAATAAAGGCGAGGGTACAATAAATAATAAGCTAAAGCAATTCAGAGCATTTCAACAACAACTAAATAAACTCTTTGTGACTTCAGCGCCCATATTCTGAAAGGGGAAAAATGTAGGGGGTGAGAACATCATCCTCGAAAGGGTTCTCAGTAGAGGGTTTTTGGGAATTACTGTAATAGGATACGTGAAGATAAACCGTACCAATGATTAATAACCGTCTTATGCCTCTTTTCAAAAACAACGATTTTCAATAAAAATAAAGTCGGAAATCTTTTCTGAAAGAGGAACCGTTCAATTCTCAAAACATCAAAGCCTTTCAAAAAGGTTTATCTATACTGAACCAAAATAACCTTTCATATCTTATTCCAAACCAGAACCACAAAATCGAAATCAACCATCGGTCCATCTCATTCAACCACGGCCCTAGGCCCAAACAATCCAACCACAACCAATCCACCACAATCCAACAGAGTTCCAAATGCAAACACAAGTAGGAAGATGCAAACACAAACAAACAGTTATTGCAAGTAGAACAATTAGCAGTTAATCACATAGGCAAACCAAGTACAATATGCACACCCAAACAATGTCACATAGATGCATATGATGCATGCCTGTCCCTAGTGGCTGATGATATCATCTGTCGGTTATAGAGCCAACCCGACAAGTCCTGGCAGCTAACTATTGGACTGTCCCTCTGTCGTGTCTCCCCATCTCGAGTTATACTCAATATAAACTTGATCATAATCATGATCCATATCCATCACCTTCACTGGTGAATATTTATGGGGGTGAGCTCATCCAGGAATTTCACAGTGCCCGGCCACCCTGACGACATAGGGTCAAAAGAGCTTCGAGTCTCCACCTGGAGCACGTGGTGGCTAGCCACTGCTTCCTCCCAGGGAAACTCTTATCTCCGATAGTGGAAGTGCAACATCACAACTTATCAATGTCTCAGCATAAATGCTTTCATTCTCAATCATGGATCATCATCCATCTCAGTCATCCGGCTCACGGTTCAATCCAGAACCAGCCAATATTCATATCATTCAAACCATTCCGGCTCACGGTTCAATCCAGAACCAGCCAATATTCATAATCATACACAGCCATTCCGGCTCACAACAAAACAACACTTCCATATTCAAAATCATCAAATTCATGAAATCGGCATTTAAGCCATAAATCATTTTCTCTATTCATTTCACTTTGAAATCAAGTTTCAACTCTTTTCAGCCTTGGCTTTAGAAATCTCGTTTCTGAAATCATCTCAGGCTCATAAGCCAAATTTACTCAAAGTGAGTTCCTTTTTTAAAACAAAGCCACTCTCGGCATTCTCTTTCCAAAACTTCCAAAACCATGGAAAGTTAAAGATTTATTTCAAAGTATTCAAAATCACCCATCCAACAATGGGATTTTCTAACAAAAGTTTCTCGGCAGAGTCCCAAGTCTTTAGGGGAGAATAACATAACTCATTTCACCAAATTTATTTTAAATTTATTAAAAACCTTGGCTTCCTGATTTGAGTAGTAAAATAAGATCTAAGCCAATCCGAGTCATGTAATCAATTACTCTTTTCAAAGCCATTTCCTTTACTTAAACAAAACCGGCTTCAATTCCATAATTAAATCTGAAGCGTTTTAAATTGCTAAGAGAATCATTTTTGTTGTGTTAAACTAGAGTTCAAAAGGGTACTCTGAAGCTTATTTAAAACGTCAAAATAATAAGGTTCATCAATCGAAATCCAAATCCTTTTCAAAATCACGAAAACTCTTCCAAAGGGAAATCTTTATGCTTAATAGAGAAAGCATAAACCTGTTTTACCTTTTTAAAACAGCCTCAAAGCAAAATTCTCTTTCGAATGACTTGTACGCAAAAACATACTATGCTTCTTGGAAAAATAAGAAGAAACTATGATTCTCTTTTTAATAATTCTTTCAAAGCGTAGCTTCATCGCTTTCATAATTGTTTTAAGTAAAGATAATAAAAGAAGTCCTAAATTCACAATCCTCCAAGTAATTAGGAAAGGCATTAAACTCAAAGTTTCCCAAATAACATTTCAAATAAAGCCTCGGATTTTATAGAAATTTCGGCAGCATCTCCCCTAAAACTTGGACTTTGCCACCTGGTTCGGGTCCCAACTAAACCGTTCCTCAATCCTTTTCAACAGTCCAGAGCCCAAAAATCAATTCAAAATCGCACTAAATCCAACAGTCGCCTCAGTGGCGTATCTCAAGGAAACCATTTCAAAATCAAATCAATATCAACCGATTTAACTCATTTCCAAAGCTTTAAAGAAACGGTTCAATAACAAATCATTTGTCCAAAACCAAGTCATTTAAAATAAACCAAGCCGAATTCAAAAGTGCATTGGACTTTTCACATCATTGAAATAATTGACTCAATTCAAACCAATCCTCAACGGTTTAAACTCAGATTTTAAATCTTTAAAGAATCAACTTCAAAACATTACATTTCACAAAGCCGTACAACAACTCAGCCAAACCAACATACATAATCATTCGAGTTAATCAAATAATACATAAGGCAGATACAGTCACCAAATACACAATATCTCACATCAGTATCCATATGTAATAATTCCAATACACAAAACATAGTTTTTGGAAAGCGCCCCTACCTCAAAATGCAAAACCATAGCCCAAATGCCTCATCAAGTCCTTTCCGCCTCAAACCAAAACTGACGGGAACCAAAACCTCAGCTCCCAGCCACTTTTGCAATAACCATAGCAACACTAATCGCAACATATAATAATCAGGACTCGATCTCACGTTATCAAAACTCATATTCATTAACCAACACGACCGAATACTAACGCGAGGCTTTTCGAAACATAATTACTTACCGAAACTAAGAAAGGACGGCTGAACCGAAACAGCGGCGGTCTCCGGGCCGGTTCGGCGGCAACCCAGCAGCCACTTCAAGCGGCAACGGCGACAAATTCCGATCACGACAACTGAAACCAACATGCATTGACTATAGTATTCTCGAAATTCAAAAAGGACAGAAACCACAATTAAAACCCTTACCGGCAAACTTTTCTGGCGATGGCAGCAGGGTCTTAAGTGGCAGAAGCTCAGCCCGAAGCTCCGGCAGTGATCTCGGAAGCCACATAACCACTCCCAGCGGCCAGAAACACAGGCGCAGCTTCCTCTCCGGCAGCGACACCTGCGGCGGCCTAAACCATTTTCTGACGGCAACAACTCCGGCGGAGGCGGCGTGTAGATCGACGGCAGACCACAGTGGCTCCTCCACTCTGCGGTTCTGCCTCCCTTCCTCCAAACCTCCACGAGAAGCACCAGCCCCAAACCAAGCTCGACGGTGGTAGTGGAGTGGCTAACCTCAACACTGGCGACGCCGGGCGGAACAACGACGGCGACAAGGGCACGAACGGCGACGTTGGGACGACGGCCACAGAGCCCTCGCCGTGATGGTCGTGAAATGGGTCGCGACGGTGACGTGCCACACAGCCCCTCTCCTCGGTGGTGAACCTGGCTCACCGTCGCTCTCTCTCCCTCTGCTGGCCCTCGACGGCGACGACTCCGAGGGGAACGACGAGCAAGGACGGCGGCTCCTCATGCGACAAATCGGCGACAGTTCCATGGTCGGCGGCGACACAGTTAGGCTGCAGCAGAAATGCGCAGTGGTGGCGGCGAGTTCTTGGGCGGTGGATCGACGGTGACAAGGCCTCCCCTACCTTCTTTCTTCCGGACCTCCCCCTCCCCTTCCCAAATCTCTCATTTCTTTCTTTCATGGAAAACAAACGCTGCTGCTGCGTTAGGAAAAATGGGATTTCGGCTGCAGCTGGGTGTGGGGGGAAAGGGAAAAAGGAAAATCATGTGCTGCTGCTGCTTGGTTGAGTGGGAAGGGAACCGGGTCATGGTAACGGGTTACTGGGTTAGGGTTTCCTTATTTTGAAAATTAGGGTTAAGGATAAATTGGTAATTTCACATAAAATATGGAATAATATAATGATTGAAACTCAATTAAATCCAAAACTAATTATGTATTGAAAATACTATTTGTTCCTCAACTTTACAAATTATTTTCAATAAAGTGTCCAAATCAAGTAATTAGAAATAATATACTTAATTCTTTTATTTTCCAAAATAACAGTATTAATATTTTAAAATATTAATTATTTAATCCAAACCATATGAAAATCCTTATTATTTCACAACTATCAACTTTATACTTTAAATATAGAAAATAATCCAATAATTGTGAAATTGGATAATAATCATAACTTATCTCAAATCCAATATATCAAAACTCGCCTTAATTATCTTTAATAAAATAATTTCTGAAATTAAGGCTATAAATAACTATATAATTTGAGACTTACTCATAAAAAGACTTTTCAAAGATTTTGGGTCTTACACCGATTATCTAAGGTTTGGGCTAGTCTATTGTAGACGACCCTATCCAAGAAAAAAAGAAGGCAAAGTTGTGAAATGCTTCACGTGTAAACCTGAAACCCGTTCTTCAAACCCTAATGCTGGCTAAAGTGGTTGCATCGTTGGTAATTGGTATGTTCTTCAATGCTTGCATACTTCAGTTGACTTAAGGAGATCATTTTAATTTTTTTTCATTCCGTGGATGGAGTTTTTGTTGGAGCGTTGATGAAAACTTGTTACTTCTCTGTCTTTTTCCATTGTGCTTCTACTACAATTTGATGGTAAGTATGCTAAGACATCACTTTTGAAATATAGTGTAGTTTGTTTATTAGTATATTGTTATTTATTAGTGTATTATTGTTTATTATTTATAATAGATCTTTCCAGAGTGTAATTATAATTTAGAAGTTTCTTTTTGAAGCACGAAAAAATCATAATACTTTGCGCGTAGGTTTTAAAAGTAGAATTGTATTAAAATGCTTTGTTGGTATTTTTTGAAAGTAGTATAACGTTAAAAACTTATTTGGTCTGTTCAGTGTAACTTGCATAATTCTTTTTAAGAAAATATTTGATCTTTTCACAATGTAAAATGAGTTTAAGAACTTATTTGATCTCTTCAGTATAACTTGCATAATTTATTTTTTTTAAGATAAGCTATTTGATGTTTTCGCATTGTAAAAGAACTTTATGCATGTATGTAATTCAATATTGATTGAGTATTGATATACTATTTAAAGTAGTGAATTAAAAAAAGGTTGGGACTGAGAGCTAGTTTGGTGTTCTATATAGGTGTGCTTGGATAAGGAAGTAATGAACCATTTCGAGCGTTCATTCTTTTTGCAAGGTGAAGATGTGCGTGCCGACAATGATGATCCTTTGGCATGGGAGGACATTGAGGGTTGTCGTGTTCTAAAAAATTATGTCGAAGAAGTGCAAGGTGTTGCTTGTAATGTCGATAAATTTTTTCGTGACACCTTCTATGACAACTAGGATCAAGTCTCAGCAAATAGTTCACCATCAAATGGGTCACCCGGAGTCACCACGTTGAACCCAAAGAATGGGCCATCATCTTTCATAAAGCATTCCTGCTTGAAAAAATAGGGACCCAAAATTTGAGCCCTGTGGCAAACCTTGACAAGCTACTCCTCCATGTCGTTCACAAGGGCAAACTCAAAGTTGAGCTCCTCCATCGGAATAACAGGAAACCCTTGCATCTGATCCCAAAAATAACAAAATCTACCCACCAACAAATTTTTGTAAAGGGGCACATATCATCCTTATTTTAAAAATTTAATAGATACAGGGACTCGGAAAATGCAACATGGAATTATTACTTACATACAACAACCGGACGATGACGAACACCTCGACATAACAAGGAGGGTTTATTTCCAGAAAGAGCTTCGCGATTGCTGCCACTCATTTCAGCGCGGGTAGCCTCCTCTGAAGAAATGGATGAAATTCTTGACTTAAAGTACATAGATGCCTGTTTGTAGCTATTGAAGCATCCAAATTCCAGGAAGTAAAGTTAGTGACCAGTTTATTGGCCTCTTCCCAGCTTGTGAGAACACCAGGATGATGTCCTTTGGTCACAACGAAGAATAGGAAATTCTTAAAACTTTCATCCATCTTGTTCTAGACTTACAACTCACTCAAAGTTTAATTTAATGGAACTAAAAAAAATGCAGCTCTGAAATACTTGCAGAATGAGGCCTTGGATACTTGTAGCATATGACCTTCTAAAACAACTAATTATAGGTTGTTAACAATAGAAGGCCCAATAGCCTTCTTAAAAAAATTTTGTGTTGTATTTTTTATTGGCCCAATATCCAATACAAGCTTTTATTGTTTACGAAATAAACTGCATATGTGGTAGAACAAATAATTTCCCCTAAACCTATAAACAAGTTCCCTGGTAATAAAGTAAGGAACTTTTTGCCACGCCACCAAAATTTGTGCCACGCATTAACAACATAAGTGTGACAACACTCATGAGAATGCTTCACCTTATCTTGTCAGGTGCTGGTTAAAACTCACCTTTTCGAAAAGGTGCCTGTTGTCAAACTGTCAAAAAAATAATAAAAAACACAGCAGTAACAAATTACATAAGTTATAGTAAATGAATATCACGATAATAGTACTAAACTCCCTAATCCAGTACTCTAGTAGTCCTAGGATAGTGTTTGGTGGAGAGACAGAGACGGAAAGACTGTGACTGAAAGACAGAGACTAAGAGATAGAGATTGAAATAAATCTCAGTATTTTATTTGGTGCAAAGTGAAAGACAGAAATTGAAATAAGAATGAAATTCTAATTTAATTTGTACAAAGGATAAAATTAAAATTAATTTATTGAAATGAAGATATTTTAGGTATAAAATGTTATTAAAGTTTCAGTCTCCATCTCTAAAAATTTTAGTCTCCTGTGTCTCCACTTTTTGAAGGTACTGAAATATTGAAATTTTGGGGACAGAGACAGAAATTTTAATACTAGTCTCTGAACCAACAAACATGATATTGAGTCTCTGTCTCTCAGTCTTTGTCTCAGTACCTCAAAAAAATACTATATAAGTAACGTTATATATTAAAAATTGTATTTGTTGAAGAATATAAATTTGTCGAAGAATATTTAAGAATGTTAAGTACTTATGTTCTTTTCTTTTAATGGAAAAAAAAACACATGAGAATATTTATCAAGTTAAAAATATTTTATCTTTCAATTATATATAATCATGTTACAAGATTTTATTTTGTAATCATACAAATCATAAATAAATGATAAAAGAATATACAATGTGTGACAAGAAAAGTAAGATTTGATTATGTAAATATCAAATTATAAGTATAAGAAGTTAAACATGACATGAAAATTATGATAGAAGAAAGTACATAAATTCGATATGTATATATTTATTTCAATTTGATTATAAATGATATAAGTAACAGAAGGTAAAAATATAATTAACTTAAAAAACATATATATTAATTTATGTTTATTTTATTTATTTTAATAAAATCAATCCATGCTTTTTATTTTTTATTTCTTTCAGACTCATAAAAATTATCAAATATAAAATAACATATATATACTTGTAACTGAAAAGATAACATATATCATACAACATACAAGAGGATATTTTTTTATCACATATTTCTTTTAAGAATAGGTAGAATGATCTTATTATCAAATGGTCATCCCATCTCATTACACTTATTTCTCTCTCTAATTTATATTAAAAAATATACATTATTTTTATGCATAGTTTTCTATGTATATTTTTTATGTCATTATAAATATACACAACAACAATGAAGTGGCTCAATGTTGGTTCAAATCCTAAATCTTTTTTTCACTGCTTATTATTATTATTATTATTATTATTATTATTATTATTATTATTATTATTATTATTGTTGTTTTTTTGGCTGAATGAGAGACTTTCACGTCATCCCTTTTTAACAACAAACAAAAATGCCAAACCCACCATTACAGTAAAAAAATACATCACTTAAAAAAAGGTCTAATCCAAATATAAAATTAACATTAACATCAGCTTAACCACACGTAATTAATCTATATGGGGCCAACACCTTTATCATTCCTGTTTTGTATCAAATTGTCTCGGTGTATTGAACAACAATAATAACACACGTTCACCTATACAGTCTACCACCTCATTTCATCACCTACTAAAGAATAATGTCTTTAACACCGTAGTATTACCCATTAAAAGGATGGTTGAGCAGGTTATTACCAGGTCATTAGAGGATGTCCAAAGCCGAAATTGCATTCTTGAACAAGATGCACAAGTAAAAAATTAGTACATCCTAAATTTATGGTTTGCTAGCAAGTTAAAATGGCGATGTTGACGAGTTGAACTATAGTCTTAGAGATATGTATAATCAAATAGCTATGATAAAGTGTGAAATTTCAAATGATATGAGTACAGCACTAAAATTTTTATAGGAGATGGTTGCAAAAGATAAATCTTTATACTACCAAGAGCTTTGGGCAACAAATAAAATATTACTAAATCTCTTTTTGTGTGATGGTTGAATTATTTGGAGACGTTGCAATTGATACTATATACAACAAAAATAAATATAGATGTTCATTTGTTATGTTCGCCAATGTCAACCATCACAATCAAACTGTTGTCCTTGTTTCAAGCATTGTAACAGATGAGACTGATGAGTGTTAAGGAAATGATTATTTCCTAATATATTTATAGACAATACATATATTAATGGGTTTAGCTAACATGTGCCCTAAAGACACATGATAAGCTTACCACTAATTAAAAATTTTAAATTTTTCTATTTAATGAATACAAAATAAATATATTAAAAACTTAAATTTTTTATATTTTCAAATAAAATTTTCTTATTTTGTATTCTTAACATGTGCCTTAGATAAACCTTATATTAATTATGATCACAAATTAAGTTATTTCACATTAAATGACTTTTATAACGGTGATCACATTTATTGTCATAAATGTTGAATTAAATAAATCATTACTTTTGATTTAGAATTAAATGAGATTAAAACCAGAGATATATTTTTTTGAGTTTTAGGATTTAATGGGTGTTACAGTCAAATATAAATAGTGACTTCAAGATTTGGTCCCCAACAAATTAAAGCCGATTTCGTAGTTCTTTTCCCATCACAGGAGTTGCGATTCAGCCTTATCAAGGATACAGAAGGATTTGATTGAAGAAGATAAAAAAATATCAAACTCTTTCAATTATACTCACAAATTCAAGTATGCTTCCGTACTCTCAAATATCTCTTTCTTAATGATTTAACATAGATGGTCTTGGAATTAAGGAAACTAAAAAATTTCAATAATGAGACTTACATATGGGTGCTGCAATATTTTTTGGAGACAATGAATGGTAATGCCCCATCCTCTATTAAAAATTCAATTAAGGAAGTATTCCTGGTACTCACCACAATCCACATATTATATGCTTGGTATCTCTTGCATAATGCAATGACAAATATGTGTAATCCTCGTTTCACATCTAAATTTAAAGATGATATGTTACGAAATTATGAGATTCCATTGTTCCACAGCAAGGGACAAGTATTGGTAGAGGAATTTGGGGTTGAGAAAAAAGAATGGATAAATAAAATTAATGAAAAATGTCAATCATGGGCAACATCTTATATTTGAGAAAAAGTTTTTGCTACATCACAGTGTGAGGGCTTGCATTCACTTATTGAAAAGTATACTAATCCTCATTATGACTTGTCCAAGTTCATTGAGCACTTCTAATGAATGTTGGGCCATATGCGGTTTAGAGAATTTTACTCTAAATATGAAACTTCTTGTGGTGTTTCAGTTATGCAAACTTATATTAAACCCCTTGAAATGTGTGCTACTGATATTTACACAAGGGAGGTTTTTCTTCTATTTTGGCCTATTCTTCTTCGGGATGGTGCAATGAAGGTTGTGGATTTCCAAACAAGACATAATAGTGTAATTTATTATGTTTGTAGGTATGCCAAACTAACAGATGTGTGGAAGGTTGAGTGGGTGGATAATGGTAATTGAGTCACTTGTTCATGCATGCATATGAAATCATTTGGCATTCCATGTGAACACATTATCACTATGTTGGTATGCAGGGATGTGCATGACATTCCTAAATGTCTAGTGTTACATAGGTGGACTAAAAAAAGCAAAAGAAACTACATCCAAGTCAAGTAAATTTACTAGCAAATTACAAGCCAGTAGTCGACTTTGTATCCTCAATGAATGTACTAGGATGATGTTAGAGATTACATGCACCACTATAAAGAGGTTTCATGAAGGTAGAGACCTTGTGCTTTATCTTTATAGCTCATATAAGGATGAAGGAAATATACCATTGAAACTAGGAATTAGAGGTAATGCCAATCTTGAAAGTTATGGTGGTTGGAAAAGGCCCCAAAACTCCATCGATTGCAAGAAGTTGCCATAACAAATTCAAAGTGCAAGGAAAAAATTTCTAGTGCACGGGAGAGTACAAAGAATTCTTCCTCTCAAAATGATTTAAGCGTACAAAAATTATATATAGTTTATTATGCACTCACTTGATATTGGAATTAGTGAATTTTTTTAATTTAAAGTGTAGTTGAAGTATAAACTTTTTATTGTTGTAGAAAAATTATGATAGTGAATGCATGGATAATGTAGAGGACGAAACTCAGTGGTGATGAACCTTAGAAATTTTGGGTGTTAGAAACAAGAGAGTAATCTGAAAGAGTGTATTATTTAGGTTGTGAAAAAGTACGATGTACAAGGGGTATATATAGGTGCTAGAAGGATCAGAGTAATAAAAGTATACAATCTTATAATTAATATACAAATATGCTATATAAATATAAATAATACTAATTGATCTAATATTGATTCTAATTTATTCTCTAACATCTCTCCTAAAACTCAAGTGGGAGCTAAAGATACCATCTTGAGTTTGGATAACAGAGTTCAAAAATGAATCGGATGATGAGCCTTCGTGAAGATATCAACAATTTGATCCAGTATTTCAACAGCGATGAGACGAATAGTATCAATAAGGATGCGTTGTCGAATAAAGTGACAATCAATCTCATTGTGTTTGGTGCGTTCATGAAACACATCATTATGGGCAATCTGAATAGCACCGCGGTTGTCACAAAAAATATCAATGGGAGACAACTGCGGTGCACCCAAGTTTTCAAGAAGCTAACAAATCGAGACAACCTCAGCAGTGGTGTCAGCGAGAGCACAGTATTCAGATTCCGTGCTTGATCGAGTAGTGAACGTTTTCTTCTTAGCTCGCCAGGAAATGAGAGAGTCGCCAAAAAAAAAATAATAACCAGTAGAAGAATGACGATCAGCAGGATCACCAGCCCAATCAGCATCTGAGTATGCCTGAAGGAATAAAGATAAATGGGAAGAAAACTAAAGGCCATGAAATAGGGTGCCTTTGATGTAGCGAAGAACGTAAAGAATTGTCGTATAGTGAGTAGTACGAGGAACTGACAAGAATTGGCTAAAGACGTGAACTAGATAGGCAATGTGATAAGTTCATATTTGACGATATAATTTAGATTGAATTGGATGTATTTCATCATATAAACTCACACTTATTCACTGAAATAGCATACTTTTGTGTTAGATCCTTAAATTGAACCTATTTGTCAAAACATGCATTGTTGTGCTTAAATTGAGCAATTTAATCCCACTTTTATTCCATTTAATACCGTGATATATTTGTTGAGTGATTTCAGGTCCTAGAGGCAAGAATAGTTTAGTAGAAGTGGAAGAAAGTATGCAAAAAGGGTGAAAGCATGAAGAAAACAAAGGAAAAAGCATTTCGGCCTGTGCCTACGCACGAATGTCAAAATCAGCACCTGTGCCCATTGATGAGCGGATAATTTGTATACTTTTTGGCATTGTTTTTAGTATGTTTTTGATATGATATAGTTAGTTTTTAGTATATTTTTATTAGTTTTTAATTAAAATTCACTTTTCTGGACTTTACTATGAGTTTGTGTGTTTTTCTGTGATTTCAGGTATTTTCTGGCTGAAATTGAGGGACCTGAGCAAAAATCTGATTCTGAGACCAAAAAGGACTGCAGATGCTGTTGGATTCTGACCTCCCTGCATTCGAAGCGGATTTTCTGGAGCTACAAAAGCCCAATTGGCGCGCTCTCAACGGCGTTGGAAAGTAGACATCCTGGGCTTTCCAGCAATATATAATAGTCCATACTTTGCCCAAGATTTGATGGCCCAAACCGGCGTTCAAAGTCACCTCAAGAAATCCCAGCGTTAAACGCTGGAACTGGCACCCAAATGGGAGTTAAACGCCCAAACTGGCACCAAAGCTGGCGTTTAACTCCAAGAAGAGTCTCTACATGAAATTGCTTCATTGCTCAGCCCAAGCACACACCAAGTGGGCCCGGAAAAGGATTTTTATGTCATTTACTCATTTCTGTACACCCTAGGCTACTAGTTTATTATAAGTAGGACATTTTTCTATTGTATAGAAAATCTTTTGATCACTTTTAGATCTCTAGATCATCTTTGGACATTCGAGTTCTTAGATCATTGGGAGGCTGGCCATTCGGCCATGCCTAGACCCTGTTCTTATGTATTTTCAACGGTGGAGTTTCTACACACCATAGATTAAGGTGTGGAGCTCTGCTGTACCTCGAGTATTAATGCAATTACTATTGTTCTTTCATTCAAATTCCGCTTGTTCTTTATCCAAGATATCACTTGTTCTTCAACATGATGAAGGTGATGATTGACGCCCATCACCATTCTCACCCATGAACAAGGTGACTGACAACCATTCTTGTTCTACAAGCATCTGAGGCTTAGTGAATATCTCTTGGATTCCTGATTGCACGATGCATGGTTGATCGCCTGACAACCGAGTGCTCGCCTGACAAACGAGCCAACCATTCCGTGAGATCAGAGTCTTCGTGGTATAGGCAAGAACTGATGGCGGTATTCAAGAGAATCCGGAAGGTCTAACCTTGTCTGTGGTATTCTGAGTAGGATTCAATGACTGAATGACTGTGACGTGCTTCAAACCTGTAACCTACTGGGCGTTAGTGACAGACGCAAAAGAGTTATTCTATTCCGGTAGGGGAGGGAACCGAACCGGTGATTGGCCGTACTGTGACAGAGTATTGAGCATTAGCTTTCACTGCGAGGATGGGAGGTAGCTGCTGACAACAGTGAGACCCTATACGAGCTTGCCATGGAAAGGAGTAAGAAGGATTGGATGAAGGCAGTAGGAAAGCAGAGAGACGGAAGGGAAGGCATCTTCATACACTTGTCTGAAGCTCATACACCAATGATATACATAAGTATCACTATCTTTATCTTTTATGTTATTTTCGTTCATCACCATATATATCTGAGTTTGCCTGACTAAGATTTACAAGATGACCATAGCTTGCTTCAATACTAACAATCTCCGTGGGATCGACCCTTACTCACGTAAGGTTTATTACTTGGACGACCCAGTGCACTTGCTGGTTAGTTGTGCGAAGTTGTGTAATGCCATGGTATTGAGCTACCACGTTTTTGGAGCCATTACCAGGGATTATGAGAGTTGTGAAAAAGTATAGTTCACAATTTCGCGCACCAAGTTTTTGGCACCGTTGCCGGGGATTGTTCTAGTTTTGAGCAAGCCTTTGGTAACATCAGTGCCAAGATCCGGCAACAACATCAAATTTTTGGTGTTATTGCCCGGGATTGTTCAGGCTGGACAACTGACGGTTCATCTTGTTGCTTAGATTAGGTATTTTTTTTTTCGAAATTCTTGGAGATAAATTCTAGAGTTTCATGATGATTTGTTGAAATCTGGCTGGCTGAGAAGCCATGTCTAATCTGATTGGACCGAGGTTTCAACTTATCACCACAAGAGCTTGTTGATTTCGTATCAATCTTGCTTTTGGAGCAGTGATTTGCTAAGGCTTGGCTGACCTTTGGTCATGTCTAGTGTTTTGGACCGAAGCTTTCTTTGAGAGCTTGGCTGGCTGTGAAGCCATGTCTAATTCCTGGACCGGAGTCTTAGACTAGCATTGCACTGATTCCTGGAATTTTCATTAAGAATTTTGATACCTTTTTCCACTTAATTTTCGAAAAATACAAAAAATTTACAAAATCATAAAAATCCAAAAATATTTCTTGTTTGAGTCTAGTGTCTCATCTTAAGTTTGGTGTTAATTGCATGCATTCATTCATGTGTCTTAAGGATCCTCAAGTAATTCTTGATGATTTTTGTGTTCTAACCTTTGAATTCTATTGACTTGAAGTATTTTGTGTGTCTCATATGCATTTTCAGTTCATTAGTGTCAGTAGTATACAAACTGCTAAGTTTGGTGTCTTGCATGCATTGTTATTTGATTCTTGTTGCATTCTAATTATTAAAAATCCAAAAATATTTTTAATTTGTGTCTTTTCAAGTCAATGATACAAGGGATTGAAGATTCAGAACACACTGCAGAGGAATTATACAGAAAAAGCTGAGCATTCAAAAATGCCCAGTGAAGAAGGCAGACTGGCGTTTAAACGCCAGCCAGGGCACCTGGTTGGGCGTTTAACGCCCAAAGAGGTAGCATTTTGGGCGTTAAACGCCAGAATGTATACCATTCTGGGCGTTTAACGCCAGGATGGTGCTAGGGGGAAGATTTTGTTTTCAAATCAATTTTTTTTCAAGTTTTTCAAAACCAAATCTTTTTCAAATCAAATCTTTTCAATCAAATGCCTTCAAAATTAATTTCTTTCCTTTCAAAGATACTTTCTAACAATTAATGATTTGATTGAACATTTTTTGTCTTTTCTGTTAAGGAAGGTTTTATGTTTGAATCATATCTTTTCTTGTTAGGCAAGTCACTAATTTTCCAAATCAAATCTTTTAAAATAATTTTCAAAACATATCTTTTAAAATGGTTTTCAAATCATATCTTCTCAATCACATCTTTTTAAGACAATAACCTTTCAATCATATTTTTTTTATCATATCTTTTTCAAACTAGTTTTCAATCAAATCTTTTTAGTTTCTAATTTCAAAATCTTTTTCAAAAATCACTTGATTTCTCTTCCACTTTCAATTTTCGAAAATTATCAATCAAATTTTCAAAATGTTTTCAAAATCTTTTAATTGAATTTTCGAAAATCCTCTTCCCTCCTTCTCACATCCTTCTATTTATGGAGTACCACTCTTTCTAAATGCACAATTCGAACCTTATCTAATTAAAGTTCGAATTCTCCTTCTCCTTCTTCTTTCTATTTCTCTTTTCCTCTGACATTTCAAGGAATCTCTATACTGTGACATAGAGGATTCCACATTTTCTTTTTCTCTTCTCTTTCATATGAGCAGGAGCAGAGACAAAGGCATTCTTGTTGAAGCTGATCCTGAACCCGAAAGGACCTTGAAGAGAAAGCTAAGAGAAGCCAAAGCACAACTCTCTTTAGAGGACCTGACCGAATTCTTCAAAGAAGAAGAACCCATGGCAGCCGAAAACAACAACAATGCCAACAATGCAAGGAAGGTGCTGGGTGACTTTACTGCACCTACTCCCGACTTCTATGGGAGAAGCATCTCTATCCCTGCCATTGGAGCAAACAACTTTGAGCTTAAGCCTCAATTAGTTTCTCTAATGCAACAGAATTGCAAGTTCCATGGACTTCCAATGGAAGATCCTCATCAGTTTTTAGCTGAATTCTTGCAAATCTGTGACACAGTCAAGACTAATGGGGTTAACCCTGAGGTCTACAGACTGATGCTATTCCCTTTTGCTGTAAGAGACAGAGCTAGAATATGGTTGGATTCTCAACCTAAAGAAAGCCTGGACTCTTGGGAAAAGCTAGTCAATGCCTTCTTGGCAAAGTTCTTTCCACCACAAAGATGGAGTAAGCTTAGAGTGGAAGTCCAAACCTTCAGACAGAAGGATGGAGAATCCCTCTATGAAGCTTGGGAAAGATACAAACAATTAATCAGAAGATGTCCCTCAGACATGCTTTCTGAATGGAGCATCATAGGTATTTTCTATGATGGTCTCTCTGAACTATCCAAGATGTCTCTGGATAGCTCTGCTGGAGGATCTCTTCATCTGAAGAAGACGCCTGCAGAAGCTCAAGAATTGATTGAAATGGTTGCAAATAACCAATTCATGTACACTTCTGAAAGAAATCCTGTGAACAATGGGACTAGTCAGAAGAAAGGAGTTCTTGAGATTGACACTCTGAATGCCATATTGGCTCAGAATAAAATATTGACTCAACAAGTCAATTTGATTTCTCAAAGTCTGTCTGGAATGCAAAATGCACCAAGCAGTACTAAGGATGCTTCATCTGAGGAAGAAGCTTATGATCCTGAGAACCCTTCCATGGAAGAGGTGAATTACCTAGGAGAACCCTATGGAAACACCTACAATTCTTCATGGAGAAATCACCCAAATCTCTCATGGAAGAATCAAGAGAGACCTCAACAAGGTTTCAATAACAATAATGGTGGAAGAAACAGGTTTAGCAATGGCAAACTTTTTCCATCATCTTCTCAGCAACAGACAGAGAGTTCTAAGCAGAATACTTCTGACTTAGCAACAATGGTCTCTGATCTAATAAAGACCACTCAAAGTTTCATGAATGAAACAAGGTCCTCCATCAGAAATTTGGAAGGACAAGTGGGTCAGCTGAGCAAGAAAGTTACTGAACTCCCTCCTAGCACTCTCCCAAGTAATACAGAAGAAAATCCAAAAGGAGAGTGCAAAGCCATTAACATGGCCGAATTCTGGGAGGAAAGAGAGGAGGAGGACGCCACTGAGGAAGACCTCAGTGGGCGTGCACTAACCTCCAATGAGTTCCTCAATGAGGAACCTTGGGAATCTGAGGCTCAAAATGAGACCATAGAGATTCCATTGGACTTACTTCTACCATTCATGAGCTCTGATGAGTATTCTTCCTCTGAAGAGGATGAATATGTTACTGAAGAGCAAGTTGCTAAATACCTTGGAGCAATCATGAGACTAAATGACAAGTTATTTGGAAATGAGACTTGGGAGGATGAAACTCCCTTGCTCACCAAAGAACTGGATGACTTGTCTAGGCAGAAACTGCCTCAAAAGAGGCAGGATCCTGGGAAGTTTTCTATACCTTGTACCATAGGCACCATGACCTTCAAGAAGGCCTTGTGTGACTTAGGGTCAAGTGTGAACCTCATGCCCCTCTCTGTAATGGAGAAATTAGGGATCCTTGAGGTGCAAGCTGCAAGAATCTCTTTAGAGATGGCAGACAACTCAAGAAAACAAGCTCATGGACTTGTAGAGAATGTTTTGGTAAAGATTGAAGACCATTACATCCCTACTGACTTCATAGTCCTAGAGACTGGGAAGTGCATGGATGAATCCATCATCCTTGGCAGACCCTTCCTAGCCACAGCAAAGGCTGTGATTGATGTTGATAGAGGAGAGTTGATCATTCAAGTGAATGAAGAATCTTTGGTGTTTAAGGCCCAAGGATATCCCTCTGTCATCATGGAGAGGAAGCATGAAGAGCTTCTCTCAAAACAGAGCCAAACAGAGCCCCCACAGTCAAACTCTAAGTTTGGTGTTGGGAGGCTACAACCAAACTCTAAGTTTGGTGTTGAAACCCCACATTCAAACTCTAAGTTTGGTGTTGGGAGGTTCCAACATGGTTCTGAGCATTTCTGAGGCTCCATGAGAGTCCTCTGTCAAGCTAATGACATTAAAGAAGCGCTTGTTGGGAGGCAACCCAATGTTTTATAATTAATTATTTTCTTTTGTTATTTTATCTTTTTTGTAGGTTGATGATCATAAGAAGTCACAAAAACAATGAAAAAAGCAAAAACAAAATGAAAAACAGGAAGAAAAACAGCACACCCTGGAGGAAGAAGCTGCTGGCGTTTAAACGCCAGTAAGCCTAGCAGTTGGGCGTTTAACGCCCAGTCTGGCACCATTCTGGGCGTTTAACGCCAGAAAGGGGCACCAGACTGGCGTTAAACGCCAGTAAAGGGCAAGAACCTGGCGTTAAACGCCAGGAATGGGCACCAGCCCGGCGTTTAACGCCAGAAATGGCTCAAAACGTGATTTTGAGCAACATTTGGTGCAGGGATGACTTTTCCTTGACACTACAGGATCTGTGGACCCCACAGGACCCTACCATCACTCTCTCTCTTCTTCCCCCATTCACCAATCACCTCAACACCTCTTCCCCAAAAACCCCTCACCTATCAAATCCCATCTTTCTCTCAACCACTCACATCCACCCCTCATAAAACCCCACCAACCTCACCCTTCAAATTCAAACCACTTTCCCTCCCAAACCCACCCATAATGGCCGAACCTTTACCCCCCTCTCTCCTATATATACCCTTCTTCAACCCTTCATTTTCACACAACCTAAACACCCTTTCTTCCCCCTCTTTGGCCGAATACACCACCATCTCCCTCTTCCTCATTTCTTCTTCTTCTACTCCCTTCTTTCTTCTTTTGCTCGAGGACGAGCAAACATTTTAAGTTTGGTGTGGTAAAAGCGTTGCTTTTTCATAACCATTTATGGCATCCAAGGCCGGAGAACCCTCTAAAAAGAGGAAAGGGAAGGCAAAAGCTTCCACCTCCGAGTCATGGGAGATGGATAGATTCCTCTCAAGGGTGCATCAAGTCCACTTCTATGAAGTTGTGGCCTTGAAGAAGGTGATCCCCGAAGTCCCCTTTTCACTCAAAAAGGGTGAATATCCGGAGATTCGCCATGAGATCCGAAGAAGAGGTTGGGAAGTTCTTACCAACCCCATTCAACAAGTCGGAATCTTGATGGTTCAAGAGTTCTATGCCAATGCATGGATCACCAAGAACCATGACCAAAGTGTGAACCCGAATCCAAAGAATTATCTCACTATGGTTCGGGGGAAATACTTGGATTTTAGTCCGGAGAGTGTGAGGGTGGCGTTCAACTTGCCTATGATGCAAGGAGATGAGCATCCTTACACTAGAAGGGTCAACTTTGATCAAAGGTTGGACCAAGTCCTCACAGTCATATGTGAAGAGGGCGCACAATGGAAGCAAGATTCAAGAGGAAAGCCGGTCCAATTGAGAAGGCATGACCTCAAGCCCGTGGCTAGAGGATGGTTAGAGTTCATACAACGCTCAATCATCCCCACTAGCAACCGGTCCGAAGTTACCATAGACCGGGCCATCATGATCCATAGTATCATGATTGGAGAAGAAATAGAGGTTCATGAGGTTATAGCCCAAGAACTCTATAAGGTGGCGGACAAGACCTCCACCTTGGCAAGGTTAGCCTTTCCTCATCTCATTTGTCACCTCTGTTATTCAGTTGGAGTTGACATAGAGGGAGACATTCCCACTGATGAAGACAAGCCCATCACCAAGAAAAGGATGGAGTACACAAGAGATCTCACTCATCATGAGATCCCTGAGATTCCTCAAGGGATGAATTTTCCTCCACAAAACTATTGGGAGCAACTAAACACCTCCCTAGGAGAACTAAGTTCCAACATGGGACAACTGAGGGTGGAGCATCAAGAACACTCCATCATCCTTCATGAAATTAGAGAAGATCAAAGAATCATGAGGGAGGAGCAACAAAGACAAGGAAGAGACATTGAGGAGCTCAAGCACTCCATAGGATCTTCAAGAGCAAGAAAGAGCCGCCATCACTAAGGTGGACCCGTTCTTTGATTTCCTTGTTATTTGTTCTTCTGTTTTTCGAATTTTTATGCTTATGGTTATCCATGTTTGTGTCTTGTGATCATTAGTGTCTTAGTGTCTATGCCTTAAAGTTATGAATGTCCTATGAATCCATCACCTTTCTTCAATAAAAACGTGCCTAATTGATAAAAGAAAGAATTGCATGAATTTTGAATTTTATAATAGTTTAATTATTTTGATGTGGTGGCAATATTTTTGTTCTCTGAATGTATGCTTAAACAGTGCATATGTCTTTTGAATTTGTGGTTCATGAATGTTGGCTCTTGAAAGAATGATGAAAAAGGAGACATGTTACTGAGGATCTGAAAAATCAATAAAATGATTCTTGAAGCAAGAAAAAGCATTTCAAAAAAAAAAAAAACCGAAAAAAAACCGAAAAAAAGAGAGAGAAAGGAATAAGAGTTGTGATCCAAGGCAAATAAGAGTGTGCTTAAGAACCCTGGACACCTCTAATTGGGGACTTTAGCAAAGCTGAGTCACAATCTGAAAAGGTTCACCCAATTATGTGTCTGTGGCATGTATGTATCCGGTGGTAATACTGGAAGACAGAGTGCTTTGGGCCACAGCCAAGACTCAATAAATAACTATGTTCAAGAATCATCATACTTTACTAGGAGAATCATTGACACTATCTGGATTCTGAGTTCCTAAAGAAGCCAATCATTCTGAATTACAAGGGATAGAGTGAGATGCCAAAACTATTCAAAGACAAAAAGTTAAAAGCCCCGCTCATCTGATTAATACTGATCTTCACAGATGTTTTTGGAATTCATTGCATATTCTCTTCTTTTTATCCTATTTGATTTTCAGTTGCTTGAGGACAAGCAACAATTTAAGTTTGGTGTTGAGATGAGCGGATAATTTGTATACTTTTTGGCATTGTTTTTAGTATGTTTTTGATATGATATAGTTAGTTTTTAGTATATTTTTATTAGTTTTTAATTAAAATTCACTTTTCTGGACTTTACTATGAGTTTGTGTGTTTTTCTGTGATTTCAGGTATTTTCTGGCTGAAATTGAGGGACCTGAGCAAAAATCTGATTCTGAGACCAAAAAGGACTGCAGATGCTGTTGGATTCTGACCTCCCTTCATTCGAAGCGGATTTTCTGGAGCTACAGAAGCCCAATTGGCGCGCTCTCAACGGCGTTGGAAAGTAGACATCCTGGGCTTTCCAGCAATATATAATAGTCCATACTTTGCCCAAGATTTGATGGCCCAAACCGGCGTTCAAAGTCACCTCAAGAAATCCCAGCGTTAAACGCTGGAACTGGCACCCAAATGGGAGTTAAACGCCCAAACTGGCACCAAAGCTGGCGTTTAACTCCAAGAAGAGTCTCTACACGAAATTGCTTCATTGCTCAGCCCAAGCACATACCAAGTGGGCCCGGAAAAGGATTTTTATGTCATTTACTCATTTCTGTACACCCTAGGCTACTAGTTTATTATAAGTAGGACCTTTTTCTATTGTATAGAAAATCTTTTGATCACTTTTAGATCTCTAGATCATCTTTGGACATTCGAGTTCTTAGATCATTGGGAGGCTGGCCATTCGGCCATGCCTAGACCCTGTTCTTATGTATTTTCAACGGTGGAGTTTCTACACACCATAGATTAAGGTGTGGAGCTCTGCTGTACCTCGAGTATTAATGCAATTACTATTGTTCTTTCATTCAAATTCCGCTTGTTCTTTATCCAAGATATCACTTGTTCTTCAACATGATGAAGGTGATGATTGACGCCCATCACCATTCTCACCCATGAACAAGGTGACTGACAACCATTCTTGTTCTACAAGCATCTGAGGCTTAGTGAATATCTCTTGGATTCCTGATTGCACGATGCATGGTTGATCGCCTGACAACCGAGTGCTCGCCTGACAAACGAGCCAACCATTCCGTGAGATCAGAGTCTTCGTGGTATAGGCAAGAACTGATGGCGGTATTCAAGAGAATCCGGAAGGTCTAACCTTGTCTGTGGTATTCTGAGTAGGATTCAATGACTGAATGACTGTGACGTGCTTCAAACCTGTAACCTACTGGGCGTTAGTGACAGACGCAAAAGAGTTATTCTATTCCGGTAGGGGAGGGAACCGAACCGGTGATTGGCCGTACTGTGACAGAGTATTGAGCATTAGCTTTCACTGCGAGGATGGGAGGTAGCTGCTGACAACAGTGAGACCCTATACGAGCTTGCCATGGAAAGGAGTAAGAAGGATTGGATGAAGGCAGTAGGAAAGCAGAGAGACGGAAGGGAAGGCATCTTCATACACTTGTCTGAAGCTCATACACCAATGATATACATAAGTATCACTATCTTTATCTTTTATGTTATTTTCGTTCATCACCATATATATCTGAGTTTGCCTGACTAAGATTTACAAGATGACCATAGCTTGCTTCAATACTAATAATCTCCGTGGGATCGACCCTTACTCACGTAAGGTTTATTACTTGGACGACCCAGTGCACTTGCTGGTTAGTTGTGCGAAGTTGTGTAATGCCATGGTATTGAGCTACCACGTTTTTGGAGCCATTACCAGGGATTATGAGAGTTGTGAAAAAGTATAGTTCACAATTTCGCGCACCACCCATGCACAGGCTATGCCCACGCTCAAGGCGGAATGGAAATCAGCACCTGTGCCCACGCACAGGAGGAAAATCAGCAAGTGTGCCCATGCACAGACCTGTGCGTACGCACAGGTACCAGCGTGTGCCTCTATTAAAAAGTCACGTGGACTCGCGTTTTGGGGGCTTTTGGCCCATTTTTGAAGGCTTTGGAGCATATTTGAAGGGGGAAGCAACACATCAGAACATACACTACCATACTTCATACAATAATTTTTAGGAGTAGTTTTAGGGTAGATAGCTTAGGTTTTCTCTCAATTTCATTAGGGTTTTAATTAGGTTTTCAATGTAGAATTTTATAGTTCAAGTTTTTCTTTTGGATTTTGCTATCTTAATGTAAGTATTTCTTTAATTTCCTCTTTTATTATACTCTTTGTTCTACACTTTCTTCTATTTTAAGTCACTTTGTCAATACACATATGATTTTGCGATTTTGGATTTCTAGTTGAGAATTTAATGTTTGATAATTATTACATGTTTGTTTGAGTTGCTTTTACTGATTTTGATCATTTTCCCAATTTTTCCATGTTTTATGATATTGCCCTCCATGTGTTCGATGAAATGCTAATTTTGATTATGGGGTAAATTCCACCCCTTGACTTAGGGAAAATGAGTTTATGGATTACTAGAGCCATAATGTCCAACATTTAGTGATAACTCTTGGGTTATTAGTTGTTATTGTTTCCACTAACGCTAGCTTTTTACCAATTAATTTGGTAAGTTAACTAGTATTTGTGGATTAATAACAATGATGCTCACTTGACTTATCCTTCGATGTTAAGGGTTGACTTAGTGAGATTAATCCATCATAATTATCATAGTTATGGTTATGGTAAGGAAGGGATTCCATAACTCATCCCAAGTCAAGGTTTCATTTATGTTTCGAACCACATTTTCATTACTTTATAATTTTACTTGTTCACATTACATACATAGTTCTTTTATTCCTTTATTAGTTTATTAATTGCAATTTTGAATTATTCTTTAATTCCTTTATTTTGTTTGCTCTCATCATGGAAAACCTCTTTTGCCTTTCACAATCAATTTTATGCACTTGGTGGCACTAGTTCCTAGGGAGAACGACCCGGGAGTCTAAATACTCTCGGTTAATTTTGTATTGAATTGTGACGATATCTCGGATTGAATTTTTATTGAGAGGATCCATTTCCGGTTTGGATTATACTCATGACAAAATTACTTTATCTAGTTTTCTGAATTGGCAATTTTCTCTTATCAAAATTTTAGTGCCGTTCCCGGGGAGCTAGCGTCATGAGTGCTATATTTTGGTTATTGTAAATATTTCCATAGTGTGAATAGATTATTTTTAGGTTGTTTGCTTGTTTTTGCTATTAATTAGGATTTTTGTTTCTTTTGTAATTGATGACTTTAGTTTTTATTTTCTATTTTCTCTATGAGTTATCACCCTCTTGGTTTGGAGATTGGTTGTGATTATTTTGTAGGGTTTGATAACTTCAATTTTAGATTGCATCATGGGATTGGAGCATCAATGGAAGGAGCAACCTCCTCTATACTACAATGAGCCATACCCTTCCCAATGCACATACCCAACCCAAGAATATGGTGGATTTCACAATGATTACATACCTTCACCACCATATGCCTATAACCCATACCTCCAACATAATCCTCAACCACCGCATTTTCAAACACCACACCACTACTACCAACAACTACATCCATACATACCACCTCAAGATACTCATCAGCATGAACTACCTCCCACATATACAACCTTCCTCCCAAATTATGAACCTCAATTTTCACCTCAATATGAAGTTTTTCCACCCTTGTCCCAAGACCATCAAAACCTTCAAGCCTTTCTCCAAGAGCAAGAAAGATTCCGAAACTCAAAAGGGCAATTTATGGCTACCATAGCCGATGCGGTGAACCTTTCTGTTCTACTAAGCTCATCCGATCAAGGCACTCCTCTTGAAAAGTGTGAAGGAGCAATTGAAGGGTGTAGTGAAAAGGAGAGCATGGAGCCACAAGAGAAAGAAGAAGAGACAGAGCATGAATTGAAACAAGAGGAGGAAGGTGGGATGGTTGACTTGGAAGGAGTAAAAGGAAAATTGAGGGTGATTGATCAAGATGAGGATTCCATCATTGATGATTTTTTTTTCTCATTGGTCAATCTCCTTAATGATCTTGATGAGCCTCTTCCCATTAAGTTTGAGAGAGACATGGAGGTAGACTTCTCACAACCTCTATGTTATGATTTGAGTGATGGGGAAGAGGAAGTTGGTGAGGAAGTAACTCCATTTCAAGAGCACATTGAGTGGGTAGCAATCTCACCGTTGAGCTTCATTGGCCCCCATCAGTATGCTATCTTGGAGACGGATTACCAACTTAAGATCCTTCTTGGGTTGGTACATGTTGGAGAAATGGGTATTGGTTGCCAAGAGAATCCACGGCTCTTCAAGAAAATCAATTCAAGAGTTGGGGCTCAAGCATGGTGTGAAGCACAATTGAGTGGTTTTCAGAGAGTGTTGGGGTACTTCAAGGGTCAATTAGGAGCTTGTCCATCCAGCTTAGAGCATAAAAATCTGCAAGAAGGAGAACAGGAAACTCGAATATGGGATTCCGGAGGAGCTTTAAGGACCAAGCATGGATTGAGGTTCAAAGAGGAGTGGAAACACAAGCCACCCTAGCAAGAGTCTCCTCAAAAAGTCCAACTTAGGACTATAAACCAAAGTGCTAAGTGGGAGACACCACCATAGTAATATCTTTCTTACCCTTTCTCTTTGTTTATAGTCTTGATTTTTTGTATTTTTGCCTATCTTAGCTAGCTTAGGTTAGTTTAATTCTGAGTTTGGTAGGTTAATTTTCATATGGATCATGCATTTATGGATTTTTGAATGTTTGGAGTTGAATTTTGATTGACCTAAGGTTTGGTGCCCAAGAATTTGAAGAAAATTTTTTAGAAAAAATAGGGCATGTGCGTGCACACCCACTTGTGCGCACACACACAACAACAAAGTTCTGCATACTGTGCGTACGCACCCACCTGTGCGTACGCACACCAGCCTATATGCCCTTTGTTGAGAGCACTCGCACGCTATGTGCTCGCGCATCTGCCTCTGTTTTGCGTTCTGTGCCTGCACACCTCCTGTGCGTACGCACACGTCCTTACACTCCCTCTGGTGGGAGCGCTTGCACGTCCTGTGCGTATGAACCCCACCCATTTTTGCTCCTGTGTGTGCGCACGGTCTTGTGTGCGCACGCACACGCGATCCTCAACAAAAAAAAGAGTCTTCTGTGCATTCGCACACGCTTGTGCGTACTCACACTTCTTGATCCCCTTTCTATTCAGAGCATTCGCACACCCTTGTGCGTCCGGTCACCTCCCCTGTTTCACCTTGTGTGCGTGTGCACACATGCTTGTGCGTACGCACAAGTGCTGTTTTGGGGCAACATTTTTATTGCACTTTGAATTAAGCCCTAACGCACTTTCACCCCCTCCATCTCTCTCCTCTCTCCCTTTTGCCCTATTTTCTACTTATTCTAGTTAGTTTTCATTGTATTTTATTTTCATTTTAGTATTTATATTAGTTTTGTTTACTTACTTGTTAATTGAATAAGTTGCTTGTGTTTGTTTGATAATGATTGGGCTGTTTGTTGCACAAAGTTTCCACCAATGCACTTATACTTTGCCTTAATTTACTAGCACCTAGTGGGTTTAATAACTCATGTTTTGATTTTACCACTAGGACAAATCATGTAAGAGCATTGAATTGAGTGAATTGAATTGAAAATTACTTGTTCATCATGAGCTTTCATATTAAATTCATCACATGATCGGTACTTGTTCCTTGTTGATGCATTGCATTTGTTTGAGTGACTCAACTTGATCCTTATCAAGCTTGCCACTTTTTGTAACAAGTATCTTTATCATGTGACCTTTTATTTATGTTTCATGATGAATAAGGAGTTTTCTGCTCATTATTGGATTGGTTATTATTTATTGTGCTATTCTATACTAATTTTGGGCTTTCACTTGCACAATTTCAATATCAAATATCAAATACTCAATTCACTTTGTGGTTATCTAGGGTTGCTTGGGCCCTAAGTTTTGCTTATTCTTTACTTGCAACCTAGGCTACCTAATTGAGGAATGTATGCTATTTCTTTTGATTGTGTGGATACCGCTTTACCCGGCCAATGTGTCTGTTCTAAAGTGTGCGCACACTTAGAATACACACATTGTCTTTTATCGTACCATACACATCTAATTTCCTCAATTCTTATTTAAATTGATTTATTCAGCAACCCGAGCCCCCGTACCCACCAACTGAAGGTGGAGCCTCATAGCCATTCTACTCGGATTGTGTTTGTGCACGGAGGACCGTGCAACCGCTTAAGTGTGGAGGAGGATTCGCCATTTTGGGGGGTAAATTCTCTTTTCCGAATACTTTGCACTTTATTTTGTTTTCCTTTATTATGTTTCTTGTAGATATTTGTTAGTATTTTTTACTATTGCATCCTTACTCTAGTTAATGTATATATATTGCATTTGCAGGATATATATTTATAGATAGAAGTTGTGATTGGATTATGTGAATAGCATAGTGCTTAGTTCAATTTTGTCCTAATTGTTCATGTTAGTTTTTGCAATGTTGAAAATTAGGAATAAAACTAGGAAAGATTTTGAAATTGTATCTATCATAACATACATACATACATACATATATAGGAAATAACTTTGGTGAAAAACAACAAAAATTTTCAAGAATTTTGTTTCAAGGGCATTCTATTGAATTGATTTGGAAAATTATTTTTAAAACTTGCTTGAATGATTTTTATGGAACATAGAAGAGAGATAGAACAAAACAACCTTGTGAGTTGTTGAGTCTTAATGAGTGGTTACACATTATAACCACAAATTTTGTTCATTATGTGCTATGCTCCTTCTATCATTGTAATCTTGGTTTTGCTTGATTCTTTATTTCTGATGTTTGATATTTTGAATGCATTTAGCATGATTGAGGCCATTTTTGAATTAAACTCACTCACCCATATGGACCTACCCTTGCATCTACCTTTGTTAACCCTTTTGAGCCTCTTAATCCCTTTGTTCTAATTGTTAGCATATCACAACCCTAAGTGAAAAACCATGAATTACCTTGAATCGAATCTTTGATTAGCTTAAGTTGAAGAGTGTGTTTCATTTAAGTGTGGGGGTAATTTTGGAAAAGAATGATAATGAATGAAAAAGTTTGTATTGGATATGCGTTGAAAAAGAAAATTTTGGAAAATGGGTGCACATTTATGTATCAATTTTCTTTAACCATATGCATTTGTCCTAGAAAAAGAAAACAAAAGAAAAAAAATAAAATGAAAAAAAATAATAATAAGAGGGGACAAAGGTTGCCCCAAAGAAAAAAAAAAGAGAAATGAATGAATAAGAAATACATATGTGTTTTGAATAGAAACTAAGGCATGAATGTGTGTTAAAAGAAGTAATGAGTGGTTAGAATGCATTTTTATGATTTGATTGATATAGGTTGAGTAGGATACTTAATCTAATCAAGGATTCAATTCAATTTAGTCCACTTAGCCATATTTATCCCACCTTGACCCTAACCCCATTGCAACCCTAATAAGTCCTCATGATAATTGCATTCATTCATCATATATTTGTTGATTGTTAGATGAAAAGTAATCTCTTAAAAGCATGATTAGAAGGAGATTTGAATGATTAAACCCTTAGACACCGAGTGATTAGAGTGCATACACACATAGTGAGGGTTCAATCACTCAACTCTATGTTTCCATACTTATTATCATGTATTCTTGCAAGTTGCTTTATTTTGATGAGTAAATCAATTCTTTAGATTTTGATTGCATTAAATTAATTTTTTGTTTAGCCCTATATGTCTATATACTTGCTTGAGAATTTGATTGTTTGTTTTCACCAATTCAATAGGATACTATAGTATATATAGTTATATAGTATATACATACTTGCATGCATATAGATAGTTGCATTCAATAAGTTGTTTCCCTTTGATCATTCTCCTTGTTTGATTTAGCATGAGGACATGCTATTGTTTAATTGTGGGAGAATTGATGAGCCCATATTTGACGATATATTTTAGCTTGAATTGGATGGATTTCATCATATATACTCACACTTATTCACTGAAATAACATACTTTTGTGTTTGATCCCTAAATTGAACCTAAATGTGAAAACATGCGTTTTTGTGCTTAAATTGAGCAATTTAATCCCACTTTTATCCATTTGATCCCGTGATATGATTGTTGAGTAATTTCAGATCCTAGAGGTAAGAATAGTTTGGTATAAGTGGAAGAAAGCATGCAAAAAGGGAGAAAGCATAAAGAAAACAAAGGAAAAAAGCATTTCAGCCTGTGCCCACGCACAAATGTCAAAATCAATACCTGTGCCCATGCACAGGTCTGTGCCAACGCACAAGGCAGGGTCAAAATCAGCACCTGTGCCACACTCAAGACAGAATGAAAATCAGCACTTGTGCCCACGCACAAGTCTGTGCCCAAGGCCCACGCACAGGTCTGTTCCCACGCACAGGAGGAAAATCAACAAGTGTGCCCATGTACAGACCTGTGCATACGCATAGGTACCAACGTGTGCCTCCATTAAAAAGTCACATGGACTCACGTTTTGAGGGACTTTTTGGCCCATTTTTTAAGGCTTTAGAGCATATTTGAAGGGGGAAGCAACCACACATCAGAAAATACACTACCATACTTCATACAATAATTTTTAGGTGTAGTTTTAGGGTAGTTAGCTTAGGTTTTCTCTTAATTTCATTAGGTTTTTAATTAGGTTTTCGATGTAGAATTTTATAGTTCAAGTTTTGCTTTTGGATTTTGGTATCTCAATGTAAGTATTTCTTTAATTTCCTCTTTTATTATACTCTTTGTTCTACACTTTTTTCTATTTTAAGTCACTTTGTCAATACACATATGATTTTGCAATTTTGGATTTCTAGTTGATGAATTTGATGTTTGATGATTATTACATATTTGTTTGAGTTACTTTTATTGATTTTGATCATTTATGGTTCATAGCTTTTATCATTTTTCCAATTTTGCCATGTTTTATGATATTGCCCTCCATGTGTTCGATGAAATGCTAATTTTGATTATGGGGTAAATTCCACCCCTTGGCTTAGGGAAAATGAGTTTATGGATTACTAGAGCTATAATTTTCAGCATTTAGTGATAATTCTTGAGTTGTTAGTTGTTATTGTTTCTCCTAACGCTAGCTTTTTACCAATTAATTTGGTAAGTTAACTAGGATTTATGGATTAATAACAATGATGCTCACTTGACTTATCCTTCGATATTAAGGGTTGACTTCGTGAGATTTATCCATCATAATTATCATAGTTGTGGTTATGGTAAGGAAGGGATTCCATAACTCATCCCAAGTCAAGGTTTTATTTATGTTTTGAACCACATTTTCATTACTTTATAGTTTTACTTGTTCACATTACATACATAGTTCTTTTATTCCTTTATTAGTTTATTAATTGCAGTTTTGAATCGTTCTTTAATTCCTTTATTTTGTTTACTCTCATCATTGAAAACCCCTTTTTTCCTTTCACAATCAATTTTATGCACTTGTTGGCACTAGTTCCTAGGGAGAATGACCCGAGAGACTAAATACTCTCGGTTAGTTTTGTATTGAATTGTGACAATATCTTGGATTAAATTTTGATTGAGAGAATCCATTGCCGGTTTGGACTATACTCACGAGGGAATTACTTTATCCAGTTTTCTGAATTGGCAAAATTTTCTCTTATCAAACTTTTGGCGCCGTTGTCGGGGAGCTAGTGTCATGAGTGCTATATTTTGGTTGTTGTAAATATGTCCATAATGTGAATATATACTTTTTGGGTTATTTGCTTGTTTTTGCTATTAATTAGGATTTTTGTTTCTTTTGTAATTGATGACTTTAATTTTTATTTTCTATTTTCTTTATGAGTTATCACTCTCTTAGTTTGGAGTTTGGTTGTGATTATTTTGTTGGGTTTGATAACTTCAATTTTGGATTGCATCATGGGATTGGAGCATCAATTTTGGAAGGAGCAACCTCCTCTATACTACAATGAGCCATACCCTTCCCAATGCACATACTCAACCCAAGGATATGGTGGATTTCACAATGATTACATACCTTCACCACCATCTGCCTATGACTCATACCTCCAACATAATCCTCAACCACCACATTTTCAAACACCACACGACTACTACCAACAACTACATCCGTACATACCACCTCAAGATACTCATCAACATGAATTACCTCCCACATATACAACCTTCCTCCCAAGTTATGAACCTCAATTTTCACCTCAATATGAGGTTTTCCACGCTTGTCCCAAGACCATCAAGACCTTCAATCCTTTCTCCAAGAGCAAGAAGGATTCTGAAGCTCACAAGGGCAATTCATGGCTACCATAGCCGAAGCGGTGAACCAAAATATCACAATGTCTGGTCGGATGATAGTTAAGTAGACTAGTCCTCTAACTAACTATCAATAAAGAGTAGGATTATCCAAACAGTGCCATCCATAGGAGTAAAACGAACATTAGGCTTAAGAGGAGTAAACTAAGTGCGACTATCTGTAATACTGGCTCGAGCAAGAAGATCTGAAGCATACTTAGCTTGAGAGAGATAGATACCATCATCTGTGGATATGACCTCGAGACCAAGAAAATAACTAAGAGAACCAAGATCTTTCATCACAAAAATAAGGTGAAGGGAGGCTTTGAGATCATAGATACCATCAACATCATCTCCAATAATGATCATGTCATCAACATACAAAAGCAGAAGATAACAACTCCACGCTCACTTTTACGAATAAAGAGAGCTTTCTTATGAGGGTTGCGAGTGAAATCGAGATTGCATATAGTGGTGCTGAACTTGTCAAACCATTCGCGAGGAGTTTGCTTAAGACCATAAAGTACCTTGTAAAGGAGACAAACTTTGCTAGAAGGAAAAGGATAACCTGGAGGGGGTTTCATATATACCTTCTTTCTCAAATCTCCATTAAGAAATGCATTCTTCACATCCATCTGACTGAGAGACCATTTTTTTACTGCAATAATGGCAAGAAGATCTCGAACAGATGTGAGACGAGCAACAGGAGCAAAAGTCTCTTCGTAGTTGATATCATACTCTTGAGTACAACCTTGAGCAACCAAACGTGCCTTGTAACCGTCAATAAAACCATCAGAGTAAGTCTTGATCTTGTATACCCATCTACTTCCCACAACTTCCTGATTAGAAGGAGGATTAACCAAATTTCAAGTGTGTGCTTTCTCAAGTGCTTGTATTTCTTCCTGCATTGCTTGTTGCCAATTTGAATTTGTGGAGGCTTCTCTGAATGACTTAGGTTCATATTGATAAAGAATAGTAGAAAAGTGATGATAATCCAGAAGATGAGGAGGTGGATTTCTTACCTTAGAAGAACGAGTGGAAGGAGGAGGCCTGACGGTAGGAGCAGGATCGTGGTCTAGTCTGGAATCATCGGGAGATGGATAAGGCAGAAGAACAGGAGGCTGTAGATGGTGACTTGAGATAGAACCTATAGAATCATCACCAGGTAAAAGATCAACATTAGGGTTAGTGAAAAAAGGTGAATGAGTTGGAGGAATGGACTCAAAAGTGGAGAACCAAGAAAACATGTGATGCTCCTAGAAGACAACATGACGAGATATACGAATACGTTTAGAGATAGGATTCCAACAATGATAACCCTTGTTTTCAGTGACATAACCAAGGAAATAACACATACGAGCCCAAGGTTCAAGTTTACTATGTTCATGAGGCTGAAGAAGAACAAAACAGACATAACCAAAAACTCGAAGAGAACTGTAATCTGGAGAGGTATGATAAAGACACTCAAAGGTAGTAATGTTACCAAGAACAAAAGAAGGAAGTCTATTGCTAGCATGAATAGTAGGAAGAACAGCTTCACCCCAAGTACGCTCAGGACACGAAGAAGAAAGAAGCATTATACGAACAGAGTCAAGAATGTGACGGCGTTTGCGTTCAGCTCGTCTATTTTGTTGAGACATACCAGGACAAGAAAACTCAGACAAAGTATCCTGTTCTACAAGAAAGGTTAAAATTTTGGAATCACGGTATTCCATAGCATTATCGCGTAAAAAAATTTTAATGACCTTGGAAAACTGAGTTTTAATCATAGTAGCAAAATTAATAAAAATCCTGAGGTAACTCATGGCAATTTGTCATCCAATAAACCCAAGTAAAGCGTGAATAATCATCAATGAAAACGACAAAGTATCAAGCTCCTCCCACAGAAGCGGTGGGAGCAGGGCCCTAAACATCAGAGTAAATAAGATCAAAAGGAGAGCAAGCAAGAGAGGAAGTATTGTGAAAAGATAAAGTAGGTTGTTTGGCAGTTTGACAAAAAATACAATCAAAAGACTCATTAGGAACCTGTTCCAAAACACCGTGAGACACAAGAGGACACAATTTTTCTAAGGAGCTGTGGGCAAGACGTTGATGCCATAAGTGAAGGGTAGATAGAGAACAAGCAACAAAGAGATTTGGTACAGGAGGAATATGAAGATTCTCGAGTTCAAACAACCTTCTGACCTTACGTCCAGTCCTAATAATTTGTCCCATCTGACAATCCTGTACATGACAACCAAAAATGGAAAAAGTGACATCAAAACCCAGATCAACAAGTTGACCAACAGAAATAAGATTAAAGTTCACTTTGGGAATATAATAAGTATCAGGGAGATTAAGAGTCGACTAATAGATAGAACCCTTGTGTGTTGCGTGCAAGAGGAAACCATTAGCAGTATTGACAGAAGGTGCATTTGTAGTGGTAGACAGAGGCGAGAAAAGATTATGCAACAGAGACATGTGATTAAAGCAACCCGAGTCAAAATACCATTTAGAATTACCTAGAGAAGTCAAAAAAGTAATAGTAGAATTACCAGAAATGGAGAGAAGATGCTGAAGAAGAGACGCAATATCAGATAGAGATACAGGAGACCGGTTGATAGGAGCAAAGGTGGTAGATTTAGTAGTAGTAGCAACAGCAGAAGCAAGCACAGTATTAGAGAAGTTGAGACGAGAATGATACTTGAGTTGATCAGGATATGGTGAGCGAGTAGAACAAGTAGTAATCAAATATCCCGTGAGCTTGCAATAATGGCAGAACAGCTGTGAACAATGGTAGCTAATGTGACCTTTTTGGTGGCATGTGCGACATTCAACAGAAGGACAGTCGAAGAAGAGGTGCCCAGAACGGTTACAATTTTGATAGAATTTACCCTTTCTGTCTGTGGCAGCAAAAACATCTGACTTTTCCATAATTGTAGTCACAAAGATCAAAGAGGGGAGAGAAAACTGCAATTGTGGAGCAAAAAATGAGAAAAAGGAGTGCAGAATCAAAAAGAGCTCACCAAAAAATCTTAGGGAGGGTCCCACTATCTGCCATGTCAGTAGATGGATGCCACGTGGGGCGGGTCCAGGCGCGGGTCTGACAGGTTGGAGCAGATGCGATCGTGGGTTGGGCGTGGACAAGCGTAGGCGCGACACGTGGGACCGTCTGGGCTGTTGATCAAGTGCCCAATCCGATAGCGTGGAATGAATCTGGAAAAGAGAAGAAACTGGTGACGGCAAGAACTTCCGGCCGCGCGTGGTGGCGTTTGAGGATGTTTCGGCAACGTTTCGGGTCTCGTTGAACTCATGATGACGAGACGAAGACGATGGTAAAGGCGATGACGAACCAAAGTGTCGGGAAAAAAACGAAAATTAAGGACAAAGAATACTGTCGGAAGAGAAAAATCAAAAGGGCTATGGACGAATTTCTAAAAAAAAAATCTATACTCTTGATACCATGTTAAAAATAAGAGAGTGATCTAAAAAAATGTATTATTCAAATTGTGAAAAAATATAATGTATAAACAGTATATATAAGTGTTAGAAGACTCAGAATAATAAAAATATACAATTCTATAATTAATATACAAATATTTTATATAAATATAAATGATACTAATAATTTAATATTGATTCTAATTTATTCTTTTAACATTGAAAATTAATATTGATATTGAGAGTATGTAGTTGTTCGCTGACCTCTAGATTATTATCATTTATTTATTTATGCTTACTTTTAATGGTATATTTCCGTTCAGGAGAATCAATGGATCGGAGTTGTTATGCAAAGATCTATTAATTATCTTAGCATAAAAAATAGTGAAAAAAAATAATGAATTTTTATTTTCGACTTTACTTTGCTAAACGAGATCATGGATTTGAGCGTTATAGTTCACCTAGATGTGATTTTGGTTATGACTTTGACATATACAATTTTTAAAATTTTAACAAATATTATTAGGTTTGAGATATTTACTGCTAACTACGGTGATTAATTTTATAGTCAAAATTTCAATATTTTTTGATAAATAAGAGAGTACACTTGATTAATAAAAAGTGGAAATAAGCCCGCACTGTCCGGTACAATTGTTCTTTTGGAATTGAAAATAAATACTTCATTCATCTGTCTTATATGTAATTATTGAAAATTTTGACATAAAAAATTAATGTATTTAAATGCAATATTAATTATGTCACTGTCCTTGATCATGTGCCAAATTTGGCTAAATATATATTAAAAAAAATCTTTTGCTGTCATCAAATTCCAAGAAAGCTTATTTATTTTTCTTATTGAATTACTTTAAACTTTTATCGTATTTAATATGAATTTAATTAAAAACTAATTTTTCAGTTAATATTAAATAATTTTAAATTATGAATTATATATTCTAAATTTTAATTTTAAATCTTAAACATAAAATCTAAATTCTTCAAAAGTAAAAATTAAAAAATAGAAATAAATTAGTTAATATTGACTAATTAAAAATTAATTCCTTATAAGAATAATGACAATAATTCATTATTTGATTATGCAATATATGTGCGCGCGCGTGTGCGTGTGCGTGTGTGTTTTGAGGGTTATCTGAAACAGTGAATTGGAACGTAAATATACTTGAGAGGTGCTAGTATATTTATAGCAGAGTCGATAACCACCTTTTTGGAGTAGTTCCACCTTTGTTGGTGGTCCTTTATCTTGGGAGTTTGTTGGCATCTATCTTTGAGTAAAGATAGAGATAGTAGGAGAGATTCGCGGAGGCAGTTACTTATTTGGATAAGTAAAACTGTACCTTCTTGTTGTGTCCGACCTCTTAGGAGATCAGGTAAGAGGAGGACCTTGGTAGGCCATTATGCTTAATGGGCCTTCCTTTGTGTTTTGGGTTAGAGTATGAACAATGCCTCTGCTTAAGTCCGAGCTTTCATGAGGTCGGGTTTAATCATTTGTGGCTTCAGTCTTCATTGTCGAGTATGCCGCCTTCAAGAGATTGGGTACTCGATATGTTTTTAAAATTTTGAAATGTTGCCACTTTAATAAGATGGCAAACGTTACGCGTCAGTTTTCTAGGAATCCGTGCATGGCTTTAAAGCTGGGTACGAAATGTCTTTTTTGCCCCTTGTTTCTTGTAAAAGCCTGTGCCTTTCTTCTTTCTTCTCCATTTTTGGAAAACGATCTCTTTGCTTTGTTTCCTTCGAAAGACAAAAAACCCTTCACTTTTCTTCTTTTGTTCTTTATTCAATGCTTCATTTCAAGATTTCTTTATCTTAGACCCATTAATGATCTCGTTTTACCTTTTGGAGAGGATCGTTTGTGTTTCTTGTTGTTTGATATGCCCTTCTATTTTTGCACCTCATCAAGGTTGGTTCTTTTATCCTCTTTTTGTTTTTTTTTTGTTTCAACTATTCTAGGTTCTTGAAACTATTTTGAATGATGCTTTGAATGGTGACTGGGAATATTTGATGATGAAAATTTTGCTTTCCCTTTAACTGTCATTACTCATTTATTGTTGAAAATACTTTTGAAACTGCTTTTTGTCTGAGATTATTGCTATGGACTTTGGTTGTGTTGCCCCCAAATGGTGTCGCGTTTGTTTTTTCGAGAGTAATGCCATTTTGGTATCTTGGGAGTTTTTGTTGAAAAATCATTTTTGAATTTTTATTCTTCGTTCTGTTGATAGTAAACCCGACTTCCTTTGTTTGGTGTCTGAGTTCTTTTTGTGATGGCTGCTTTGTTTGATGTGTTTGTAGGTATAGCTTTATGTCTCGATCTGTTATTCACGACATGTCAACAAAAGTCCCTTCTTCTCTTTTAACTTGGGTAGATACTTCTGTCCTTACTCCTGTCCCTGTGGTTGATAGAGAATATGCCGAGACCTTTCGTAGGTACCATAGGCTGTGTGAGAACCGAAAAGATGAGCAAAACTATGAGATAGTAGTAGTTGATCCCAAGGAGAGGGTATGTTTTCCCCCATTATATAGGTTGGAACGCCCCTTCTTTTACGCTTATGATTGTTTTTTCACTAAGCTAGACATTAGGCTTCCCTTTTCTAACTTTGAGAGTAATTTCCTCTGGACTTGCAAGGTCGCCCCTTCCCAACTTCACCCTAACTCGTGGGCCTTTTTGAAAATATACCAAATTCTATGTTGGGAGCTTGATGTTCGACCTTCCCTCAAGGTTTTCTTTTATCTGTTTGTTCTAACCAAACCCTTTGGCTCAAAAAAGCTAGCTTGACTTTCCTTTCGTGCCGTTCAGGGTAGGAAGGTTTTCTCCATTTTTGACAAGTCCTTCCATAATTTCAAATTTTATTTCTTCAAAGTTCGAGCTGTAGAGGAAGCCCGACTTTTCTTTTTAGATGATAATGATGAACCATGTTTCCCGTTATATTGGGAAGAGAAACTAGTGATAGTCAAATACAATGTAGATGACTTAGATGAGCTTAAGAAGAGTGTAGTTGGCTTATTTTAAAAGTGCTTGTGTGGGAGACCTTCTAATGGACTTTCATGACATTATCAAATGCCATAAACGCTGCTATTTTTTATGCATAACTGGCTTAGGCTTCTTCCTTCTTGTTTTATAAATTCTCCATTTAATGTGCTACTTAGCTTCAGATGCTAGTTGCTTTTGTATCTCCATTAAAGTTAGTTGTATAAGCTGAAACTCTTAATAGAAATAGGGTTTGCAAGTGCAGAGTATTTGTTTGAAAGTCTTTAATTCTTAACTATACATAGCTTCTCTTTATATGCTCCAATTTGTATACTTCTTTTTATAGGCTTTAATTTGTAAGTTGTGTATATTGTTGCTGAAAATACAAACATATAACACATTGCTTTCGTAGCTCCACATGCCTAGATTATGCATGAGAATGTGACAAGTGTATATTTCTTTCTTCTTTCTCTATCCTTTTGCACTATCTAAATAGGCTTTTTTCACAACAAGAACAATCTACAAATACAATGACAAAGTCTACACCTGTAGTCATTAATGCATCTGCTACTGATGCATCCAGTTCTGATTTGGGGTCAGGTGCTAATGTCTCTAAAAATCATCTATCCAGAGCTCTATCTGAAGATACAGTTTGTCTATTGTGTCTTGCATTTGTTTCTTGTAATGCTAATTTCCTGATAAAATTGTTCAATTAACTGTGAAAATTTACTGTGTATGTTCCACTTTAGTATTTCTATTTTCATGTTGCTTAAAGATGGACAGTTATCTTTCTTAAACATATAGTGCTTGCTTGAGTATCAAGTTTATATGATCTATTTTAGCATTATTTTCTGGAATAAAATCTAATATAAGTTTTATATGTAAAGATTTTATATTGGGTGATCAATATATGAATGGTTGTTACATATTGTTTTCCCTTCTATACATTTAAGTTGATGAATTTCGTTGAAGGTAGGATTGCACTACTTTTAGAAGGAGGATATAACCTTGACTCCATTGCAAAGTCTACGCATGCTTGCCTGGAGGTTTTGCTTGAAGACGAGCCTATTGTTGGTTCATCTTAGGCCTATCCATTTGAGTTCACCTAGCGTGTCATTCAAGCAGTAATAATTCATTACCATAATATATGTTGTTTTGATCCTTTAAGGGGCAATATGATTTTGTGATTTTATTTCTTATTATTTTTTAGTTAGGGGTGAATAGTAAAAAATGAAAAAATGTCTTTTTTTCTTTCCTGAAAGCATCATATGGGCTTTTGTTACTCAAATGTATTTGACATCTATTTAATGTTAAATCTTTGTGTTTGTGATGAGCGGATAATTTGTACGCTTTTTGGCATTATTTTTAGTATGTTTCTAGTAGGATTTAGTTAGTTTTTAGTATATTTTTATTAGTTTTTAGTTAAAATTCGCTTTTCTGGACTTTACTATGAGTTTGTGTGTTTTTCTGTGATTTCAGGTATTTTCTGGCTGAAATTGAGGGACCTGAGCAAAAATCTGATTCAAAGACTGAAAAGGACTGCAGATGCTGTTGGATTCTGACCTCCCTGCACTCGAAGTGGATTTTCTGGAGCTATAGAAGCCCAATTGGCGCGCTCTCAATGGCGTTGGAAAGTAGACATCCTGGGCTTTCCAGCAATATATGATAGTCCATACTTTGCCCAAGATTTGATGGCCCAAACCGGCGTTCAAAGTCACCTTTAGAATTCCCAGCGTTAAACGCCGGAACTGGCACCAAAATGGGAGTTAAACGCCCAAACTGGCATAAAAGCTGGCGTTTAACTCCAAGAAGAGTCTCTACACGAAAATGCTTCATTGCTCAGCCCAAACACACACCAAGTGGGCCCGGAAGTGGATTTTTATGTCATTTACTCATCTTTGTAATTCTTAAGCTACTAGTTCCCTATAAATAGGACCTTTTTACTATTGTATCTAAATCTTCTGATCATGTTTTTATGATTGAACCCTCTTTGGGAGGCTGGCCTCACGGCCATGCCTAGACCTTGTTCTTATGTATTTTCAACGGTGGAGTTTCTACACACCATAGATTAAGGTGTGGAGCTCTGTTGTACCTCGAGTATTAATGCAATTACTATTGTTCTTCTATTCAATTCCGCTTGTTCTTGTTCCAAGATATCACTTGTTCTTCAACTTGATGAATGTGATGATCCGTGACACTCATCATCATTCTCACCTATGAACGTGTGACTGACAACCACCTCCGTTCTACCTTAGATTGGGTGAATATCTCTTGGATTCCTGATACACGATGCATGGTTGATCGCCTGACAACCGAGCGCTCGCCTGACAAACGAGCCAGCCATTCCGTGAGATCAGAGTCTTCGTGGTATAGGCAAGAACTGATGGCGGCATTCAAGAGAATCCGGAAGGTCTAACCTTGTCTGTGGTATTCTGAGTAGGATTCAATGATTGAATGACTGTGACGTGCTTCAAACTCCTGAGGGCGGGGCGTTAGTGACAGACGCAAAAGAATCACTGGATTCTATTCCGGCCTGATTGAGAACCGACAGATGGATAGCCGTGCCGTGACAGGGTGCGTTGAATATTTCCACTGAGAGGATGGGAGGTAGCCACTGACAACGGTGAAACCCTTTCATTAGCTTGCCATGGAAAGGAGTAGGAAGGATTGGATGAAGACAGTAGGAAAGCAGAGAGACAGAAGGGACAAAGCATCTCCATTCGCTTATCTGAAGTTCTCACCAATGAATTGCATAAGTATCTCTATCTTTATCTTTATATTTTATTCATACATCATCTATACCCATTTGAGTCTGCCTGACTAAGATTTACAAGGTGACCATAGCTTGCTTCATACCAACAATCTCTGTGGGATCGACCCTTACTCGCGTAAGGTTTATTACTTGGACGACCCAGTACACTTGCTGGTTAGTTGTGCGAAGTTGTAGTGATCACAATTTCGTGCACCAAGTTTTTGGCGCCGATGCCGGGGATTGTTTCGAGTATGGACAACTGACGGTTCATCTTGTTGCTTAGATTAGGTATTTTTCAGAATCCTTAAGAATGAGTTCTAGAGTTTCATGATGATCTGTTGAAGTCTGGCTGGCTGTGAAGCCATGTCTAATCTTATTGGACTGAGGTTTCAACTGATCATCACAAGAGCTTGTTGATTTCTATCAATCTTGCTATTGGAGCAATGATCTGCTAAGGCTTGGCTGGCCATTGGCCATGTCTAGTGTTTTGGACCGAAGCTTTCTTTGAAAGCTTGGCTGGCTGTGAAGCCATGTCTAATTCCTGGACCGAAGTCTTAGACTAGCATTGCAATGATTCCTGGAATTCAAATTAAGAATTCTGAAACCTTTATTTTCTATTTTCATATAATTTTCGAAAAAGCACAAAAAAAATTACAAAACCATAAAAACCAAAAAAGATTTTATGTTTCTTGTTGAGTCTAGTGTCTTATTTTAAGTTTGGTGTCTTTCATGCATTGTTTATTTGATCTTGGTTCTATTTTCAAGTCAATAGTACAGGGAATTGAAGATTCAGAACATGCAGCAGAGGAATTATACAGGAAAAGCTGGGCGTTCAAAACGCCCAGTGAAGAAGGCAGACTGGCGTTTAAACGCCAGCCAGGGTGCCTGGCTGGGCGTTTAACGCCCAAAAAGGTAGTGCATTGGGCGTTAAACGCCAGAATGTGCACCATTCTGGGCGTTTAACGCCAGGATGGCACTAGAGGGAGGATTTTGTTTTCGAATCAATTTTTTTTCAAGTTTTCAAAGTTTTTCAAAATCAAATCTTTTTCAAATCATATCTTTTCAATCAAATGTTTTCAAAATCAATTTCTTTCCTTTTTCAAAGATACTTGCTATCAATTAATGATTTGATTCAACATTTCAAGTATGTTGCCTTTTCTGTTGAGAGAGGTTTAATGTTTGAATCATATCTTTTCTTGTTAGGCAAGTCATTAATTTTTTAAAATCAAATCTTTTTAAATTGTTTTTCAAATCATATCTTTTCAATCATATCTTTTTAAAACCGTGACTTTTCAATCATATCTTTTTGGTTTATTTTTTTCAAAATCTTTTTCAAAAATTACTTGATTTCTTTCCCACTCCTGGTTTTCGAAAATCAATTAAAGTTTTTCAAAATGTTTTCAAAATCTTTCACTTAATTTTCGAAAATTTCTTCCTCTCTTCTCACATCCTTCTATTTATGGAGTACCACTCCTCCTCAATGCACAATTCGAACTCTATCTCACTAAGTTCGAATTCTCTACTTCTTCCTTCTATTTTTCTTTTTCTTTGACACCTCAAGGAATCTCTATACTGTGACATAGAGGATTCCACATTTTCTTGTTCTCTTCTCTTTCATATGAGCAGGAGCAAAGACAAAAGCATTCTTGTTGAAGCTGACCCTGAACCTGAAAGGACCTTGAAGCGAAAGCTAAGAGAAGCTAAGGCACAACTCTCTGTAGAGGACCTAACAGAAATCTTCAAAGAAGAAGAACCCATGGCAGCCGAAAACAACAACAATGCCAACAATGCAAGGAAGGTGCTGGGTGACTTTACTGCACCTACTCCCGACTTCTATGGGAGAAGCATCTCTATCCCTGCCATTGGAGCAAACAACTTTGAGCTTAAGCCTCAATTAGTTTCTCTAATGCAATAGAATTGCAAGTTCCATGGACTTCCATTGGAAGATCCTCATCAGTTCTTAGCTGAATTCTTGCAAATCTGTGACACTGTCAAGACTAATGGGGTTGACCCTGAGGTCTACAGACTTATGCTATTCCCTTTTGCTGTAAGAGACAGAGCTAGGACATGGTTGGACTCACAACCTAAAGAAAGCCTGAACTCTTGGGAAAAGCTAGTCAATGCCTTCTTGGCAAAGTTCTTTTCACCTCAAAAATTGAGTAAGCTTAGAGTGGAAGTCCAAACCTTCAGACAGAAGGAAGGAGAATCCCTCTATGAAGCTTGGAAAAGATACAAACAATTAATCAGAAAGTGTCCTTCTGACATACTTTCTGAATGGAGCATCATAGGTATTTTCTATGATGGTCTCTCTGAACTATCCAAGATGTCTTTGGATAGCTCTGCTGGAGGATCTCTTCATCTGAAGAAGACGCCTACAAAAGCTCAAGAACTAATTGAAATGGTTACAAATAACCAATTCATGTACACTTCTGGAAGGAATACTGTGAACAATAGGACAAATCAGAAGAAAGGAGTTCTTGAGATTGATACTCTGAATGCCATATTGGCTCAGAACAAGATATTGACTCAGCAAGTCAATTTGATTTCTCAAAGTCTGTCTGGAATGCAAAATGCACCTGGCAGTACTAAGGATGCTTCATCTGAAGAAGAAGCTTATGATCCTGAGAACCCTTCAATGGAAGAGGTGAATTACATGGGAGAACCCTATGGAAACACCTATAATTCTTCATGGAGAAATCACCCAAATTTCTCATGGAAGGATCAACAGAGACCTCAACAAGGTTTCAACAACAATAATGGTTGAAGAAACAGGTTTAGCAATGGCAAGCCTTTTCCATCATTTTCTCAGCAACAGACAGAGAATTCTAAGCAGAACCCCTCTGATTTAGCAACCATGGTCTCTGATCTAATCAAAATCACTCAAAGTTTCATGAATGAAACAAGGTCCTCCATTAGAAATTTGGAGGCACAAGTGGGACAGCTGAGCAAGAAAGTTACTGAACTCCCTCCTAGTACTCTTCCAAGCAATACAGAAGAAAATCCAAAAGGAGAGTGCAAGGCCATCAACATGGCCAAATTTGGAGAGGAAGGAAAGGAAGTGAACGCCACTGAGGAAGACCTTAATGGGCGTGCACTGACCTCCAATGAGTTCCCTAATGAGGAACCATGGGAATCTGATGCTCAAAATGAGACCATAGAGATTCCATTGGACTTACTTCTGCCATTCATGAGCTCTGATGAGTATTCTTCCTCTGAAGAGGATGAGTATGTCACTGAAAAGCAAGTTGCTAAATACCTTGGAGCAATCATGAAGCTAAATGACAAGTTATTTGGTAATGAAACTTGGGAGAATGAACCTCCTTTGCTCACCAAAGAACTGGATGACTTGTCTAGGCAGAAATTACCTCAAAAGAGACAAGATCCTGGGAAGTTTTCAATACCTTGTACCATAGGCACCATGACCTTCAAGAAGGCTCTGTGTGACTTAGGGTCAAGTGTAAACCTCATGCCTCTCTCTGTAATGGAGAAGCTAGGGATCTTTGAGGTACAAGCTGCAAGAATCTCACTAGAGATGGCAGACAATTCAAGAAAACAAGCTTATGGACTTGTAGAGGATGTTTTGGTGAAGATTGAAGACCATTACATCCCTGCTGATTTCATAGTCCTAGAGACTGGGAAGTGCATGGATGAATCCATCATCCTTGGCAGACCCTTCCTAGCCACAGCAAAGGCTGTGATTGATGTTGATGGAGGTGAATTGATCATTCAAGTGAATGAAGAATTCTTTGTGTTTAAGGCTCAAGGATATCCCTCTGTCACCATGGAGAGGAAGCATGAAGAGCTTCTCTCAAGACAGAGTCAAACAGAGCCCCCACAGTCAAACTCTAAGTTTGGTGTTGGGAGGTGGTGCACGAAATTGTGATTCATTCTTTTCTAACTCGAAACAATCCCCGGTAATGGCTCCAAAAACTTGGTGCTCAATATCACGGTGTCTAAAATTCAATTCACAACTCCGCACAACTAACCAGCAAGTGCACTGGGTCGTCCAAGTAATACTTTACGTGAGTAAGGGTCGATCCCACGGAGATTGTTGGTATGAAGCAAGCTATGGTCATCTTGTAAATCCCAGTTAAGTGGACTCATAAAGTCAAATGTGATTAGATTGGATAAATAAAGATAAATAAAATAAAAAGGGATAGAAATACTTATGTAAATCAATAGTGAGAATTTCAGATAGGCATATGGAGATGCTGTACTCCTCTTGGATCTTTACTTTCTTATTGCATTCATCCAATCCTTCTTACTCCTTTCCATGGCAAGCTGTATGTTGGGCATCACCGTTGTCAATGGCTACATCCCATCCTCTCAGTGAAAACGTTCCTATGCTCTGTCACAGCACGGCTAATCATCTGTCGGTTCTCAATCAGGTTGGAATAGAATCCCTTGATTCTTTTGCGTTTGTCATCACGCCCAGCCTTCAGGAGTTTGAAGCTCGTCACAGTCATTCAATCCCAGAATCCTACTCGGAATACCATAGACAAGGTTTAGACTTTCCGGATCCTCATGAATGCCGCCATCTATCTAGCTTATACCACGAAGATTCTGTTGGGGAATCTAAGAGATATGCGCCCGGCCTAGAGTAGAACGAAAGTGGTTGTCAGTCACGCGCGTTCATAGGTGAGAATGATGATGAGTGTCACGGATCATCACATTCATCAAAGTTAAGTGTAACGTATATCTTGGAATAAGAATAAAAGAGAATTGAATAGAAAGTAATAGTAATTGTATTGAAACTTGAGGTACAGCAGAGCTCCACACCCTTAATCTATGGTGTGCAGAAACTCCACCGTTGAAAATACATAAGTGAAAGGTTCAGGCATGGCCGAATGGCCAGCCCCCATGATCTGAGAACTAATCGTCCCAAGATGTATAATACACTAGTAAAAAGTTCTATTTATAATAAACTAGCTCCTAGGGTTTACATCAGTAAGTAATTGATGCATAAATCCACTTCTGGGGCCCACTTGGTGTATGTTTTGGCTGAGCTTGATCTATTCACGAGCTGAGGCTTTTATTGGAGTTGAACTCCAAGTTATAACGTATTTTGGGCGTTCAACTCCGGATCATGACGTGTTTCTGGCGTTTAACTCCAGACAGCAGCATGTACTTGGCGTTCAACGCCAAGTTATGTCGTCAATTTCCGAATAAAGTATGGACTATTATATATTTCTGGAAAGCTCTGGATGTCTACTTTCCAACGCCATTGAGAGCGCGCCATTTGGAGTTCTGTAGCTCCAGAAAATCCATTTTGAGTGCAGGGAGGTCAGATTCCAACAGCATCAGCAGTCCTTTTGTCAGCCTTTTTCAGAGTTTTGCTCAAGTCCCTCAATTTCAGCCAGAAATTACCTGAAATCACAGAAAAACACACAAACTCATAGTAAAGTCAAGAAATTTGAATTTAACATAAAAACTAATGAAAACATCCCTAAAAGTAGTTTGAACTTACTAAAAACTACCTAAAAACATTGCCAAAAAGCGTATAAATTATCCGCTCATCACAACACCAAACTTAAATTGTTGCTTGTCCCCAAGAAACTGAAAATCAATTAGGATAAAAAGAAGAGAATATACTACAAATTCCAAAATATCAATGAATATTAATTATAATTAGATGAGCGGGACTTGTAGCTTTTTGCTTCTGAACAGTTTTGGCATCTCACTTTTTCCTTTGAAGTTCAGAATGATTGGCTTCTCTAGGAACTTAGAATTTCGGATAGTGTTATTGACTTTCCTAGTAAAGCATGTTGATTCTTGAACACAACTACTTATGAGTCTTGGCCGTGGCCCTAAGCACTCTGTTTTCCAGTATTACCACCGGATACATAAATGCCACAGACACATAACTGGGTGAACCTTTTCAGATTGTGACTCAGCTTTGCTAGAGTCCCCAGTTAGTGGTGTCCAGAGCTCTTAAGCACACTCTTTTTGCTTTGGATCACGACTTTAACCACTCAGTCTCAAGCTTTTCACTTGGACCTTCATGACACAAGCACATGGTTAGGGACAGCTTGATTTAGCCGCTTAGGCCTGGATTTTATTTCCTTGGGCCCTCCTATCCATTGATGCTCAAAGCCTTGGATCCTTTTTACCCTTGCCTTTTGGTTTTAAGGGCTATTGGCTTTTTCTGCTTGCTTTTTCTTTTTCTTTCTATTTTTTTCGCCACTTTTTTTTTCGCAAGCTTTCTTTTTCACTGCTTTTTCTTGCTTCAAGAATCAATTTCATGATTTTTCAGATCATCAATAACATTTCTCTTTGTTCATCATTCTTTCAAGAGCCAACAATTTTAACATTCATAAACAACAAGATCAAAAATATGCACTGTTCAAGCATTCATTCAGAAAACAAAAAGTATTGTCACCACATCAATATACTTAAATTAAATTCAAGGATAAATTCGAAATTCATGTACTTCTTGTTCTTTTGAATTAAAACATTTTTCATTTAAGAGAGGTGAAGGATTAATGGATTTATTCATAACTTTAAGACATAGTTACTAACTACTAATGATCATGTAATAAAGACACAAGTATAGATAAACATATAACATAAAAAAAAATGAAAAGTAGAAGAAAAATTTAAGAACAAGGAATGAGTCCACCTTAGTGAGGGTGGCGCCTTCTTGAAGGACCATTGATGTCCTTGAGCTCTACTATGTCTCTGAATTGTTGTAATTTAGTTTCTCTTAGTTTCCTCTTCAGAGTCCTTTCAGGTTCTGGATCAACTTCAACAAGAATGTCTTTTTCCTTATTCCTGCTCATATGAAAGAGAAGAGGAAAAGAAAAGGAAGAGGAATCCTCTATGTCATAGTAAAGAGGATCCTTATTATTAGTAGAAGAAGAAAGGGGATAATGGAAGGAGAGGGATGAATAGTCTGTATAAAGAGTAAGGATAGGGGAGGTGATAAGAGATGAAGAGAAGTGTTAGTAAATAAATAAATAAATAGAAGAAGATGAGAGAGGGATTTTCGAAAATATTTTTGAAAAGGAGTTAGTAATTTCGAAAATTAAAGATGAATTAAAATTAAAATTAAAACTTGAAACAATTAGTTAATTAAAAAGAATTTTTGAAAAAGAGGGAGGTATTTTCGAAAATTAGAGAGGGAAAGGTAGTTAGGTGGTTTTGAAAAAGATAAGAAACAACCAAAAAGTCAAATTTGAAAAAGATAAGAAAATAAGTTAGATAAGATATTTTGAAATCAAATTTTGAAAAAGATAAAATTTTGAAAAAGATAAGATAAAAAGATAAGATAATTAGATAAGATAAAAAGATATGATTTTTGAAAAGATAAGATTAAAAAGATATTTTTTTGAAAAGATATGATTTTAAAAGATATGGTTTTAAAAAGATATGATTGAAATTAGTTTTGAAAAAGATTTAATTTTTAAAATTAAAATTAATTACTTAACTAACAAGAAACTAAAAGATAAGATTCTAGAATTTAAAGATTGAACCTTTCTTAACAAGAAAGTAACAAACTTCAAATTTTTGAATCAATCACATTTACTTGTTAGCTAATTTTCGAAAATATGATGTAAAAGATAAGAAAAAGATTTTGAAAAATATTTTAAAAAAAATTTCAAAAATTAATAAGAAAAAAGGAAAAGATTTAATTTTTGAAAAAGTTTTGAAAAGATAAGATTTTTAAAATTGAAAAATTGACTTGACTTGTAAGAAACAACTAATTTTTAAAATTTTTGACTAAGTCAACTCAAATTTTTGAAAATTAGGAGATAAAAAAGGAAAAGATATTTTTTTATTTTTGAATTTTTTTATGATGAGAGAGAAAAACACAAAAATGACCCAAAACATGAAAATTTTGGATCAAAACACAAGATGCATGCAAGAACACTATGAATGTCAAGATGAACACCAAGAACACTTTGAAGATCATGATGAACATCAAGAACATAATTTTGAAAAATTTTTGATGCAAAGAAAACATGCAAGACACCAAACTTAGAAATCTTTAATGCATGGACTCTAACAAACGAAAAATGCATATGAAAAACAACAAACAACACAAAACAAGAAATCATCAAGATCAAACAAGAAGACTTGTCAAGAACAACTTGAAGATCATGAAGAACACTATGAATGCATGGAATTTCGAAAAATGCAAGAAAAAATTTTTAAAGCATGCAATTGACACCAAACTTAAAAGTTGACTCAAGACTCAAACAAGAAACACAAAATATTTTTGATTTTTATGATTTTATGATTTTTTTTGTATTTTTATTATTTTTTTCGAAAATATTTTTTAAAAAAACGAAAATAAAGAAAAAAAATTTTTTTGAAAATTTTTTTGAAAACTTTTTGAAAGGAAAATTACCTAATCTGAGCAACAAGACGAACCGTTAGTTGTCCATACTCGAACAATCCCCGGCAACGGCGCCAAAAACTTGGTGCACGAAATTGTGATTCATTCTTTTCTAACTCGAAACAATCCTCGGTAATGGCTCCAAAAACTTGGTGCTCAATATCACGGTGTCTAAAATTCAATTCACAACTCCGCACAACTAACCAGCAAGTGCACTGGGTCGTCCAAGTAATACCTTACGTGAGTAAGGGTCGATCCCACGGAGACTATTGGTATGAAGCAAGCTATGGTCATCTTGTAAATCCCAGTTAAGTGGACTCATAAAGTCAAATGTGATTAGATTGGATAAATAAAGATAAATAAAATAAAAAGGGATAGAAATACTTATGTAAATCAATAGTGAGAATTTCAGATAGGCATATGGAGATGCTGTACTCCTCTTGGATCTTTACTTTCTTATTGCATTCATCCAATCCTTCTTACTCCTTTCCATGGCAAGCTGTATGTTGGGCATCACCGTTGTCAATGGCTACATCCCATCCTCTCAGTGAAAACGTTCCTATGCTCTGTCACAGCACGGCTAATCATCTGTCGGTTCTCAATCAGGTTGGAATAGAATCCCTTGATTCTTTTGCGTTTGTCATCACGCCCAGCCTTCAGGAGTTTGAAGCTCGTCACAGTCATTCAATCCCAGAATCCTACTCGGAATACCATAGACAAGGTTTAGACTTTCCGGATCCTCATGAATGCCGCCATCTATCTAGCTTATACCACGAAGATTCTGTTGGGGAATCTAAGAGATATGCGCCCGGCCTAGAGTAGAACGAAAGTGGTTGTCAGTCACGCGCGTTCATAGGTGAGAATGATGATGAGTGTCACGGATCATCACATTCATCAAAGTTAAGTGTAACGTATATCTTGGAATAAGAATAAAAGAGAATTGAATAGAAAGTAATAGTAATTGTATTGAAACTTGAGGTACAGCAGAGCTCCACACCCTTAATCTATGGTGTGCAGAAACTCCACCGTTGAAAATACATAAGTGAAAGGTTCAGGCATGGCCGAATGGCCAGCCCCCATGATCTGAGAACTAATCGTCCCAAGATGTATAATACACTAGTAAAAAGTTCTATTTATAATAAACTAGCTCCTAGGGTTTACATCAGTAAGTAATTGATGCATAAATCCACTTCCGGGGCCCACTTGGTGTATGTTTGGGCTGAGCTTGATCTATTCACGAGCTGAGGCTTTTATTGGAGTTGAACTCCAAGTTATAACGTGTTTTGGGCGTTCAACTCCGGATCATGACGTGTTTTTGGCGTTTAACTCCAGACAGCAGCATGTACTTGGCGTTCAACGCCAAGTTACGTCGTCAATTTCCGAATAAAGTATGGACTATTATATATTGCTGGAAAGCTCTGGATGTCTACTTTCCAACGCCATTGAGAGCGCGCCATTTGGAGTTCTGTAGCTCCAGAAAATCCATTTTGAGTGCAGGGAGGTCAGATTCCAACAGCATCAGCAGTCCTTTTGTCAGCCTTTTTCAGAGTTTTGCTCAAGTCCCTCAATTTCAGCCAGAAATTACCTGAAATCACAGAAAAACACACAAACTCATAGTAAAGTCAAGAAATGTGAATTTAACATAAAAACTAATGAAAACATCCCTAAAAGTAGCTTGAACTTACTAAAAACTACCTAAAAACAATGCCAAAAAGCGTATAAATTATCCGCTCATCAGGAGGCCACAACCAAACTCTAAGTTTGGTGTTGAACCCCCACATTCAAACTCTAAGTTTGGTGTTGGGAGGTTCCAACATTGCTCTGAGTATCTGTGAGGCTCCATGAGAGCCCTCGGTCAAGCTACTGACATTAAAGAAGCGCTTGTTGGGAGGCAACCCAATCTTACTATATTTTATCTATTTCCCTTTGTTATTTTATGTTTTTGTAGGTTGATGATCATGAAAAGTCACAAAAACAATTGAAAAAGTAAAAACAGAATGACAAACAGAAAGAAAAACAGCACACCCTGGAGGAAGATGTTGCTGGCGTTTAAACGCCAGTAAGGTTAGCAGTTGGGCGTTTAACGCCCAGTCTGGCACCATTCTGGGTGTTTAACGCCAGAAAGGGGCACCAGACTGGCGTTAAACGCCAGAAAAGGGCAATCACTTGGCGTTAAACGCCAGAAATGGGCACTAGCCCGGCGTTTAACGCCAGAATTGGCTCAAAACGCATTTTTGCATGCCATTTGGTGCAGAGATGACTTTTCCTTGACACCTCAGGATCTGTGGACCCCACAGGATCCCCACCAACCCCACCACCCTCTTTCTTCTTCACCCATTCACCAATCACCTCAACACCTCTTCCCCAAAAACCCTTCACCTATCAAATCCCATCTTTCTCTTCACCACTCACATCCATCCTTCATAAAACCCCACCTACCTCACCCTTCAAATTCAAACCACTTTTCCTCCCAAACCCACCCATACATGACCGAACCATGAGCCCCCCTCTCCTATATAAACCCTTCTTCACTCCTTCATTTTCACACAACCTAAACACCACTTCTCCACCTCTTTGGCCGAACACAAAGCCATTCCCTTCTTCCTCATTTCTTCTTCTTCTACTCTCTTCTTTCTTCTTTTGCTCGAGGACGAGCAAACCTTTTAAGTTTGGTGTGGTAAAAGCATTGCTTTTTGTTTTTCCATAACCATTTATGGCATCCAAGGCCGGAGAAACCTCTAGAAAGAGGAAAGGGAAGGCAAAAGCTTCCACCTCCGAGTCATGGGAGATGGAGAGATTCATCTCAAGGGTGCATCAAGACCACTTCTACGAAGTTGTGGCCTTGAAGAAGGTGATCCCCGAGGTCCCTTTTTCACTCAAAAAGAGTGAATATCCGGAGATCCGACATGAGATCTGAATAAGAGGTTGGGAAGTTCTTACCAACCACATTCAACAAGTCGGAATCTTAAAGGTTCAAGAGTTCTATGCCAATGCATGGATCACCAAGAACCATGATCAAAGTGTGAACCCGGATCCAAAGAATTGGCTTACTATGGTTCGGGGGAAATACTTGGATTTTAGTCCGGAAAATGTGAGGTTGGCATTCAACTTGCCCATGATGCAAGGAGATGAACATCCTTACACAAGAAGGGTCAACTTTGATCAAAGGTTGGACCAAGTCCTCACTGACATTTGTGGAGAGGGCGCCCAATGGAAGAGAGATTCAAGAGGGAAGCCGGTTCAATTAAGAAGGCATGACCTCAAGCCCGTGGCTAGAGGATGGTTGGAGTTTATCCAACGCTCAACCATTCCCACTAGCAACCGGTCTGAAGTTACTCTAGACCGGGCCATCATGATCCATAGCATCATGATTGGAGAGGAAGTAGAAGTTCATGAGGTTATAGCCCAAGAACTCTATAAGGTGGCGGACAAGTCCTCTACCTTAGCAAGGTTAGCCTTTCCTCATCTCATTTGTCACCTCTGTTATTTAGTTGGAGTTGACATAGAGGGAGACATCCTCATTGATGAGGACAAGCCCATCACTAAGAAAAAGATGGAGCAAACAAGAGACCCTTCTTATCATGAGATCCCTGAGATGCCTCAAGGGATGCACTTTCCTCCACAAGACTATTGGGAGCAAATTAACACCTCCCTAGGAGAATTGAGTTCCAACATGGGACAACTAAGGGTGGAGCACCAAGAACATTCCATCCTCCTCTATGAAATTAGAGAAGATCAAAGAATCATGAGAGAGGAGCAACAAAGACAAGGAAGAGACATTGAGGAGTTCAAGCACTCCATAAGGCCTTCAAGAGGAAGAACAAGCCGCCATCACTAAGGTGGACCCGTTCTTTAATCTCCTTGTTCTTTATTTTTCTGTTTTTCGAAATTCTCATGCTTATGTTTGTCTATGTCTGTGTCTTATGATCATTAGTGTCTTAGTGTCCATGCCTTAAAGTTATGAATGTCCTATGAATCCATCACCTTTCTTAAATGAAAAATGTTTTAATCACAAAAGAACAAGAAGTACAAGATTTCGAATTCATCTTTAAAACTAGCTTAATTAGTTTGATGTGGTGACAATACTTTTTGTTTTCTGAATGTATGCCTAAACAGTGCATATGTCTTTTGAATTTGTTGTCCATGAATGTTAAAATTGTTGGCTCTTGAAAGAATGATGAAAAAGGAGACATGTTATTGAGGACCTGAAAAATCATAAAAATGATTCTTGAAGCAAGAAAAAGCAGTGAATACAAAAAAAAAAAGAAGGAGAAAAACGAAAAAAAGGGAGAAAAAAAAAAGAAAGAAAAAGAAAGAAATAAAGTTGTGATCCAAGGCAAAAAGAGTGTGCTTAAGAACCCTGGACACCTCTAATTGGGGACTCTAGCAAAGCTGAGTCACAATCTGAAAAGGTTCACCCAATTATGTGTCTGTGGCATGTATGTATCCAGTGGTAATACTGGAGGACAGAGTGCTTTGGGCCACGGCCAAGACTCATAAAGTAGCTGTGTTCAAGAATCATCATACTTAACTAAGAGAATCAATAACACTATCTGGATTCTGAGTTCCTAAAGAAGCCAATCATTCTGAATTTCAAAGGATAAAGTGAGATGCCAAAACTGTTCAGAGGCAAAAAGCTACTAGTCCCGCTCATCTAATTGGAGCTAAGTTTCATTGATAATTTGGAGTCTATAGTATATTCTCTTCTTTTTATCTTATTTGATTTTCAGTTGCTTGGGGACAAGCAACAATTTAAGTTTGGTGTTGTGATGAGCGGATAATTTGTACGCTTTTTGGCATTATTTTTAGTATGTTTCTAGTAGGATTTAGTTAGTTTTTAGTATATTTTTATTAGTTTTTAGTTAAAATTAACTTTTCTGGACTTTACTATGAGTTTGTGTGTTTTCTGTGATTTCAGGTATTTTCTGGCTGAAATTGAGGGACCTGAGCAAAAATCTGATTCAAAGACTGAAAAGGACTGCAGATGCTGTTGGATTCTGACCTCCCTGCACTCGAAGTGGATTTTCTTGAGCTATAGAAGCCCAATTGGCGCGCTCTCAACGTCGTTGGAAAGTAGACATCCTGGGCTTTCCAGCAATATATGATAGTCCATACTTTGCCCAAGATTTGATGGCCCAAACCGGCGTTCAAAGTCACCTTCAGAATTCCCAGCGTTAAACGCCGGAACTGGCACCAAAATGGGAGTTAAACGCCCAAACTGGCATAAACGCTGGCGTTTAACTCCAAGAAGAGTCTCTACACGAAAATGCTTCATTGCTCAGCCCAAACACACACCAAGTGGACCCGAAAGTGGATTTGTATGTCATTTACTCATCTTTGTAATTCTTAAGCTACTAGTTCCCTATAAATAGGACCTTTTTACTATTGTATCTAAATCTTCTGATCATGTTTTTATGATTGAACCCTCTTTGGGAGGCTGGCCTCACGGCCATGCCTAGACCTTGTTCTTATGTATTTTCAACGGTGGAGTTTCTACACACCATAGATTAAGGTGTGGAGCTCTGCTGTACCTCGAGTATTAATGCAATTACTATTGTTCTTCTATTCAATTCCGCTTGTTCTTGTTCCAAGATATCACTTGTTCTTCAACTTGATGAATGTGATGATCCGTGACACTCATCATCATTCTCACCTATGAACGTGTGACTGACAACCACCTCCGTTCTACCTTAGATTGGGTGAATATCTCTTGGATTCCTGATACACGATGCATGGTTGATCGCCTGACAACCGAGCGCTCGCCTGACAAACGAGCCAGCCATTCCGTGAGATCAGAGTCTTCGTGGTATAGGCAAGAACTGATGGCAGCATTCAAGAGAATCCGGAAGGTCTAACCTTGTCTGTGGTATTCTGAGTAGGATTCAATGATTGAATGACTGTGACGTGCTTCAAACACCTGAGGGCGGGGCGTTAGTGACAGACGCAAAAGAATCATTGGATTCTATTCCGGCCTGATTGAGAACCGACAGATGGATAGCCGTGCCGTGACAGGGTGCGTTGAACATTTCCACTGAGAGGATGGGAGGTAGCCACTGACAACGGTGAAACCCTTGCATAAGCTTGCCATGGAAAGGAGTAGGAAGGATTGGATGAAGACAGTAGGAAAGCAGAGAGACAGAAGGGACAAAGCATCTCCATTCGCTTATCTGAAGTTCTCACCAATGAATTGCATAAGTATCTCTATCTTTATCTTTATATTTTATTCATACATCATCTATACCCATTTGAGTCTGCCTGACTAAGATTTATAAGGTGACCATAGCTTGCTTCATACCAACAATCTCTGTGGGATCGACCCTTACTCGCGTAAGGTTTATTACTTGGACGACCCAGTACACTTGCTGGTTAGTTGTGCGAAGTTGTAGTGATCACAATTTCGTGCACCAGTTTGCCTTGTAGGTTCCCCAGTAATTAAGTTGCTTTTGGCCTACACTTGCTATTGAATTATCGCATAAATTAATTTCTCAGATTGCTCCTCCCTCTGTAATGTTCTTTCAATTACTATAATTCCTTTTTACGATTTGTTTTCTTAATTCGCTATCATATAATTTCTTTTCCATTATTTCTTTTCCATTATTTGTTCTATGTCACTTGATAGTTGTATGCAAGAATATATATTCTTGCATAATATATATAAGTATGATATTTTATTAGATGATTTACTGCTCGTATTTTATCCTATATGAATTCTAAATACATGCAATTTGGGTTATGAAAAAATTACCAGATAAAGCTTTGCCAAAGGCAATAGTATGAAGACCTTTCCTTGGCATATATTTAATTCTCCACGCCTCTATGGTGTTGATGCAAAATATATTTGAATAACTTGTATGCAATTTTGCAATGCCTTTACTGCTATAGAGAACCAATCACCTTCTAAACATCTATCTAATGGCTTAAAAAGAGTTCGGGTTCTTTATTTATTGGAGGATGAGGTAAAGCACAAAGGAAAAAACATATAATTGCTTTACAGTCATTCTTTTCTTGAGTGGAACAGATGATTTCTTAAGTGTTTGGTTTTTGTTTTAATCCCCCACAATGGAAAGTTGAATTAACTAAACTAACATAGTTTGCTTAATTCCTGCTATGCTTTGAATTGTTATACATGAAGATTTAATATTATTTTTTGCTTTTACAGTGTTCAGACCCTGATGAGAAGCGGATGAAGATTGAGAGACGACCTTTTAATGTGCTTGTGAACTGATCATATCATGCCCTTTAATTTTTTGTCTAAACTTGTGCAATATATTTTATGTTGTGATTTTTAATTTTCAGAAACATAATCCCCTTAGTAGCCAGATATAAACACGTCACATTTTATTTTATTTTTTGATGTTAGGCTTTTTAATGGATGCCTTAGAACTGTAGCTCATTTCAATTAGATGAATGTCCAAGTTGAGTCATTGTTATAAACATATGGTGGCAACTTCATTTTTGATAAATGTAAACATTTTTTTTCTTATGAGATTCATTTTTATCGGGCAGGCTTGTACTAAAGAGTTTCTAAAATGATTATGCTTGGATTAGTGTCTAGAATTCTGATCAATTTATTTTGGGTTTAGATCACTAAATTGCATGGTTATGTAGAATGTTAAAAATATATAATATAGTCCAATAATTGATTCTTGAAAGCTCGTGACATTAGAACAGATAAGATCAACTTTGAGATTTGCAATGGATTCTCTAAGAGTTGGTAAGAAAAATTAGAACAAAAGCACACCAGGCGGTGCACACTGTCACACCTTATACTTCAGGTCAAGATTGTTGCTCCATGATGAATTGATTAGCATTCGAATCCTAGAACAATGAGCATAGTAATACATTTTGATAAGAACAAACAAGAAACAGAGAACACTAGTGAAATTCAGACTAAAGTATAACTAGCTAAGCAATAAAAATGAAACAAGTGCTGCAAGAAATGACATTAAACTCAATAATTAGTTTCAGTTTATCATATGTAGTGAGGAGTTGGATCATTACTAAGCTCAGTAAGTAATTGAGAAGGAAGAAACTTAAAAAATGAGAATGAAGAATCAGTTTATGCAATTTTTTATGATGAACCTTTTGGTGAGGAGATTGTTATAAGAAACTACATGGGACAATTCATTGTAGGAGAAAACACTGAAATCACGTGACATCACAAAGCCACAATGTCAGAAATAAAACAGCATGGGCATAAGAAATAATGTATAAATCATTATAAATAAAAAGATCAATATATATCTAAATAGTCCAAAAGAAATAATGTATAAATCATTATAAATAAAAAGATCAACATATATCTAAATAGTGCAAAATATAAAGATAGATCGTACTTCAAACAAAAATGGCCTAATTCAATCCATAACTATTTTAACTAAATAAATGTATTCTTGAAAGACAGTTAATAAATTTCTAATAAGAAGCATCATAAAAATCCTAAGTTTGAAGGACGAATTACTGCATCTTTTTATTCCAGTCAGTAACAGCGAGCTTCTTTATCATATCTCGCTTTAGGTTGTACTATTTATACACCAAATCCACAGCCAATCGCATCCTTGAGTAATCATTGACAATCTAATAGACATTAACAATGATATTGGATAATTGAATAAAATTAACTTTATTATTGGTGTGCCTCTAGACTAAACATCATGAAATCCGTAGACATTTTCCTTACGCACGTCTTATTGAGTCTCCAATAGTAGTTAAGAGTCATCAATTCAGCGACCCAAATACCATGGTCATTCCTTCACCACAATTCCAGACACACATTAAAAAAGGAATATTATAAAAGAACAAACAACCAGAAAATTGAATTTATACTTTAAAAATTTAAATTTTAAACTTACAATTTGGCATGTTGTTACAGGGCAACTGGCTCATTGAACTTATACTTAGAAAATTGAAGGTTTCTATGCGAAGGTGTTTCTTGGAAGTTTTTTGTCGGACACAAACTTCTCAAGGTAATGACACTCTTATGCTCTATCAATAATGTGCAATGTTTGGACGAGTCCATATATCTCAAAGACTTATGAAGCAAATCAACCACTATGAAAAATCAATGACCATTAAGGTAACTTAGCACAAAAATTTACAACAACATTCAAAAGATAATTTTTAATAAAAATAGCCATGCAATATTACTATACTAAATTAATTGAATGTTGACCGAAATTAACAAACCTGGTGTAAACCGCTGAGGTTTTCCATGAAATTATCCTTGATGTATTTCATTATGCCGGACTAGTTCTATTTCAGACTTAAAATAATTTACTATGTTGAATATTGAACTAAGTGAGGAATTTTATTATATTTTTAGTATATGTAGGAAGATATATTTATATTGAAGAGTAAATTTTAAATTGCTAATAAACTTATAGAGAATATCAGTGACAAATACCATTGGTTGCCATATTTATTTTCACTTGTCCCAAACGACCCTTTGGTGAGTACCGAACAAACTAAGATAAAGACCACAGAATAAAGACAATCACGGTTATGCTACACTAATCAAAATTTTATAATTTTACAAGTATAATAAATAAATATTACAGAAATATTTCTTACATCACCAATTATTGATTTGCCGAGTATAATTGTCAGAAGAGTCTTGCGTGTGCCACAATAAGGATCGTTTGGAACAACCACTTCCTAAAATCATAAATCAGAATATTATATTATGGTATTAGAAAAAGTTAAAAAAATAATTACGTAACAAATTAGCAATTAAAATGAGAAATAAACTAATATTACTTACTTTGGATCCAAATTGTTTCCAAAGATGTAAGTAACAAGGACCAGTTCTTTATCAAAAAATTTTATCTCTTTTGTTGGCTGAAATGAAAAGTCCAAACACTATAAAAATAATGTAAACATTAATTATTTAATCAAAGTATACACATAAAGTTATACATAATACTTTTTTTGTGTATAAAAATAAAAAATTTTGCTAATACTAACGTTATTCTAAAATTTAAACACTTACACGTGACATGTCATTTCCGTTCATGTTTGGATTGTAATTGTTGTTGTAAAGCCATGGACGACTTAGAGGAAGCTTCTCCCCAAAATGCAATTCTTTATACAAATCCAAAAAATATGATAATTATTTTAAGCATTATTAGACTTTATTTACTAAAGATAATATTACATTTATAATAGGGAAAGAGATTTGTCTATCACTATCACAAACTTAATCAATTAAGAGTAAACAACAAGTAGGGCAGAGATTTTTGCTTTGAGTGTAATTTAAAGTAAAAAATATTACAAATATGATGGTGTACAAAATTGTACAAATAAATTTTAGTATTTGTTAAAGTAAAAATCCTGACTTTTCTCTAAGAAAGAATCATCCAGAGACTGATTCACCTTCAAGTAATCAAGATAAACCATGAAGTGTGAATCAAGTCACATTCACAATGCTAAATACTAGGTAGCGAAAAAAGTTTTAAATCGTACAATATACTTGTATATTCTCAAAAGAATGAAATTTTTTCTTAATTCATTTTTCCCGTTTTATAGTGGCAACTTCTTCAAGATCTACTTTGATATTATTTTGGTGTAATACGTAAGAAATAAATTCACTGATAGAAAAAATGGAATATTCTCTTTGGTTCAAATTATCTTTCATATACATATTTTAACAGATATTTATTGCAAGCTTTTTTTATTTTTCATAACAATATAGTTGTGTGATTGTGTCTAGTAGTTACAGAATTTATGAACTAAATAGAAATTAATATCTATTTTACTAAAGATTGCTTAAAAACATACTGATTTTCACATTTTCAATTCATATCTTAAATCTCTAATCACCTCTTTAATAACATCCCAATGACAGCCCCTAATATTAGTTAGTTATCCAAAAAAATTCCTTCTATATGCACAGAAAATTGCCCCCAAATTATCTGTCACTTTGCCAGAAAAATAAATTCACGATCAAAATATTATGCATTTAATATAGAAAAAAGCTTATAACTAAATTTTTAATAGTTGTTATTTAAAAAAAAAAAAAACATAAAACCTTAACTTCGGAGACCGGTAGTCCATGCTTTCTTCCTTTGCACCTCGGAGTTTTCTTCTTTGTTACTAGTTTGTCACCCAAACATACTGAGGAGTTGGCATCAAGTAAGCATTTCAAAGTGTCCGATAGTGGTATAACAGTTGGAGTAGTATTCGAAAATTTTATACTGTAACACCCTTTTCTTGCTTCAAGATGCTATAAAATAAGACGTATGTTACTAAATAATATGGTAATAACAGAGCAAATATAAACATCTCAAAAGATAACTAAAGACGTGTTAAAAAAGTATGCTAAGAAAGTAAGAAATCTTTGGGTATTATAGCAAAAAAAATAGGTTACTTTTTCATCCAAGGCAGAGAAGTTCATGTTTGATTCTCCCTTAGAAGTTACAGAAGCATCTGGTGTGTGCTAGTCAAACCAAATATTCATATTATACTAAAAAAATAACTAATAAAAAGAGATTATAAAAGACTAATAATCCCAATTTTCATTTAACAAAAACAAGCATGATTATCTTACTCATACTCTTTGCTCCTCTTATTTGCGAAATTTGGAAAAAGAGTGCTTAAGTTTAATATTTCACGAAAAACACTATTATTTATAGAGATAAGTAACAAAGATAACGAAGAAATCTATTTTTTTTATAAAGATATCATAATAAATAATAAAGATATTCTAATTTTCCATCTGATATTCAAAATTCAAATTCAATCTAGTATTTTTTTTATAAAGATTTCCTACAAAATAATTAAGATAATCCAATTTTGGATCTCATATTCAAATTAAAGATATGATATTCAAATTCTAATTTACCACTTGTTACAGGAATGGATTGCTTCAAGGAATATCCATTGTTGCTAAGGAGCTGTCTTTTTTTTTTTTCTTTTTGGACGGACCTCTCTTGACCGAAGGTCTAACTTCTCTTCTCGAGATCATGAAATTTGTTCATGGGGGCATTGAGCAAATCGACTACACGGAAAAATCAAACCCAAATTTTCTTAGATGGACCTTGAATGGCATGAGCCGTATGCGAGGAGACCCGCACATATTTTTTAGGGGGATGTGGTCAAAAGACCGGCTGGCAACCGATCCTAATGCTAAATTTTCTCAATTTCATCGCTCCCTTCCTTTTCCTTTGATCAAAGCTATACCTATTCTGTCACTGAAAAGAACTACCATTATCCTAGCCAAGCCATGTTAAAAAGGAGCGCTGATCCCAAGAACAGAGGAGAAGATACCCTCGTTGGACCAAGAAGAGAATAAAAGATTGTCTTGATATAGGAAAGCGTTAGGGATGCAAGATAGTAGACAAATGAGGTCTCAAAAGAGTGAACTGCAGCAGTGATGGTCAAAGGTTGGGTTTGAGATCTCTAGAAAGTGAGTAAAGGGAAAAAGAAAAGAGAAAAATGTGGAATGCGAAAATAAAATATTGAGTATTAGGGAATAAGGTTTCAAATAATTGAATATGACAATTAATATATTTTTTAATTATATATTTATTTTAAAATCAAATAAAGATAACTTTATTATAATTTAGAGTTAAATACTAATGAATAAATATAATGATAGTAGAATGAAGATGGTAGTGTATGTTGTCGTCTTAGTATATATATTCTTAACAAAATTTATAATTTATAATTTTAAATAAAGAATTTTTAATTCAAAATTTTCACCCAAAATATTTTTTTAATTTATTATTTTTAGAAAATTATCTAAGGAACTCAATTTAATTATAATGTACTAATTTTGTCTGTCATCATAAAATTTTATAATCAAGTTTACCTGTACAAGGTTAATAACAAAAAAAATTCACACTATTAGATAATAAAAATCCAAATCTTAGAGTAATTTTTCTCTAAATTAAATATTACAAAAGATAACACATTTATTTTAAAATTAAATAAAAATAACCAAATTAAAATTTTAAATTAAATACTAATGAATAAATATAATGATAGTAGAATAAAAATTGTAAAAAATTTAAAACTTATAATTTTAAATAAATTAAATTATATAATTAATATAAATTAAATTAAATTAAATTAAATAGTCTTATCCTATTTATAAACTATTTTACAAATTAATATATTAATTCTAAATAAATAAAATTATATTAAATTGTGTGATATTTGAATATCTAAACAAATTAATTATTGGATATAATTTTATTTGATTTTCTTTTCAGTTTTGTAACCTTAATATGGACACAAGATAGATAAACCCTTATATTATTTGAAGAAAGTTAATATTGTAATTTATTCTTAATTATACTAAATATAAATTACGGAGATGCTACACATCCATGTAACCATGTAACTAAGTTGGCCCAACACTAAGAAAACCTAATATCATTAAATGAAATGTGAAATACACGCACCCAATACACACGAAATTGCCCAACGCTTCTTTTCCCCCACGCTTCTTTTCATGCTCGTTTATGCACGGAGCGTCTTCTTCTTCTTCGCGTTCCTCCTTCTCTTCCTTCTCCTCCTTTTTCGGGTTCCTTCTTCTTCATGTGTTTTCTCCTTATCGTCATTCTTTTATTGTTGTTGCTGCCGTATTTTTTTTGTCTTTTTCTCCTTCTCTCAGGTGAAGAAGCAGTAGAAGGTGAGGAAGATGAGTTTTGAATAGTGCAGAATGAACCGAATACAGTACTCATGGTGAACCAAATACATTACTCATGATGAACCGAACATAGTACTCATGGTGAACCGAAAACAATACAATTGTATAGTACTGAGTGAACGAAACATAATCCATTATATAAAATCAAATTCAAATAGCTTTCTGCAGAATGAACTGAACAAAGTACTCATGGTGAACCAAACACAGTACTCATGGTGAACCGAATATAGTACTCATGGTGAACCAAAAATAATACAATTGAATAATACTGAGTGAACGAAACATAATCCATTATATAAAATCAAATTCAAATAACTCTGCCTACAATTTACATATTATCAATTCAATTCAATTCAATTCAGTACACCTCCGTCCATTTAATTCAATTCAAATTAGCAATTGCATTCCATTCAATTCAATTCAAAATTGAATAATCCAAACTTTGTCAGTTTGATTCATTTTAAAAGAGTAATTCAAATCACTCTCATGTTTACCAAAAAATTATGAACCCCCTAAACACTGAACCTTAAACCCTAAACCCTAAACACTAAAACTAGAACCCTGAACACTGAACCCTGAACCCATAAACCCTAAATCCCTAAAACTCTAAAACCTAAACCCTAAATTCTACACCCTAAAACCTAAACCCTAAATCCTAAACCCTGAACCCTGAACCCCAACCCTGAACTCTGAACCCTGAACGCTAAACCCTAAACCCTGAACCTGAACCCTGAACACTGAACTCTGAACCCTAAATGCTAAACCCTAAACCCTAAACTCTGAACCCTACCGTAAACCCTAAACCCTACCGTTAACCTTATACCCCTAAAATCCTGAATCCTGAACCCTAAACCGTAAACCCTAAACCATGAACACGGTGAACCAAAATTAATACACGGGGCAAACCAAAAGTTTGAAACACACTGAACCCCTGTACACTGAACCCTGAACCCATAAACCCTAAACCCTAAAATCCTAAACCCTGAAATCCTATCGTCATTCTTTTGTTATTGTTATTGCTGTTTCTTTTTTTTTTTTTGTCTTTTCATCCTTCTCTCTCTGGTGAAGAAGCAGTAGAAGGTAAGGAAGAAGAGTTTTGAATAGTGCAGAATGAACCGAACACATTACTCATGGTGAACTGAACACAGTACTCATGGTGAACCAAAATCTTAGTTATGGTGAACCAAAATCTTAATTACGGTGAAACAATTATATAGTGTTTAGGAAAGAAAACAAAACATATTGGTCTAATTTTTGTTAGACTCCTTTCTACGGACCGAACCAAAAATATGAAAATGATGAACCACCTCTTTAGTACTTACCGAACCGAAAAGTTACTCACATTTACTCAGAGTTACTCACAATTACTGACATTCATAATTACTCACAGTTATATATTATCAATTCAATTGAATTCAATTTAGATGTTGATCACCTCAGTCCATTCAATTCACTTCAAATAAAATTAGAAATTTCATTCCATTAAATTCGATTCATAATTCAATAATCCAAACCTCATCAAATTGACGCGTTTGAGAAGAATCATCAAAATCGCACTCATTCAACTGATTTGAAGTTGATTCATTCATTGTTTCAATTCAAAAGTGTAGATCGAAGAAGAAAACGAAGAAGAAGATGAACGAAGAAGATAATTACATTGAATTAATCCAGATCCATACTGCAGAGAAGAAAAACGCGAAAGAGGAGAACAACAAATTTAATTAGGTTGAAGAAGAAGAAGAAGAAGAAGAAGAAGAAGAACGCGAAAGAGGTTTACGTTGTATGAAAAAGTTTATGTTGAGAAACGTTGATAACGCAAAATAAGGATTTGTTATCTAGGTTATAAGAGGCACGTGTAAAACAAACAGGGGTGTGAGACGTGGAGTGAAAGTTACATGGATATCATCCATATAATTTTTATATGAATGTAGAGCTTTTTTTCCTATAAATTATACTATAATTATACAAATAATTTGTTTATTTATTAAGGGTGCGGATATGCATATCAGAACTTACTTATTCATATATTATTTAATTATATATTCAAAAGAGTAAATGTCCATGTCTGAATATGTTTTTAGAATTTAAGTAGTTTTGTCAACAAAAATTTATTTTTTAAAATATAAATGATAATTTATTCTTCATTTATTAAATGTGTGGATATACGAACTTACATATCGAATCTACAAATACATATCCACGACTGATCTTTTTAGATAATCGAACATAGCAATTAATATATTTTTTAATTATACATTTATATTAAAATTAAACAAAGATAATCATATTATAATTTAGAGTTAAATAATAATAAATAAATATAATAATAGTAGAATAACGATGGTAGTGTTGGTATATATATTAATAATAAAATTTATAAGTTAAAATTTTGAATAAAGTATTTTTTTAATTCAAAATTTACTCCCAAAATATTTATTTATTATTTTTAGAAAATTATGAAAAGAACTCCATTCAATTAACGTACTAATTCTATTTGTCTGGTAAAATCCTATAATCAAATTCAATTTTACAAGGTTAATAACAAAAATGAAGATTCACATTATCTAACAACAATATTAAATTTAAATCCTTACAAAAAAAGTGACAAACTTAACATAAAAATATGTATAAATAATAATAATAATAATAATAATAATAATAATAATAATAATAATAATAATAATAATAATAATAATAATAATAATATATTTTGTGTTTGTATAAAGTGAGCTATAGTTTATATATGCGTTCCAAATTCCAAAAAATAATTTTTATAAATGTTATAAAATTAATCTTACTTAATAAATTTTATATTAAAAAATTTTTAATAATTAAATATCCCTAATAATTTTTTAGAGTAATTTTTAAATTAAATTTTAATTTCTAAAATTTTTTAATCCAGTGATATAAATGGACAGAAATTCTAACTTCAGTCATACAATAGAGAAATAGAAATCTTAAATAGTTATACTTTCAATATGTATTGATGTCATTAAGGCATAATGTTGAGAAAAAATCTTGAATAGTTATACTTTGAATATGTATTGATGTTATTAAGGTATAATGTCGAGGATGCTAATAGGTAAAAATCATAATTCTAGAAACCCAAAACAAACCTATTATTATTTTTTTAAAAGAATATGATATTATAACTATTAATAAAATCTCATATTTTTTATTTTTATTTTTATTTTTTATATATATTAATATTTAAAAAATATATATTTTTTAGTTTATTTTTTTATTTATTTCTTTCTTTTAAACATATTTTTTCTTTAATTTTCTATCATACTCAAGAAACAAATGTATTTTTAGAGGATCTATAAAATAGTTTTTCTAGATTGGTATTCATTCTAGACCAATGAAAAACTAATCGCATCCTACAACCACACCGATCCTTTTAGAGTGTGGATCTTATCCGATTCGATGACAGTGCGAATCGGATAATATCCGCTATTGTTTTTGTCAGTGCTTATGTTAGAGAACGTGAATTCTATATTTGATTTGCTTGCAAAGAGAGAAAAAAAAAAATTAATGTAACTAAGTAATGCAGAGTGTATAACTTCTTAAAAGAACCTTCATGTAATTACTCATTCAAGACAGAGACTACATAAGTTAGAAGAATTTTTTATTTTCTCCTTCTCTTACTTTGGCTTTATTTTATGTCATAAAAAAGATTTTATTTTTCTTTTCGTACCATATTAAATTTATATTAATATATAAGTTTAAATTATAGTTCAAACTGTTAACAAACCAAGTTTGAATTGGCTAATGTTCTTTCTTATATTAAGTTACAAATCTATAAACGAATTAAATTCTTGATGTCACTATATTAATTCAATAATAGTTTATTATAATTTTATTTTAATATTTCATTAAATTTACATTAATTGCTAGTATTTTATTTTAGATTTACTCCTGAATAAATTTTATTTTTATTAGTTGTTGTTACAAAAATAATTCTAATAAATATATTTTAATTAAGTGAATTAATTTATTAAACATAATTTTTAAATTAAATTTTAAAAATAGAATAATATTTTAAATTTTTATTAATGCATGAAAATCTCGTAATTAATTTATTTTAGATAGTTATACTGATATTTTATTTTTTAATATATTGGATATGATTTTATTTTGATATTATTTATTATAGCATTAATCAATAATTTTTTTTAAATCTTAAAAAATATTATACTTACATTAAAAAAAAAATTATTTGATTTACAATTTTATATGTTCTCGAATTTTTGTTATTTGAAGACACTATTTCTATGTTGACGACAACCGTTAATTTAGCCACGTAGTAGCATCCAAGTCCAAAATGCCATACCTACTATCTTAGTTGATCTCGTGCATAACAATCCTGGTCACCTAATGCATACAAAAAGGGAAGCTTTCTTAATGAATTTCTGTCTTGCTCATTAAAGATAGTTGACACCATTACACTAAGTCACTAATATAAGAATTGGATTTTAGTTAACAAGTTAATTAAAATAAAATAATAATTAAATTTTTTGAAATAGGTTTAAAATTTAGAAATGTTAATTTAAAATTTTAAATATGATATTTAAATTTAGTAGATTTTTTTGAGTAAGAAAATATAATTTTTTGCAGAAAATTGCGTAAAAACGCATATCACTAATTTAGTCGATAATACCGGCTTAAGTCTATCTGGTGCTGTGTGAGAATAATAAAAATTAGTAGAAAACGTTAGGAAAATATTTAAAATTAAAAACCGGGCACTAAATCTAAAAGGTTTGGCCCAAAGTTGGGTCAAACAAACCTAAAACGCTAACGGCTTGGACCGGACTCAAATTAGGCCTAAACCCAATATATATACTTTTAATGAGTATTCAGCTCATTTTAACCTAATTTGAGAGGGAGGGGCGCTGAACTTGTGAAGAGAAGAAGGAAATCCCATTTCACTATTCATTTTCATTTTGTTTTGTTTGTAACTTGAGCTACAGAGCTCCAATTAACGAGCCACTTGCAGCTACGCGAAGCTCTTGTCGAACTCTTCAATCCTAGCTAAATAAGTTGGTAATAAATTTGATTTCTCTGCCCAGTTCTCTCTTTCCAATAAATTCGAAACTTTGGTTATGGTGAATGAGTGATTTTTATGATTTTGAGTGTTTAGGTACAATCTAGCACTTGATTGCTATTAGGTTTTGTCCTAATCAACATTGAGTAAGGTGAGCATATTCGAATCCCTTGTAATTTTGTGTATATATAAAACTCTATGTTTGATTTGTGAAATTTTGTGTATTTTCTTCTAGCTTAAATTGGTTGTGTGAAGTGTATTAGTGAATTGGTTACTTGGAAGTGGACTTGGTAGCTGAGCTCATTAAACTTGGTTGAGGATTTTGGTGATTTGTGCATATTGAGAATCGGCCAAGGTATGGTTTTGGTTTCTTATATGTAATAATTAATGTTTCCTGACACTTAGGTTAGTTGACCTTAGGATAAGATTGAATTGGTTATTGATAATTGTTGGATTGATGATGTATGATAATTTTTATGGATGTGATGATTTTGATGAGATTATGATGTTATTGTTAATGAATGATGTTGAGTATTCATATTGGTGTTGAATGATGTAACTTATGAGGGTTGAAGATGATATATGAGGAATAAGCTTTATGAATGGTTGAATTGTACAAATTTGTTAATATTGATATTTTGATTTGGAAGTTGTGGGTTTTGTTGGATTATAGTGAAAAGAAGTGAAACGATTGAGTAAAATAGGTATGGAAATTATTGAAGTGTAATGAAATGGTAATTTTAGTGTATGGTAGTATTTTGATGAAATTGAGTAGATTTGGATTGATTGGGTTTTGAAAGTTTTGGAAACTAGAGAATGTTGTATGATTTTGTAAAACATTATTTTTAATGAACTTTGGCAGATCATAACTCGAGCCTCAGATATTGAAATTGAATAATTTTTGTTTTAAATTAAAGATGATTTCAAGAGCTTTAAAATGATATAAAGTTTGAGAAAAATGGATTTTTATAGAGAAAATTATGAGGTTTGAAGTTCGGTGCAAAAATATGAAATTCTGCAGCTTTAAAACTTTTCCAAGTCTGCTAAGGCTCGTGTACGCAGGTAATGGCTTCTATCTAGCACTTTTGCATACCCAGAGCAGGGACGCGTACATGGCATGGTCCAGTTTTACTTGGATACGTACGCGGGCACTGCATGCATACGCGGACGGCCCAAATTCCAAGGCATGTGTACGCGGGCAGGGATTTGCATACGCAAAATTCCTATTTTGCTAAAAAATGGTTTTCTTCACTTTTTCAAGGATTCTCTAGCTTTCTAAACTTCTTTAGTTACCATTTAAGATTCCTATCTAGTAATTAGGTCCTAAGACTATTAGAGGTGAGTTAGTAAATTAAATTGATGAATTTTTGTTATAAGTTTAGAAGACGGTAACTAAGCCTGGGAAGTTATGTGGTTGGAATAGCTTGAGTGTCTTGGCGGAGTGTTGAAGTGACAATGAATTGAGAAACATGAATGATTATGGTTAATGAGATGAGTATAAGCGAACTTGTGCTATGAGCAGTGATATCTGAGATTGAGTATGTGATTGTGATATGCATTGTTCTCCGTCGTAGGGGCTGTGGCAGTCTCCCGCCTACGTTCGGATGTGAGGGCTGTGGTAGTCTCCCTCTCACGTGACATGCATTGAATTGGTAAGTCGCTATGCACCTCAGACAAGGGCTGTGGCAGTCTCCCACTTGTTGAGGTAACAGTGCCGGCGTAGGGGCCAAGGCAGTCTCCCGCCTATATTGAGATGTGAGGACTGAGGTAGTATCCCGCTCGCATAACCTTTTCTGCTGCAAAAGTGTGCCAGGCACTATATACTTGGAGTGAGCATGCAAGTGTGCCAGACACTATATCCTCGAAATGATAGTGTGCTACTATATCCCTGATGCGATAGAAAGGCTACATTTGAAAGGATGTGTTGGGTTGGTATTTATAGACTGACAAGTGATATCACGAGCCAATAGGACATGCATTCATAACGTGATAAAAAGGCCACATCCGAAAGGATGTGTTGGATTGGCATTTATGTACCGACAAGTGATATCACGAGCCAATAGGACATGCATTCATTATGTGCATCTTCTAAGTGTGTTGATTGCTTTGCTTATTTGCAACTCTTGCCTAAATGTATAACATGCTTACTAGCTTCCTGATTTACTTGCTGTATATGTATATTACATGTGATTTACTTGCTTGCATTATATGTCTTTGTCTGGTGCTAAGGAGGTTAGGTAGGTGGTGGCGATAGAATCACACGAAGGGTAGGCTGGTAAAGGCTGTGGGATAGCAGTGTTTAGTGATAGTTAGAAATTCCTTAAGTTAGAATACCCTAATTTATGGTTTGAATTATTTATTTCATTAAGCTTGAATATCTGTATCGATGTGAAGTTCTAGGATTGCCTTTAGCGTTCCAGAAACTTATATCTTATATATTGTGCACTATTACCAAACTGAGAACCTCCGGTTCTCATACCATATTCTTTTGTTGTTTTTCATATGCAGGTCGTAACCCACCTCGGTGTGTTGCGAGATGGTGATAGAGCGGAGGATCTTTTACTATGTTTTGTATTTTGGTTATTATGATATAGTTATTCTCTCATCTTTTGTATAAATATGTCTTTGTTGCCTTATAGGCTTTTGTTTAAAACTTCGAGAGATAGGATTAAACCTTTTATAAAACTCTATTGTATTTCCTGACTAGTCTGCCTAAACTCTGCAGGCTGTGACTAGTTTTCTTTTTGTATATCATACTTATATATATCTTGTCTACTTTAATTATTACCTTGTGTATCTTGGAGCTATCGACAAGGTTATATATGTATATATATGTTTGTATCTTTTCATGCCAATGCGTTTAGTTATCGTTTATGAATGCTTCGCATTTTGTAATTCTTCTTTATGTGACTTTCAGCTTTTATTCCTTCATCGGGCTTCTAGTATTACTACTTCATCAGGTATGAGCTTTAGAATTGTCGTGGCACTTTGTTATCCTTTGCTTTACGGCTAGAGGTAAGGCTTAGGGTCATAGGGTGCTACAACTAACATGAAGAAACAAAATACACAAACAGCTAATACAAAAATCCCATTTCATGTGGCATTAGGTAGCTACTATAGCATGTATGGTTTAGGTTTTATAAAGCTTATGACTATTGATCTGCCAAATTATATACTCTCACCCTTTAGTACTTCTTTGAACCAATGTATCTAAATACAATTTAATTTAGATATATCGATCTAATGACATTTTAAGATGTGACAGTTACATGATATAGGGAATGGAGGGAGAATATCTTTTAGCTTTTGCTGTTTTAAGGTTCTAAAAATTAAACCATATATGCTGGAGCAGACTGAACTTCAAAAAAATACAGAAGAAACAAATGGAATGAAAACTTAGAATAAATTTACATAAAATTCTATAACAATTAAATAGCTGTCATCGTTCATTTACCACTATATAAAGCTAAAGTTGACATTATTATCATACTAACGAGTTGTTGATTGGGTTTTTCTTAGTCTGCTCCGTGTAACACGAATGCTTTCTTCCATTAGGGTCTCCTTTAGAGGAGGGTTCCCATTTTCATTTTCACCAAAAGCTGAAGACTCTGCTGCTTCACCCTACTTTGGGTCTACCTCAGCTTGTGCAACTTTGTTGGTAGTTTTAGGAAGAAAAATAGACCTCTGGATTAAAGCAAACTTGGGAGGAATACCTAAACCTGCCATAGGAAACTTGGGTGGAATACTTGAACCTACCGTAAGAGACTTCTGGCAACTTAAAACTGCGCCAGGAGCAGTTGCTTTTGGCACCTGGTGTAACACCCTAACTATCAAAGTGTCACGCTTCCGGCTACGCCACTATGATAGCTCAAGAATTACGACGACTCTTAAAATATTTAATACTAACATATGAGCCTGTTTACAACATAAACTGAATTTTTCAAAATGTACATCCATATTTACAATACCAATTACAATACTTACAAGGAATACATATATACTTATATACATATTAATTTATAAGCATTTCACATCAAGTCATATCCCTCTTACAGAACTTGAAAAATTAAAGGCGAGGAAAACATAAATACTAAAACAATACAAGATATCGACAAAACAGAAAAGAAATAAGCTCTTTCGAACTTCGTCGTCCATAGCCTGAAAAAGAAAAGACCTGTAGGAGAGTGAGAACATCGTCCTCGCTGGTTCTCTGTATACGAAACTCTCTAAAAATATAATCTTAATTGAATATAATAGATTATAAATAATTTATCAACAACTTTTTTGAAATTCGAAGTCTTACATTCTACCCCACTTATAAAAATTTTCGCTCTCGAAAATTCAAGTAATACATAAGATAATACTTAGTATTCTACTTTTGAATGCTTCTTAGAAATGTAAGAAATCTTAGCATATATATATATATATATATATATATATATATATATATATATATATATATATATATATATGTTCAAACACCACATAACCATGAGACTTAAATATAAAGGTAGGGTATATTGTAAGGCAGAAGATACAAGAAGGCTCGATGCAAAAGGTGATATAGTTTCAAGACTTTACAAAAACTCAAAGAAACACAATAGGGTGCAAGCTTTTCAAGATTGGCATTCGCAAAAGTAAGGTGGTAGTTAAAGTGGCCAAACTTTACAAGGCAAGCATGTCTTAAAACAACGGGTGTAACGTTCGCACACTTACCGCTTTGTCTTTTTATGTTCACGAACAACATTCTATCGAGACTAACATTTCGTTCGCTCCGCCTAAAGGTACGTGACTCTAAAGCAATCCTCAACCCTTTTCAACGAATTCAAGCCCAAATCAGTTTCCAATAAAATAAAACTCAAACTTTCAAATATTAAAATAATTTCAAATCAAACCAATATTAAACTCCGTCTTTTTGAAACGGACTATTTTTGAAGTGTTTCTTTAAAGATTTGAAATCGAGTTTAATCTGTTCGAAATTGATTTGAGTTGGAGTTGGTTTTCTTGAAATGTGAAAATGGTATGCACTTTTGGATTCAGCCTGATTTTTAATTGATTTAGTTTTGAAAACTGTTAAAGAGGGTTGTGAAATTAAAACAATAAGTTATGCCACATTTATAATTGATTTCATTTTCAAATATTTGCAAACCTCTACATAATCTATTTCAACATGGAATTGTATTATAGTAATGCCACATTTATACTGTTGTTATTCTTTTACAAGATGTTTGTTGCACACCTTTTCCTTGAGAATGTGAAATGATTTTTGAAAAAGTTTCCAATCTTTATGAGCAATGCATTCGAAAGTATTTTAATCCTACCTTTGAGTCTTGTAAGCTTTGTTTGTGGTTTTAGACATTCTTCTTTTATAAACCTTATACTTCTTTAACTCAGCTTGATTTTGTTCAAGCTACTACACTACCATTTCTTTTATCGTTCCTATTGGACTTCTTTGATTCGGGTGTTATTCTTGAGGTTGCCAAAGTGATTTTCTTCCAAGCACTCTTCATTGCTTGTATATCCTTGTTTTATTTGTAGTTTCATCAGTTCTTTCAAAACTCTTGCGGAGACTATCTTGTTACATGTCTGATGAGCGGATAATTTATACGCTTTTTGGCATTGTTTTTAGGTAGTTTTTAGTAAGTTCAAGCTACTTTTAGGGATGTTTTCATTAGTTTTCCAGAGCTTTCCAGAAATATATAATATTCTATACTTTATTCGGGAATTAACGACGAAAAGTGGCGCTCAACGCCAAGTACATACTGCTGTCTGGAGTTAAACGCCAGAAATACGTCACAACCCGGAGTTGAACGCCAGAAACACGCTATAACTCGGCGTTCAACTCCAAAGGAAGCCTCAGCTCGTGGATAGATCAAGCTCAGCCCAAACACACACCAAGTGGGCCCCGGAAGTGAATTTATGCATCAATTACTTACTTCTGTAAACCCTAGTAGCTAGTTTAGTATAAATAAGACTTTTTACTAGTGTATTAGTCGTCTTTTGACCACGTTTCATCTTTGGTCTCAGTTTTGTTTTATTCTTCATCTTAGGAGGCCATTGATCACGTTTTGGGGGGCTGGCCATTCGGCCATGCCTGAACCTTTCACTTATGTATTTTCAACGGTGGAGTTTCTACACACCATAGATTAAGGGTGTGGAGCTCTGCTGTACCTCAAGTTTCAATACAATTACTATTATTTTCTATTCAATTCTCTTTTATTCTTATTCCAAGATATACGTTGCACTTCAACTTGATGAATGTGATGATCCGTGACACTCATCATCATTCTCACCTATGAACGCGCGTGACTGACAACCACTTCCGTTCTACTTTAGGCCGGGCGCATATCTCTTAGATTCCCCAACAGAATCTTCATGGTATAAGCTAGATAGATGGCGGCATTCATGGGAATCCAGAAAGTCTAACCTTGTCTGTGGTATTCCGAGTAGGATTCCGGGAATCCGGAAAGTCTAACCTTGTCTGTGGTATTTCGAGTAGGATTCTGGGACTGAATGACTGTGAGGAGCTTCAAACTCCTGAAGGCTGGGCGTTAGTGACAGACGCAAAAGAATCAAGGGATTCTATTCCAACCTAATTGAGAACCGACAGATGATTAGCCGTGCTGTGACAGAGCATAGGACCATTTTCACTGAGAGGATGGGATGTAGCCATTGACAACGGTGATGCCCTACATACAGCTTGCCATGGAAAGGAGTAAGAAGGATTGGATGAATATAATAAGAAAGTAGAGATTCGAGAGGAGCACAACATCTCCATATGCCTATCTGAAATTCCCACCATGGAATTATATGAGTAACTATTTACTATTTTATTTTCTGTTTATTATTTATTTTCGAACTTATCATAAACCATTTAATCTGTCTAACTGAGATTTACAAGGTGACCATAGCTTGCTTCATACCAACAATCTCTGTGGGATCGACCCTTATTCACGTAAGGTATTACTTGGATGACCCAGTACACTTGCTGGTTAAGTTGAACGGAGTTGTGATCACACGTGCCATTACCAGGGATTATGAAGATCCCAATTCATCATACCATGATCTCTTTGGGGTATTTTTGATAGAACCAATATTTAAATTTTATACAAGTACAAAGAGACCAACTTTGAGGATCACAATTTCGTCCACCAAGTTTTTGGCGCCGTTGCCGGGGATTGTTCGAGTATGGACAACTGACGGTTCATCTTGTTGCTCAGATTAGGTAATTTTCTTTTCAAAAACTTTTTCAAAATTTTTCTTTTTCGTTTTTCCAAAAATATTTTCAAAAAAAAATTAATAAAAATCCAAAAAAATTCATAAAATCATAAAAGAAAAAATATTTTATGTTCCTTGTTTGAGTCTTGAGTCAATTTTTAAGTTTGGTGTCAATTGCATGTTTTAAAAATTTTTCTTGCATTTTTCGAAAATTCCATGCATTCATAGTGTTCTTCATGATCTTCAAGTTGTTCTTGACAAGTCTTCTTGTTTGATCTTGATGTTTTCTTGTTGTGTATTTTCTTGTTTTTCATATACATTTTTTGTTTGTTAGAGTCCATGCATTAAAGATTTCTAAGTTTGGTGTCTTGCATGTTTTCTTTGCATAAAAAATTTTTCAAAAATATGTTCTTGATGTTCATCATGATCTTCAAAGTGTTCTTGGTGTTCATCTTGATATTTATAGTGTTCTTGCATGCATCATGTGTTTTGATCCAAAATTTTTATGTTTTGGGTCATTTTTGTGTTTTTCTCTCATCATAAAAAAATTTCAAAAATAAAAAATTATCTTTTCCTTATTTTTCTCATAATTTTCGAAAATTTGAGTTGACTTAGTCAAAAATTTTCAAAATTAGTTGTTTCTTACAAGTCAAGTCAAATTTTCAAATTTAAAAATCTTATCTTTTCAAAATCTTTTTTAAAAATCATATCTTTTCCAATTTTTCCTCCTTTTCGAAAATTTCAAAAATCTTTTTCAAAATATTTTCAAAATTTTTCTTATCTTTATATCAAATTTTCGAAAATTAGCTAACAATTAATGTGATTGATTCAAAAATTTGAAGTTTGTTACTTTCTTGTTAAGAAAGGTTCAATCTTTAAATTCTAGAATCTTATCTTTTAGTTTCTTGTTAGTTAAGTAATTAATTTTAATTTTAAAAATTTAAATCTTTTTCAAAATATCTTTTTCCTAAAAATCTTATCTTTTTATCTTATCTATTTGTTTTATCTTTTATCATATCTTTTTTAAAAATTTTATCTTTTTCAAAAATTTGATTTTAAAATATCTTATTTAACTTCTTATCTTCTTATCTTTTCAAAATTTGATTTTAATATCTTTTTCAACTAACTCTTTGACTTTGTGTTTGTTTCTTATCTTTTTCAAAACCACCTAACTACTTTTCCCTCTCTAATTTTCGAAAATATCTCATCTCTTTTTCAAAAACTCTTTTTGTTTTAAATTTTAATTTTAATCTTATCTTATCTTTAATTTTCGAAAATACTAACCTCTTTTTCAAAATTATTTTCGAAATTCTCCCTCTCTTTTCTTATTCTATTATTTATTTACTAACACTTCTCTTCACCTCTCTTCATCTAAAAAAATCCGAACCAATTCTTCTTCACTCTTCCCCCCTTTCTTCTTCTACTAACATCAAGGAATCTCTATACTGTGACATAGAGGATTCCTCTTCTTTTCTTGTTTTCTTCTCTTTCATATGAGCAGGAACAAGGAAAAAAGCACTCTTGTTGAAATTGATCCCGAACCTGAAAGGACTCTAAAGAGGAAACTAAGAGAAGCTAAATTACAACAATCTAAAGGTAACCTTTTAGAAATATTAGAACAAGAGAAGGAGATGGCAGCTGAACCCAACAACAATAATGCAAGGAGAATGCTTGGTGACTTCACAAAACCAACGTCCAAATTTGATGGAAGAAGCATCTCCATTCCTGCCATTGGAGCCAATAATTTTGAGCTTAAACCTCAACTAGTTGCTTTAATGCAACAGAACTGCAAGTTTTATGGACTTCCATCTGAAGATCCTTACCAGTTTTTAACTGAGTTCTTGCAGATTTGTGAGACTGTTAAGACGAATGGAGTTGATCCTGAAGTCTACAGACTCATACTTTTCCCTTTTGCTGTAAGAGACAGAGCTAGAATATGGTTGGATTCACAACCTAAGGATA